>NW_020955557.1:506951-897520 GCF_003031625.1 Empidonax traillii
TGGCAGGGAGGGTTTTAATGAGCAGGTGGCTTTCACTTGATCCAGTATTCATGAATACTTTCCCACCATGAGCTCCAGTGTACTTGTACTTGGGTGCAATATGTCCAGTAATGACCAGAGCAGGTAAGTGCTAAACTTCTAGTGAAGAGATTTGCATATTTGCAGGATGAATGACTTTTCTCTAATAGTTCAGGGACAGGAACTATCATGAAAACAGGCCTCCAAAAGACTGCACAGTCTTGTCTCTTCTGCTTGAACAGTGTTGTGGTGCCCTGAGGGCTTTTTTCTTTGTCTGTAAAAACTTGATCATATTTCAGAGTGCAAGTTTCCATTGGATGCTTCAGCAAGAGAGTCTTCATGGAAAACTTGGGCATTTTCAGAATATTTTCTGTTGATTAAAATTTATGCAGGCAGGCTTTTACATAAAAGAATGCAGTCTGAGGAAAGTTAGAAGCCCCCAAACTAAAGCACTGAGTAAGTCAGTGGCTGGGCATCAGTGATGTTGAGATGCCTGTTTGAAATGTTTTTGAGTTGTGAATGAAATTTCACCTCATGTTGACTGTGGCACACTCAGAGATATCCATGTGTGGGTTATTTCTTGGGAGGTCCTTTTCTGCACTCTTTCTTTCCAGTGTAGCTGCTTTCAGCAGCTTTCTGGATTGAACAATTTGCTTACAGTCTCTTCTGGAAGTCATCTTTATATGGTCTCGGAGTGTGGGCCTGTTCCTTTCAGCAAGGAGCCCCTTCCCAGCTTTCCTTAGGCATCTTCTGAACTGATTCCTGCTTCCATGGTGCATTTACTGCCTCTCTTGCCGTCAGAAACAAACCCCAGGCTGGGTTTGCTCGGTTGCTTTGGTGGACATGCCCCAGGGGCAGCTGTCAGGACAAGGTGGAAAAGCCACTTTCCTTCCTCCTCCCAGCCCAGAAATATGAGTGGGTCACCACCACTTGCACAGTAACTCGAGGGAATAAAATAAATATCTTATCTGTGCTGAGATTATTTAATGTGCTGAAGGAGAATGGGCTTTTGTCAGGACAGAGGAGTTGAAGAAAATGTCCTGAGTGCTTTGGAACTTCGCATTAATATTATCTGTTGGTTTGTTTGGTTTTTTTAAAGTTAGATGTCATTTACATGCACGTGTTAATTAAAAGAGCAATGGGTGCTGTGCACTGACTCCATAAGTGTGGAATCAGAGTGTTGACACGGGCAGCCCTGCGACTGTGGGAGCAGAAAGGCAGCGCTGCTTGGCCGAGACCTTTCACTGTGGTTTCAGTGGTAAAAGAGATATCTAAGTTTCAGCCTCCTCAATTACAAGGCAGCTCTGGATTCCCAGTTTTCATTAGTAAAAACAAGAAAGATACGTGAGTTGGATTTGTTGCTTCAAGTTTGGCTTGGGAGCCTGATTTCCAGCGCACCAGGACGGTCACATTTGAGCTGTTACATGAGACCTGAAGTTCAGCCACAGATTAATATATTCTGTTTCATGGCCAAATAAATTATTCCATATGGAGCTGTCTTCTGGCCTGCTTCTGATATGCAAGCTAGCTTGATTAAAGCTAGTGTGGGGCTCTCTCCCCTGAATTACAGTGTAGATAAACCATGCCTCCCTCTTTCCAATAGCCACAATTTGTCTTCTCCCTTCTGCCCTTGCAGGCCACATATGGACAGAAACAAAGGGCAGTATTTTAATAACAACTGCAATGTTTTTGCTTTTTAAAATAATTTGCTAATCAAATTGAAAAAATATTTTCCTCCTTCAAGGGAGAATCCCCCCCCCTACACTGTCTTGCACAGAGCAGTGAAACGAAGCCTAAGTGGGAAGCTCTGCCTCATCTCCCTGCATTTGGAAGCCTCCAGATTGATTTGATTTATTATGGCCCACAAAACTCTGGTATCAGCTACAACTTCTGCCACGTGTCATCAGTGTTGTTACTAAAAATCAATTCTCCAAAGAGAAAATGGTTTCCAAGCGACACTATGAAATCTGTTATTGTCAGTTATTTATTATCCGCGCTCCCAGGGGAACTTAAAAGGGAAAACATCAGCAAAACAATTTCCACATTTTTTGTGATAAAAAGAATACAGGGATCTCATTACCTTTGACTGTACATGCCTTTGGAGGTAGCAGAGCCTTCTCGTGCAGGTTTCTGTCTGCCAAATTACGTTCTCTTTATTTTGGCCTCTACAGTAAATACAGTAAATATGTCTTTGAAAAATCAGAATAATCATGCATGTATGCTGCAACTGGTCTTTGACAGATATTTCATCCTGTCCTCCCTCTCTTACGCTTTTCAGCACAATCCCAGCTGACAAAACTGCAGAGTCAACATGTTTATGTCTAAGCCTTAATATCTATCGGTGTTTACACAATCAGGCCTTTAATCTTGGTCTTCACATGGTTTATCCATAATGGCAGCCCAAGTGTGCTGAGGACCACACGACACAGAGTCTGGAGAATTCTTTTAATAAGCAGAAGTTGATTTCAGTAAGTTTTTGTGCCAAAGCTATTACAGTGAAAAATTGTGGGTTTGTTTTTCAGTTCATTTGTCCAAAGCTAGTCTTCTTAGAAATTAAATGTAAACAGATAAAGGAAACTGAGATTGAGACAAATTTTAAATATTGGAACTTTCTGGAAGACCTGAACAGATTATTTTAAAGATTATTTTTATTGTGTAATCACATATTTTTATATGGGATTCAGTTAAGAGGCAAAGAGCAGAAATCAAAATACTTTTTCAGGTCACTAAAGAATTTTTCCATATTAGATTTTGGGGAAAAAAGAATAAAATGATCTACTGGATATTCTACTCAGATGAGATATTCTACTTTTGCTGAAAGCTGATGGATATTTACTGCAGTTCAAAACTCAAGTAAACAGTAATATGTGTGATGATAAAGCTCCCACTAATATTCTTTGGGCACAATGTTGGAACTGATTTTTGGAATACAGTTTAACTGCTGGGTGCTGCACTGATTTGACCTAACACAAATATTTGGTTGGTTTATTATCATTATTATTTTATTTTGCATCACAGAATGACTACTTGTGCCTGTCCAGACGATCTGTAAAAGCTCTGCAGTTGTGCCCATGGAGCAGGGACACTGAGGCTTTCCCACTTTCCCCGGCATCCGAGCTGTGCTGGTTCCTGCGGGGTTTGGCATCCTCAGGGGTCACTGTCAGGGTTTGCCCCCATGGGATGTGGCTCTGTGAGCTCAGCCAAGCCTTTGGCCACTGACAAAACATCCCCCCTGTGCCTGCAGTAACCCAATGCTGTGGACAATGGGCTGGCAAGGCAGGACGTGGGAAGGGTTAGCGAAAGAAAAACAGCCCAAAAAACCCCAGCCCAAGAGGATGTGCTGAATTCATTTCCCTCCCTGAAGACAAAGGAATAAGTTAGTGAGATTAAGTTTTGACTTCAAGAGTTAGTGTGTTTTGTTACCCTGTCCTCCAGATGAGATCCACATCACCTTAAATCCACACCCCTGCTGCTTACCAGTGTTTAGACAAGAGGATCCCTGGAAGTTGTGCTTTTGAGGGAGAACACACACATCAGTGTGTGGGCTTTAGCTGTCCTAGTGTTGAAAGATTTTATTTGGCCATTTGCTTATAAGGATTTTTGATATAAAAATGAGCTCCTGTTGGTGATCCAAGAGCAAAAAGATTGTGTTGCACTATTGAATTACCTTGCCACTGTTTATTATTGTGAGTTTTAAGTTTGTTAGCATTTGTCATTTCGTTTTAGCTGCCTGGGTGATGGTGTTGCTGACATGATTTTTTTAATTAAAATGCAGGCATTTGCATCCGTGAAACGTGGATCTCAAACATCAGTGTTTGAGATATGTAATAAAGCCAGTCATTTTTAAATGGGTTGTTGTTTTTGCTGGGATTGTCTTCTTGCTGATAAGTGGTTATGTCATTCTTCAGCTTCTCTTGGAAGAAGTTTCCAGTACACCTAGGAAAGAAAACGTCCCCCTTCACAGAACAAACACAACTGATACAACATGAAGATAAATATAAGTTCTGCTGTCTGTTCACAGAGAACCATCTTGCAGATCTTTAAGCTTTTAAAAGATCAGAAATTAGGAATGGCTGCTTATTTAAATGTACTCACATCACTGAAGTCTGAAGGAAGGAACCTTTTGATGACAAGGCCTGATTTTGCATCCTCAATGCCAACAAAACCACTCCTTATTTAATAGCTGCGGGGTTTGTCTCAGTCAGTTGGTCGTTCTGTATAGAATTAGAGTGTGTTTTATCTGGAGTTACTGTGTGGGAACTCATATCCTTCCTGTTCCTGGTCAGATTAATTGCTTGGAGATCCATCCTTTTATATGCCAAGTTATTACTAATAGCCAAAACCAAGGTGTGCTTAAAAGAAAATTTCAAAATCAGGATGTGGGGAGGGGAAGCTTTTGGCACACTGGCAGTGAGAACTGGAGAGAGGTGCCAGCAGGATAACTGCTGCAGTTTTTGTGGTTTTATGCTCTGTAGAAGGACATTGCAGCACAGTGAGATAGAAAATGCAGCTGCAACGAGCTGTGAAATGGGACTGTGGTGACGTTGCTTGTGCTCACATAGGTCACAGACTCAGGGATACAGGACAAGGAGGATCTTCCCCTGGCAAATTTGTCTTTCCTTGCTGTGTGTGCTGACATAAGGCAGGGTGTAAAGGTAAAATTCATAACAGTTATAAGGCATCATGTAGGTCCTGGTGCAGCTTACAGTGGTGTTAGGGAAGGAAGGATGCAAAAAGAGGTGCTTTTGGTTTCATTTGGGGCTCTTGTGTTTTTCTGTGGGTCTAGATTTGGTTTATTCTAAATCAACTTAGTGTTTTGAGAATATGTACATTGACAGAAATAAAAGGTGTGATTGCATTGTCAACAAATCACCAGGTAAGTTAGAAAATAAATGACTCGAGGGCAAGAGCTGCTACAAAACTGACACACAGCAGCCTTCTGTTTTCCTGCCTCCTCTGCCATGTCTGGAGCACTGACAGTAATTCCCATTTATGCTTCCCTGTGTAACCCACACATAAATGTATTCCTTAGAAAAGAGATAAAGTGGATGCTTAAGTTGCCCTGGAAACAGGGGAGAGCTCTTGCACAAGGGTCCTGAAAACCCTGCTAGAAAAATGTTCGTTTCTTTGCACAGGGTGAATAATGTCCTAAAACAACCAATTTCAAGTAGCACAAATGTACTTGTCAATTGGGTTTTAAAAACACCACACATGGAGGTATTTCCTACTGTAAGAATGGGAAACTAGAAGGGGAAAGCACAGCTATATTTACCCTCGGGGACCCTTGCTCTCTCCTAGGATCTTTCTGAAGTCAATATTTAATTTAACTTTCATAGTTCCTATTTTCCCTGTTCTGTTTTTGCTGTGTTTCTGGCCAATGGGATTTTATAAGAGGACACAGGTCTGGATCTGAGGGTCTGCTTGTCATCAATACGTTTTTAATGGCATAAATAGTATGTCACCTCTTTAATTTACAGCCGTAGTCACCAACCATTCTGATTGCATCATTGTTGTAAATGCCGGCATTCAGAAGTAGAAGTAATAAAGCATAAAGTGTGGAAGCTCAAGAGTTGTGAAGCTCATAGAAACTCTCAAAGAAACAGAATTAAATACCCTTTTTAAGCATTAATCCTTTTACTTGTGTAGTAAAGGGAGCAGGGAGCAGACAAAATACTGTGGTTTGATACCTTCCGTCTTCTCTCTCTTCTAGGACACTCCATGGAAACGATATTTCCAGTGTTCCTGAAGGTTCCTTCAATGACCTAGTATCCCTGTCCCATCTGTAAGTACTTCTGCCTGGGTTCATCTGTTTGATTGATGGTTTCAGATTTATAAACCAGTACACGTTATTAGCAATTTAGGATTGCGTAGCTTTTCTGGGTTTCCTGCTCACTTTTCATATTGTGCTCTGGATATTCATAGTGCATCTGTTCAAAAGAAACAACACAAAAAAAATATACTAGAACGTGTTGTTATTAGTTATAAAAATATTTTCTTAAGGAAAACCAAATGAGCAAGTGTGACAGTTTCCTTCTCTGTGGGCTTTAAGGTTCGTGTTGATGTGAAATGCAGAGTGTGTTATGGTCTGAGAGTGAGACAGGAAACCTCCCACAAAGAGCAAATATTAAGCAAATGTGAATTCTTCCCTTAATAAGTGTCATATGTTTTGCATACTGGAATGTTGTCGGTATATGAACTTGTTGATGAATCACTACTTCAGACACATCTATTTAATCACTTGAAAATTGGTCATTTCACAGCACTAATACTTCATTCCGTAATTTGCAAAAATTATTAGACATTTCAGGAAATTACTGTTGTCCTGGTGGAGGTCCAGGATATTTTTAAATGCAGTTCAGTTGTTGAAAGAACTGTACAGACAAATAGCTGCAATGGCTACAAACTCAACCTGAAGTGTTGCAGTTTGTGCCAGAAAAGTGACCAGACAGCGCTTTTTCAGTGAGATAGCGTGTGATGCTTCTCATTATTAAACCATACATGTAAAGGAAAAGTGATTTTGTGTAGCATGTTTCTTGATTACTGTCCTCAGGTTATCAGAGGCTTGGGCAGGTCTTGGTCCCTGTGGGAAGTGGACGAGTTTCACAGGCTCATATGGGTGTTTTCTGCTCTGGTGCTGGTGGACACACACATTGAGACATACAAACAGTTATGTGTGCATTTAGCATAGGTTTAAATCTATCTTTTATCGCTTTGCAACCTCCAGCGTGCCCTCCAGAACAGTTCCCTGGAGATAAGATTCAGTTTGTATTTACATATTTTCTCTATAGAAGGTATATCCTCAGACTGTGTGTTTCTGTGTGGCAGCTTTCTGCCTCTGTTTCTCTCTGGACAATGGAAATTAAAAATAGATTGGTGGGGGCAGAAATCATGTGAGCAATCTGGGCAACTTGAGCTGAGAAATAACCCTATTTGTTTCCAGCTTACACCTTCATATCATTTGATTTGCACAAAATGTATTTGTTTTTCTCGTTCCCAGTATAGTCAAGTCATTTTGTGTGTTGTTTAGACTGAGCTGAAGCCCTGTGCCTCCTTTTGGAAGTGCACTAACACCTTCCATACTGGGGATCTGGCTTCTGGGGGTATTTTTAGAATAAGAGATAAACATATCGTGCCCCATTTGTTTGGATTTCCCTCGGGGTTCACTTTAAATGAAGTGCAGATACAGTTTTCCTGGGTAAACTGGTCACCTTAGGGAGTGATAAAACCCCCTTTGGCCCAACACAATCTCTGCAGTCTGTCTGTTTGGATATATGTGCTGCCAGAAATGTAAAATACACAAGGCTCAAATGAACAGTAATAAATAGGATCCATAAAATAAATAAGACCTGTCTGGGGTGTAATTTGCACAGTTGAACAGTTGAATTTTACAGTGCAATTGTGCTCTCCAGTTTCTTAAAGAGGATCCTGAAACTTTTAGCAACCACGATGGATTTGTTCTTCACATGCCAGAAAAAGCTGTGCTTGCTCAAGCTAAGTCATACATAATTGAAAATAAATGCATTTTGAGCTCTTCCTCATATATAGGTCTTCAAGGAAAGAGCATGCACTTGGAGTCAGTTTGAAAATTATACAAGGAGTTGCTACTCATTGAACTCTTAAAGCAGAGGAGAAGGAAGTTTTATCTTAAGTGCTCAAACTGTGTGCAAGAGTGGGATAGGTGTTATGGCAGAGAGGTGAGTACCAGGGCTTTGAGCCTGGGCTTCCTTTGTCAGCAAAATTAACCCTTTAGAATTGCAAAGGGGTATTTGTGTTGCACAGACAAAACTTCTGGGTTTAGTCAGGGTCTTTTGTAACAGCTTTAAGTTGGTCTGTAACTGGAAGAACAAAACTGAAATCTAGATACTTCCATCACTTTCTCCACAGCTGTTTAAAGAAAATGTTCATTCCATTTCCTTTGCATTGTAAAACATTATATGACTGTAGTGCAAATATTGTAACAAACTCTGCAGCTGATACAGCTCAGTTTGTATGTGCTGTAAACCCACTGCTTTTGTTTACTATTTATTACTTTATTTACTTGAGTCACACAATTGTCTATTTAAACCATGACTCTACTAAATTTTGTAGTCCGTGCCAAAAATGTTACAGCACTCCTGGAGGATCAAGTGTAATATTACTGAATATCAACACAAAATCCGCTGGGGTGGAACTGAGACCTTTTGAGTTAGGTCAGTTCCTGCACTTGTCCTCACCATTCAGACATCACCCAGCTCTGCTACTGAGTCAGTGTCCCAAACACTGCCCACACATAACCTGCCCCCTGGGCATTCCAGGGATTCCACAAACCCTTGGTAACAGGTGCTGGGGACAGCAGGTATTTCCAACATATTTCCTATAAACAGCTCAGATTCCTAATCCTGGTGAATCGTGTCGTCTTTACTCAAATTTACATTAATTACCTATTAAAATAACCCTTC
This sequence comes from Empidonax traillii, assembly GCF_003031625.1. Lineage (NCBI taxonomy): Eukaryota > Metazoa > Chordata > Aves > Passeriformes > Tyrannidae > Empidonax > Empidonax traillii. The sequence continues at coordinate 515,408 of NW_020955557.1, forward strand.
CCCTTCTTTGTTTTTTGTTTGTTTGTTTGTTTGTTTTTCCCACATTATCATGGATGAATTTATTTTAATGGACTTTACTGAGTTGCCTCAAACCAAAACCTGGCCAGCATTTGAAAATGCTGCTGGTGGTATTTCATTACAGCACAAGATATTTTTACCTTCTGGAAACATTTTGCTGTAATGTGCAAAGAAATTGAGAGAATATGTTAGAATTCATGAATGAAAATACAAGAATTTACTGGAGTTTCTAGAAATAATAATAATTAAAAAAAAAAAACACACTAAAAAAAACAGCCAAAAAAACCCCCAGCAAAGCACAAAACACAACCAGAAGAACAGGAGGATACATGTAATAATTTCTGCAGTTGTCAACAGTGTTATTGGGAATAATTTCTAGTGTCTATAGAGCAGTTTTATTTCTAATGTAGTTTATAAATATTAATTGACATGGTAACTAGCTCTCTGTTGTCCTCCCACTCCCATTTTTTATATGGCAGTTGCTTAATGCTGAAGTTGATTTCTCAATCCAGCTTTCACTGCTGCATTTTATTTGACCTTGGACAAGTGAGCCAGTTGATCACAGTTATAGGGTCAAAAAGCCAACCCAGTAGTTTTTTCCCATTGCAAGCAATGGATTTACAGGAGGAGTGGTTGGATATTTTTTAATGCTGTGCTGCAATACACATTTAATTTTGATGAATGAGGTCCAGACAGGGTTTGAACCTCTGAACTCTCATTATGAATCTGTCTAGGGCACAGTGGGTTCATTAGTCACTCCAGTAGAAATGAATCAACAAATTTACTGAGGTTTCTATCTTAACATCCTGTCTGATATGTTTTTATTTGAAAGAAGCTTCAGTTTAAAGTACCATCTTAAAAATAGTTTATAGCATATGCAGAAATTTTAAAGTCTAAAACCCAATTTGAATTACTGGTTTCTCTACTATCTCTTCCCTGTGCTAATCTTTATTTAGTTCATTTTCTTCTAATGGCAATTCAGGTGTTTTATGGCTAATGTCTTGTGTTTGCTTTGAGCAAAATAAATTCAGACATTCAACATGCATTTCTTCACACTTTCAAAAATCATTTGAACTGACTTTTTTGAAGTCTGGATTCTGTCTGTAATTGACTGATTGCCTGAAAAGACACTTTCTCTAAGAGAAAGAGAAGTATAAATGATTCAAGGCAGCACCTAAATTTAAGGTGAAAAGGTTTGTTTTCTTTTGGATGGATGTCCATAAATAAAGAAGTTCTGAGAGTTATCATTTCACCATATAAATGCGTCTTCTTCAGCTATATGACCTAACTCAGATGAAGGGTTAAGCAGCAAATGTGTTTTCAAAGCCATAAATAAACTTAGCAGACACCAGGGTACAGTTCTGAAAACTGAGGTATCCTCTGTGTGTGTCTCATCTGGAGAGGAGTCATTAACGTGAGTCATCAGGTCCAAACTGAATTACACAATTCACTGCTTGAATATGCTCAGGAAGGACAAAGAATTAAATAAAGGAAAGCAATGTGATAAATTTTATGAAAGCAATGTCTAGTAGCATTGCTGGAGCGCAGTTGTTTAAAAAAAAAAGGGACTTCTTGTTAGGTATTTTATAACTTCCCTACCTATAGTGACGAGAACACTTCCCGAATACTCACCGGATCTTTCCCGCAGGACAAAACGTGCCTCGGCGAGGTCAGAGCTGTTGTCTTTGCCAAGTAACCTCTGCTAATTGTTCTATCCCCCAGGGCCCTGGGCACCAACCCCCTGCACTGCGACTGCCACCTGCGCTGGCTCTCGGAGTGGGTGAAGGCCGGCTACAAGGAGCCCGGCATCGCCCGCTGCAGCGGCCCCGAGGCCATGGTGGACAGGCTGCTGCTCACCACCCCCACCCACCACTTCCAGTGCAAAGGTAGGAGCCATCCCCGAGCTCCCTGCCCTGTCCTGCTGCCTTCCCCCACAGGCACGGCTTCACTTTTGTGCTCTTGGGTTTAGGGTGCGCTTGAGGGCGCGTTGGGTCTGGCTTTTGCTTTCTGAGCCATCACCGTCCTTCCATTTTGCATTTCCACGAGGTGCAGTTATAGCAGTAAAGCCAGGGAACCTCGCTACATGTATATATATATATTCCTGTTGCTCACACCAGATTATACCATGGCACGTTAGCACATGGAATGCTAGAACTTATTGGGGCAAATAGATCGGTCTTGGCCTGTGACCTACCCCAGATAACTTGGGTAAAATAAGTTACTTTAAAGTGTAGAGCACTCTAGTTATCAGATATACATGCACTTGAAAACTGAGAAATCTTCTAGAAAGCAATGTTTAGCTAAGGCACATTTTAATTTGCACATCTGCAAGCTGTTCTCATCAGCGCTGTATCAGAAGCTGCAGATTATGGAAAACTTGTCATGTTTGAATGGAGTGTACATTGATTCAGGAGAGGGTTGAGGTGCAGCTATGAACCATGAGGGGTACTCAGTGACAGGAGTGTGCTGCACTAGAGAGCAGTCAGACAACCAAAAAGGAGCACACTTTTTTATAGATAAAGTAAGTAGCTCATTAGTGACTGAAGATTTGGACATACCTCTGTGTTCTCATCGTAAAAGAAGAGGTTTAGGAGGTCTGCTTAGGTTACCAGCAGGTACTTGAAGGTGGAGGTGTATTTATAGTGGAAAAGATGGCTCAGTGGCCTCTCTTAGAAATGGAAATGAGGGCATAAAGCCTGTTTTTATGTGTCTCAGAGTGCCATGCACATTTACAGTACTGCTTGGCAGGGTGATTTTATAGATGCTGGGATTAAACTGCTGAACAAACAAATAAAGGTGTTGAGGTGGGTTTAGAACACAGGTTCCCAAGGCTGAGCTGAATTTTATGTCCTTTCAGGTATATCCTTAATAACTGTAACCTTATAATTTAATTACTTTGAAATTTCAGTCTCCAAACTATCAGAACTCTGACTGTAATTATCAAACTACAACCTTTACAGTGGTCTCTCAAACGTGAAGTACAAATACACTCTAAGTAGTAAAAATATCAAATAATGCACTTGTTCCCATGAAGTGAACCACAGAAAATAATTGCATTTATATATTAAACAGGATCTGTAAAGTAATCCAGAAAGAGAAGCTGGATGCTTTCTTCATTCTGAAACCAAGATATATCCATAGTTATGCTCACTCTCTCCCAAAACTAAACAAGCAGCTCTTAGGCTAGAGAGAAGTCTGTGATCCAGGATATTAAAATTAGCTGTATGGTTTTTTGTAAATATTATTTCAGTCCACTAGAAAGGTGGTGGACTTCTAATATCCCAAAATGGGACTTTCTACTGTCTCCATGCCTTTCTTTATCTGAATAGAAAAGAGGGGAAAAGTGTTGATTTGGAGCTGGTCTGTGGGCAAGAAGAAACTGCTGATGGTCTGGACAAGTGGTAGCAGAGTCCAAGAAGCTCCAAGCCCTAGGAAAATTCAGCTTTGCTCATCACAATACATACATTTTGAAAAACAACACGTGATTTGGTAGTCTTACTGCACCCATTTCCCCTGTGCATGTTTAAGGCTCATGCTGTCCTGTCTGGGTGCATGTGCAGCTCCAGTTCTGGAGCTTAGGGAGTGCTGAACCCTCTAAATCCCCGTGTCACTGTGGCAGGAGTTGGCCCATCCTGAGCTGGGTACTTTGAGATGCAGTGTAAAGGTCCTGCACAGATGTCCTCTGTGACCTCCAGGAACTTTTATATATATATATAAAAAAAAAAAAAAAAGAAAGCAGTTTAACTTATTCTTGTTAAAAGCGTGTTTTTAGCCTGTGACTGAGCAGGAGGTTATGTCTCAGCAGAGCCAAGAAAATAAAAGTGTGTAATGTGCAAGTCATGCAAACTCAGCTCTGTTTTTTATTAACTTGCCCTCCCAGCTATGCAGTAGAGGAAAGGAATGTGCTGGGCTGAGGGCATTTTGCTATATGGATTTATAAATCAAATCCACAAGGGCAAACTAATGAACTACTTAACTGCTAGGAACTAACACTGTTCTTATTAGCTCCTACATTGATTAGCTTTGATCTATGCTACAGGAATAAATGGAAAATGTATGTGTGTGTGTTATGAAATAAATAAATAATAGAACAAATTCTTGCTTACTGACCTCTAAATCTGGAAGAGCAGCACTGTTGCCTGGCTCAGGAGCTCTCCAAGGAGCTACCTTCGTTTATTCTTTGTATATTTTACCATCAGCACACAAGTAGCTCAGATATGTCGCATTCCAGCCCCTGTCAGTGCCAGAAATTCAGGTGTGATTTCCTCTTGCTGCCCCAGCTCCAAGGTAAAAAGGGGGGCATTTAGTTAGATATAAGCACAAAGACAGAAGAGGATGACAAACAGTTGTTTATTAGGAGGTTTTTTTTGGATTTGTTACTTGTTTTGTGTTTTTTTCCTCGTTACTGAGTGCCCTGAAGGCACCACCATCAGTGCAGGACTAGGGCACAGCCCTTACCTGGCAGGGGCTCTTCAGATGAGACCCCTTGGTTCCCATTTCTGCTGTTCTTACCCCTGTTGGTGCTCTGCAAGTGTTCAAAGTGAGCAGAGAAGGTTTTTAGCTCATGCAGGACGATTCAGAGCAAATGCCTGACTGGAAGGGCTTTTTCATCCCTAGTTCTGTTAACTCTGGAGCTCCACCTTCTCCCAAACATCAAGTCATCAAGTATAAACTTTTTTTCATTTTCAGGATGTTTCATAATTTACTCCTGCTTACTACTTACAATGCAATATCAGAAGCTCTGTGCCCACTTCTGATGAGTACAGGACCTATTCTAAACTATTTTAAAGGATATTTCCTTAAAAATGAAACAAAATTATTTTAATATTATTTGATATCATTTAAGCTCTTTTAAAGTACTAGGTTTTCTTTTTTACATGTAAAAGCCAATGAGTTAATACTCATTAATAGTTGAAAGGAAAACATTTTAAAAAATCACAATTCTTTAACTATGAATATAGCTGTCTAAATTAGCTTTATGTAAAATCTTAACAATAAAATAATGATTGACTTGGGACCCCAAGTGTATTCGGTATTGTTTTGGTCTGTGTTTGTTTTCCTGCTCACCCACAAACATCACTATTTGTCTGAAAGGTTTCTGTTACATATATGAGGTTTATTAAATGGTTTAAATATGGTCATGTGTATTTACCTGAATACATTTACATTTTGCATATTTGGCTTTTTTTGCATTTTGCTAAGATAGCTGAATGCTGATGTTCATTCTTCTGGGCAGAATAGGAAGAAAATAAGTTTTTAACTTAAGTTAAAATTAAAAATGGTAGAACACCTTTCACCTAAATATTCCCCTAAGCCTCTAACTAAATCTTTCTTGTGCATGTTTTTTATTTATGCTGTTGCATCTGCACTTTCATTCTTGTTATCAGCCATAGAAATGTCAGGTTACAGTTCCCTGGGGGTTGCTGTTTCAGGATTTCCAGACTGAGAGAAGGAAAAATTGCTGAAAGCCAAATATACATACATACAGATATATATATATATATATATATATAACCCACTCTCTGGAGGTTCCCAACATGGATTTTTTGGTGTATGTTTGCATCTTCAGAGTATAAGCATCATTGAGACTTTCCTAGCACTTGATTTAAGCACTTAAAGCCTCTCTGATCCCTGGGAATCCCAGGCTGCTGTGTTCGTGTGTCTGTGCCAGCACAGGGTGAAATCTGCTTAGGAAAAAATGTATGTGTGTGCATGGGAAGTGTCAATTTTGCACTCCAGTTCTCCATTAATGCAGTGTGTCTGCCTTTCCAGAGCCAGCAGATCTCGGTGTTGTTTCCAAGTGCAACCCCTGCCTCTCCAGTCCGTGTAAGAACAACGGGACGTGCAGCAGTGACCCAGTGGAGCTCTATCAGTGCACTTGCCCTTTTGGTTTCAAGGTATGACTGCAGATGAGCTACATGAAAAGCAAGAGCATTTCCCCTTCCCTGCTGGTCTTTTAATTGTTGTACCATGTCAAGTTTAATTGTCACGCACCACGTCAATTTTACAGGCGGCTGGGCTCAAAAAATCCCTTACTCAGGCACTGTGTGTGTGACATTTCAGCTCTGCCCCTCTACAAATTCTACCCCCTGCTGTTGGAATGGCATTGCTTTAATGCTTCAACCACACAGATCATCCTGAGCAACTTGCTCTAGCTGATCCTGTTTTGAGCAGGGTGGTTGGACTGGACACTCTCCAGAGGTCACTTCCAACCTCGGGCGTGCTCTGATTCTGATTCTGTGATGTCATTTCATCCTTATGGAATGGCAAGTTGGTTTTATCTTCCTTTTAGTTTCTTTTCTTTTGCCAGCAACAGGGCAACCACTTTTTAGGCTCCCAGGCCAAAGAGGAGGCAGTTCAGATGAGAATTAAGAGCCAGTTTGGTCCCTGGTGACAGGATGTTGATACCTGCTGGTTTGCATCCGTCTCACACAGACTGACTAAGCAGAAAGGTGATCACTGATCAGACACAACCCCTAATTCAGCTGTCTCTGTCTTTGGAGCACTGATGTCCACAGAGGGATCTGCACATGTGAGTCCTGTGGATGCCAGGCATTGTGGGCACGCAGTGCCAGCTTCCTGATAATGCTGGAAAATGGGCAAATCGTGTCATTGAGTAATGGAGGCCCTTCAGCACTGACGTACAGCTCCCCTTGCTCACACTGCATTGTGACAGCTTGAGGATACCAAGACACTGCCTCAGAGCTGATATAGCTGGAAATTTAACTCAGGAGCCAGTAGCTGAAGGATTAAGTATAAGTAATAAATGAGGCATATGATCTGTTCACAGCCTGGAGGGTTTGGATGTTATGGCCAAAGAAGTAGGCTGCATCCTGCAGACTGGGATTTTATTTGCCTCTTTGGATGTTTCCTACAGTCTTGGTCAGTTGAAGCAGATGCTCATAAAACATGAAGTAATAAGAATTATTACTTTGGGGAAAAAAAGAAGGGCAAAACCAGACATACATGTGGGAAGTAAGCACAAGGATCCATGTGTTACATTTGAGGTAGGATTTAGGAATTAATTGGTTCTGATGATATCACCATTTCCCTTTTCTGTTTGCCTGGGATACATCCCAGAGTAATTGTGGTAGATCTCTGAAACGCTGGAAAAGGGAAGATGTCAAGCTCATTTTTTCTTGGCCCCCACGCCTACTACTCAAGAATAATAACAGTTCCCCTAAATAATTGAAAAAGCCATTGGAAATTTCCTGTCATTAAAAATCATTCTGCCCATTGGCATATCAACCAGCAACTTTTCTGGGATCTTAAAAGACCATATTGTCAAAAATTCATTTAACTGAAACTACTTGATAATGATCTGTTTATCTCCTCGAGTTAATAGAGGAACAGCCATTTTAATTTTATGTTTAACATGAATTAGGCTGAATTCTTGAGATGGGAATTCGAAAAGTAAATTATTTCAGAACTAGGAGAAAAATAAATTAATCTTTTTGTATGTCTTACTTTGAAGGGCACATGTCATGGAACAGGTATCCAAGTTATGAGCATCTTTTTTTTTTGTCCTTAGCTTCTTGTTTGGTGGTTGTTTTGTTTTGTTTTTTACAGTACTTCTTATTCACAAATTCTCTGGTATAGATTCATTTGAACTGCTAGAAGTTTATTAAGTTTGTATTTATGAGGGGAGGATTCATTATCACGAATCACCCTCTGGTGATATTGGCATTTTGTTGTGCATTAAACCTCAGGATGCATCTTTTTCCTTGGAAAGGGTTTTGATAAACGCTTCAAGTGACCCAGTTCAAAGATCTCAAAGAGCATCCAGCTTTTCTCCTCTCTCACACACTTTCTCAGGTGACATCAGTGTGTGAATGAAAAACCCCAAACCACTTGTGAGCTTGTAAGCACCGAGCTGTCAGCCAAGCGTGGCACAGAGCAAACAGACCAGGCATGGCACTTGGAGCAGGGTTTAAAAAATACTGCCTGGATAACAGTTCAGGGAGAATTGGTGGAAATTTAATAATAAGAAAAAAAAAAAAAAAAAAAAAAAAAAAAAAAAAAAAAAAAAAAAAAAAAGAAAGAAAGAAAAAAAAAAGAACTGTGTGTCTTTACCACAGGTTTTTGAATAAAAATGAAGTATGACAGGTCCAAATGCAAACCATATGAAAGGAGCACTCTATCTACCACGCAGTTCTCCACCAGAGATTCATGCTAATTCAATAACAATACCTTGCTTCCTTCTCACCAGCCAGCACCAAACAGCTCCATCCATCTGGAAGCTATTTCCCAGACCTTGATAAATTGCCCTAAATCTGCCCTCTCAGCATTTGTTTTTCCTTGTTTGATGTAGATTTTCAAAAAAATCCTGTGTGGAAGAGTGCATCAATAAAGTGAAAAACCCACCCATTTTTTTTCAAATGAAAGCTGACGGCTTTATAATGTTCCCTGGGTAGAGACAGTGCTCATGCCAGCCTTCAGATAAAACCAGTGGGCCAGCCAGCAGAAAGCCACCTAAGTTTCCAGTTGCCAAAGTGGTGCCTGATGAATCAGGGTGTTCTATCAATTAACTGCATTCTCAAAGGCCTCTAGTCTGATTTTTGTGATCACATTGACGATGACTCCACGTCTGACTTTTCATGCTCACAAAAATGTTTTTGCTGTTGAATGTGTTCCTTTTATGGGGCTTTTAGCAATGTGCAGTGCTGCCCTCGGTGGTCTGAGTAAATTTAAAAGTGAGATAAGTCATGGACCACCTGAGCTGCGAGGCCAGAGGGCCCCAGTGGTGTTTGATGAGGACAGAAATAGAGATTGCTCACTCAGGAAGGGGCAAGGCTGTGCTGATAACAATCTTTGCTGCTGCTCTTTCCTTAAAATGGGTGATGAGTGTGTTTGCTGTAGATAAGCCATGGTTGAAACAGTGCTGTCGTGGTTGTTCTTTGGGGTGGAAGCCCCAAAGAGCAAGAGCTGGTGGGAAATTGCCACCTCTAGCAACTGCCAGGATCACTGCCAGGAGCTCCAGGGTGCCACCAGTGCTGGCAGGAGGTGGCTCTTCAGGTCACAAAACTTGTGTTTTCAAATTAAACACAGGCATAGGTGTAATTATCCAGCAGGCTTTTTTTTTTTTTTTCTTTTCACTCCATAGCATTCTTTGAACGATTATTTAAATAATGTGTGTGGTTTAGATTGTGAAGTGTGATTGCAAGTAGAGAAATGGAGCTTTCTTCTGCTGGAAATGCTGCTGGCCACCTGCAGAGCCAGTGTGTGTGAGTGCAGCTGGGGGCTGGTAAATAGATAACAGCACTGTACCAATCCATTTATCCTGCAGAGTGTGTGGCTTTTAAGTATTCCCACTGATATCGCAAAATTGAGTCTATGGGTGTTAGAATTCAACAGAATAATCAAACTTGCAATCAATAAGCCATTGAGAAGGGATTCACTTGAATAGCTGTAGTAAAAACTGAGGTAAGTGAAACCAACACAATGTATTTTGCCACTGCTGCATTCTGAAAATGCCCTTTTGGGGCTTTTTGGCTCATTTTTGTGTCTTTTATACGTTGGGGTTTTTTTCTTAAAACTGAGGTAAGAACAAGTGAAGGAGAATAGTTTCCTTCTTTCAAACAGAATTATTTGTAGAACTGAGGTAACAGTTTAAAATACATCTTTGTTTTATCTGAAATGAAAGAACATTGCCAACCCAGAACAGGAAACACAGTGCCTACCTACAGCCTCTGTGATTGCTCAGGTAAAGGAGCCAGAGCTGCTGGGATGCAGGGATGTTCATCAGCTCTGGGTTCTGCTGTTACTGAAAGCTGTCTGAAAGGGAAAGTGAAGATAGGTAAAATTAGCATAGCCCATATCCCACCATCAGCACCAGTTGCTGATGTGTGTCTGTGGTAGTGTTGCTCCCTAGATTTTATCCAAATCCATTCACCTCCCTGTTGAGTTCAGCCTGTGTCCTGACTTCTCCAGCAGCACTGCAGTATCTGGGGGGTTCAGGCAATTTCACCAATCATCCAGAATGACAAATACAATTGGAAAAATCCTGGGTAAAGCTCTTGGGCTCTGGAGAGACAGCACTCTTTGCAGCCAGACTCTTGTGGTGGGAGGCATTTTAGTGAAGCCAGAGTGATATTTATTGAGGAAGCTGGCTCCAGAGTTCTGCTAGGAATTTGGCTCTTCCCCCTCTCCACCCCCTAGGCCAGGTTTTCATCCCTGAGAACACGGTTAGAAATTGGGGGTCTCAGAAGCGAAAGCCTCTGGGATGTGCAGGATTCACGTTTATCCCATGTTGTGCACAGACACAAGTTACGTGCCAGCACTCGAGTGGATCAGAGCAGCTGAGCAGGAGCTGTGGCTGCTGAGCACAGGTTATATCAGTGCTGAGTACAGTCTGTGCCACTGGCAGGGACCTGGTGCTGCACTGACTTTATCATTCCCTCCTGAGGGTGCACATGGCCTTGCCTTTGCTCAGAGCAGGGGTATGGGAAGTTTGTGTTTGCACTTTGCCATGTCCACGTTCTGTAGCGTTGCACAAATAATCCATCAGAGACCTGCAATAACGGCAGTTTAAAGAGAATTCAGCGCAGAACTAAGGTAGGTATGATGGTGTTTGCCCATCCACAGACACTCAGGGCAGCTCTCACAGCTCAAGGGTTAGACAGTGAGTTTATTGCAACGGGGCAGTTTCTCAGTGATGCTGATTTGGGTGGGGTTGTGTGGATGTTGTGTGAGTCTGTGCCTCCTTTATTGGGCTAATACTGCATGCAAATGTAGCTCCATGCTGTTGTTTCTTTGGGTCTGTTAACATATCCATGTAAGTCCCATATACATCATGCAGTGCACAAATAAATCCCCAGGTTGGAACTGCAAAGGGAGAAGAAATTGGAAGGAACTCTTTACCCAGCCTGCCCTCATCCACATCAGCCAGGAGAGCAAACGCTTCTGCCTTCATGTGTTGCTCTGCCTTGGCCTCTTTCCTCTCCCAGTGTCAGGATTGGGGGTCAGGCAGTGGAATGTCAGATCAATGCCAAGTTTTCATGTGGAGAAATAAGTGCAGCAAAATGCTGCTTGTGCGAGGTGGTTCTGCCTTGAACTTTCATTCTAATAAATTCTCCCGGAGTTTGTGTTCGTGTGATCTGGGGTGTTTTATTTTTTTGTTTGGTAGTTTTAAGCATACTAAAAGTACTTATTAATGAACGTTGAAGAAGCATTTTCCACTCGTAGTAAAATAAAAGAGAAAGCCTTTAGGGATGAGAGGTAATGGGTGGCCACATAAAGTGAGTAGACCTATATTTATGTGTGGATTTCTAAGGCAAACACCAGTGTCAGCAGTAGGTGGTTATAATTTCAAATAATGCTCCTAGGGCAGGAAAAAACCTGCAGAAATCACAAGAATTTCCCATGTATGCTTATTCTGTAAAACTTACCCTGCATCAGTCAGACTTGTGTTTCTTTTTGCTCCTTTTGTTTTACTTGGGCTAAAGAAAAGACAGATTTGCATATAGAAGAGCATAGAAATGAAAGGCTTAGGGAGGGATTACCACCCCAGTTGCTGGCTGAAGGTGTCGAGGCATGAACACACCCACCACAGGCTCTGTAAAAACACACTCATGAGTCGTGGCAGGCCCTAATGAGGGCTCTTAACAATAAAGACAGCTCTGAAGAAGTATTTCAATTTTTGCCAGGCCAACAAGAAAGCAGATGTTGGGCAGCTTCAGGCATTTGCTGTGTTTGTGCAGGGCTGTGTCAGAAGTAGATGCTCAGCTCAGGTGAATGATGAGCTGTACCCACGGGTGGGCACTGTCATGTTCATTTTCTTGCCAGTGTGGATTATCCCCCCCTCACTCTGTTTCCACTGCTGTTTTTCTAGTCTAGTTCTAAATGCTTGAGGTGGCCTGTCGTCTAACCTTTCTTTTCCTAGGGTAAAGGAAAAGTTTTTATTGGCATTTAATTTGAAATTCAGGCTCTTCTTCTTATGTTTGCCTGGTCCAATTACACTAAACAACAATTTTTCTTCCTCTGTGGTTTGCCTGTAATTCAGGTGATTGCTGGTTGCTACAGCTCTGCTTAATCAAGTTCTGTTTAACCAGCTCTCAATTTTCTGCATCCCACCATTTCTGCATGATTGAGTCGGTTGACATCGTTGGCCACGGCTCAAAATCCTTATTGTTAGATTTCCTTGTGATTGTCTGTCATCTGTCATCCTTGAGGCTTTCTTGGCACTGACTGCACTTGATGATACGGCTTTTGGGTTCCTTTTGTTGTCCAAGAAGACGAGCAGAGATTGTCCCTGGGAGGCTGATTGCCTTATTTTCCCCTTTCCTTTGGGGGTGATGGAGTTGCTGCAAGCAGGATAGGATGAAAAGAAAGCTTTATCATGTGAGAGTAAACTCTCTCATGTTAAAGGAAATGGTCTAATGCCAGAGTAGCTTGAGAATTAGTAGGTGAGTGAGTAGGGGTAAATGCAGAGGCACTACAGGTGAAATTGTCCCAAAGCTCTCTGACAGCACCAGGCTCCAGCTCTGAGCTGGTGCAGGGCAGACCCCTCACCCCACGGGGTCCCCTCCTCGTGCTGCTGAGCACCTCTGAAATAACTGCTGTGTCTGTCTCATTATCATAGTGGGCATGTTTCACTTCTTTCACAGTCTGAAAAACCCCTGTGCATGTTTGATTGTGACATCTCTGCTGCCTGCCTGGCTTACCTGTCACTGCCAGCCACTATCAGATGGATGCTAGAAAGGAGTGCTGGTATCTCGGAGCTGAGGCCTTGTAGGGGAAACTTTGCAGAGCTTCCACGGGCAGAACAGATTATTATACTGGCATTTTTGCTGATATAACTTGTATTTCAGTGTGAGACCCTTTATCAGCACAGAGCTGTTGCAAACCAAAAGCCTAATCCTTAACAGATACACCAGCAGAAGGATCTTCACAGGGACTGTGACTCTTCCAGCATCTTTAGCTCTATTTATTTCAGAAGTCTAGTGAGCTCTTTGGAGAGATTTTTTAATCACAAAAGTCCATGTTAGGTTTCACTGAGTTCCTGCTTGTAATGTGTCCCTCTTCTCCATATTCAGCTTAAGCACTGGGCATAGTTAATTTAAAATACCAAAATTATAATTTGTTTTATTTTTTAAATGTCACTGGTAGTATTTTTGTTTTCTATACAAATGTCCAGTCTTTGTAACTTTCTCTCCTGAGTTCACGTTAAAAAAGAGCCTTTGAAAGGGAAAGTTTTATCACTGCAACATTTATTTTAAAATAAACTTTTATTTTAAAATAACACTGTTCTCAATCATGAATCTTGGTTGAATTAGGGACTACCTGTAAAATATTCAGTGTTGGGTTTACAGCAAATATTTTGGGTTGGATTTTATATAGAGAGTCCACACTGGACAAAATTAACTATATTCAATGTCCCTAATTTTCTTCTACATCTCCCAGAACGTTCACACAGTGGTCTGCATCAGCCAGTTGTAACCTTGGAAGCTCTAGAGCATCTGCCCCATCCAGTTTGGCACCTCCTGACTCAGTTCAGACATGTGCCATGTGAACTGGCTCCGTGATGGATTAATGACATTGATTAAAAGCCCAAAAGACCATTGAAACCCAAAGTGCTTATGTAAGGAGAGGTTTAGAAGGGCAATCAGGATTTATGTGGTAATGAATATAATTACAAAATAAACCCCAGATGTCCACAGAGAATTAAATCCCATACTCACAGGAGAAGAACCAGAGTTTTTAGAAAATGATATGATGAATCCTTGCACTCTGACTTTGACAGGCACATTCCTGATTACTCGCTACAGAGGTAATGGAAGGTGTATTATACCCTGGAGGATCATAAATCTTTCTGATTTAAATAAAATGAGGCCTAAGAGAGCAGAGTTTGCCTAATTTACTATAAATTGACAATTGTGATTTATTAACAAGGACAAGGGAGTCACTAAGAAATGCTGCTGCCATGGCCAATCATTGTTTAATCAGATGCCAGGTGAACCCAGACTGGCATAGGAGGCAACTCTACAGTGCTGAAGATGAGGGGTTATAAGTGTTATCGGTGGTTTTGCTTCAGACAGTAACACTGGGAAGGTTTGCAGAGGGAGTTAAATCAGCCAAGGGGTGGGAAGGGCAGCACAAGAACAATATCAGAGTATCTTCATACCCACCTTCTGTGCCATTTAGCAAATAGGATCTCTAGTGATGGTTGTGAGCAGCAGGCAACTTTGCTGTTGTTTTGATGTGTCAGTGTTAAGTGCAGCTGTTATAAACAAAGAGGTACTAAAAAAAAAAAAAAATCAGATTATTCTAGGTAAATTCAGATTAATGTTAGAACTCTTCTCTCCAAACTACAAGTGGATGAAATTAATTAATTTTTCATGTTAAATTAATTGTATTTTAAGCAGCAACCCTCAAAAGGTACATTTTTACTACCCCATTGGGACAGGTGACTGAAGAGAAACAGTTAATTCATCCCCACTGTGGGTGCAGTACACTAGAGGCACCCTAGGTGTGGGTGTCTGCAGCAAGGTCTGTGTTCTGAAGGAGTCACAGATTTCTGTGAACAGCAGATGATCAAAATCTTTCAACTTCCACCTGGCAATCTGAAAGCACTCTGATCCAAAATTACTGTGATATTATCCAAGCCTTGCCAAATAATTTGTATATGTGCCTAAGCAGATGGGTCTGATGTACACCCCGCCAGCTCTTCTCGTGGTTTGACCTTGCCAATGAGCTTCATTTTATCCAAATTGAGGTTTAGCCATTATGTCTATGGCAAGACAGAGCATAAACAAGGAAACAGTATCACCTGGACCTACTGAAGAGCTTCAAACTCAAAATGTAGGTATCTGCGTGTCAGCTGTCTACACATCTCTTAATATCAGTGCAAGCAGGAAATCAGTCTCCAATGGCTCCGTTGGTAAAATAACAGTAATTCCAAATGCTGTCACCTTTAGCCCTTCCTGCAAAATAATTTAATTTTATATTTCAAAATGAGTTTCGTTCTTCACTCAGTTTGCAACATCTCTGCCTGTCCGGTAGCCAAATGCTCCCCTCCTGAAGCTGTGTTTGCTGAGGTGTCCATCCAGCCCTTCCTGCTGCAGTCAGCTCAGCATGGCATGCCAGCTTTCATACCTCCCTTTAAGATTTGCATGTGAAATTTCTCCTTTTCATGATCCCTGTGTTCCTCTGCCTTGAAAGGCTCTGAAATGCACAACTGTGGTTAGACCTGGAGAGAATTTTCCCTAACAGACTTGTAGCTTAGTGTATTGGCTTTGAGGCTGAATTCATAGCATTGTGTTTCCTTGGTCAATGGTGCAAAATTCTTCTTGTTTTTTTTTTTTTCCCCCTCTGTATTCATGGCTGCAAAATGTACTTATCACAGGGGAAACTGTGAATGCCTCATTCTTATTTCCTACCTTAACTCTCCACTGGAGTTGAAGTTTATGTGATAAAGCTTTGTTTGTGACATATCTCCTTCCCTTCCTGGCCTGGAAAATTTCAATTTACTCTCCAATTTTGACTATTTTTGACAGAGGGATAAAGGTTTCAGATGGTGAAAGACAACACTGCTGAAAATGTCATTAGTAATTAGCATCAGTTTATACCTTATTTGACATCTGTATGGCATAACTTTTGAAAACCTTTGATCACAGTTCTCACTTTACTAAGCATAAAAGAAGTGAAACTAAAAAAAAAAAAAAATCCATTCAAAAGTTCAAACTGAATTCTTTTTCTGTGCTGAGTGTCCATGTCTTCTGTTATTTCTGGGGGTTTTTTTCCCCCCTCTCCTCTCCTCTCCTCTCATCTCATTCTTTTATATGAAGAATCAGGAATCATGACTTGTTTACATACCATGGTCAGCCCTTCACTCTGCTCTTGGACCTGTGCAGGTCCAACATACGAGCAGGTCCCATTGGCACATGCAGATGTGTTTGTAGCACTCGAGTGTGTGTAAATCTCTGTACACCAGAATAGTGCAGAAAAGCTGATGAAATACTTGCCAAGCTCTGTGGGAGCAGAGCGCAGCTCTACATAGTGCCTTCAAATGTCCATTTATTCTCATTTCACAAGATTAGGAGGTTGAAATTTTAAAGCTGTGAGTTTGATTAACATCCCTGAATATGCTCATGGAACACGTTGTACTTCTCACTTATCCTTCTGTGAATTTTCCTTCCAGCCTGTCACAAAGTGGAAGATTTACTAAACTTTTCTCTGTAATGTAATGATTTCTTTTTAACTTCTGACCAGGACACCCATAAGACAAGTGTTTCAATGTTTGTGAGACAGAGAGTTGGATGTGGATGCATTACTCCCACTGTTAGGAATGTAAAGGACAGAGTGTGCAGTGCAGCATCTTTGTAACTGGTAATTTTGTGTGTTTCCACTAAAAGCTTTAGCTCTATTTAGACCCTGATAATTAAGTTGTTTATGAAAACTTCCTAGTTCTTAATTTAAAGTCTCTATCAACTATATTTGTCTTCATCTAGTATTTTTACAAAACACATGAACGTTCCCATCTGTTCTCCACATATACCATCTAAATAAAATTTATTATGAACACATTGTATGTTGTTAACAACTCGAATAAACTTTGGTATTTCTTTTGTATAGCTCTTTTTTTCCTGCATGCTGGGAAACACTATAGTCATTGAACAGGGCTGTAATTAGCTGGAAAGAGGTCTCCTTATTCACAAACCATTGAAGTTGGACAGACTTCTGCCTGTCTGCAGGTGTCTTCCTGGCTGCCTGGATCACGTTTCTCCTGCAGTCAGCAGTGATGGTTTTATTCACCAGGAGGTTTCAACCTTCTGCCCGTGGTGAGCTCTGTGCTGCTGCCTCTTGACTGTGCCCACTGCTGTTAGAAACGGGTGAAGGATCATGGTAAGATGGACAGAGTTCAAATCCCTGCCATGTGAACAGGGATGAAGCTCTCAGTCTCCACAGACAATACTGATTAGTGAAAATTAATTTTAAAAATATCATTGCAGTAGTTGAAGCAGTGTCAGAGCAAATGGGTGCTTTTTTAACTGCATTACCCCTTATTCTTCCTGCTGAGATCCTTTTTAGTTTTTTGCTACTTGTTCTTGGGTGTTTTACTGATTATGGTGTAAATGTTCCCAGTATTGGATACTTGTAAAGGCTGGAATTTGGCACAGCAGTGCTGAGGAACAGCTTGTAGATACACTAATGCCCAGTACGGGTAATTTCAAACAAAGAACTGACACTTCATAAGTGTGGTGGATAGTTCTGTTCTCATTCACAGAAATATGGAGCTGGAAAAAGTCTGGACCAGCTGAGCTACTTCAGCTTTGAAAAGACAGCTGCACTCTGAACATATATGTCTTCTAAAAAGTTGCAGAAATTTCCTGTTTCAACGCCTAAACCGTTCCTCTCCCACAGAAAATGAGAAAAAAAATATAAAAGTGTTTTGGATCTGATGCCTTCCTATCAGACTAGACAAAAATTTATTGAATCCTAAAAAAGCTCTAGAAGTAAAATATGGCACACAGAGGGACCTTCATCCTCTTTCTGTGAATTGCTGAGACAGTCTTATCTTCTTGCCTGTCCTTGAAACAAAGTCTGCCCCTCTTTTTCTGGTTCAGACTTCATTGAAGGGCACTTTAGTTTTGAAGCAAACAGGCAATATTCTCCTTTGTAACAATAGTTATTTCCAAGTAATGTAATTCGAGGAGTATTTCCCAACTCACAGATAAATTAATTTTAGTGATGCTTGACAGCAATTCCATTTTTCCAGTAAGAACAGCCTTACTGTAAATTGAGACTAGAGAATTGCATTATTCATTTGAAAGATGTTTCTAGAATGTCTTTGGGCTCTTCTGGGTAGTGACAGTCTCGTATAGAAATAAAGTGGCCTTGCTGTGCTGTAGATTTATTAGTACCACTATTTTCTGCAGCTTCTCTCCTTTCAGAATTCTTTGTTTTCGTAGTTTTCTGTGTTCGGGAAGTTGTACTTGTTTTGTGGGATCACAATGTGCTATTGATAAAGTCAGCTCAGAGAAGATAATCTTTGGAGAAGGATTAAGTGTTGTTTGCCCGTTTATTACAATGAGTAAACTGAGTCAGAGAGTCTCTAATTTTCCTAAAGCCACATAGCAACTTAGTGTTGCAATTAAGCCTGGTTCAGCAGCAGATACTGATGGATTTCCATGCTGCCTGAGGCCCAAGAAGCAGATAATTCAGCCATTTTCAGTACAGGAATGAGAGCTGAGTCTGTCATGCAAAATTTCATGTGCCAGTTTGAGAGACTTGCTCTCATTTTAACATTTATCTTTATTAAACTTTTACAAGAATATTGAAATAATCTAAGGAATTACAGTAGAACGGATGGGACTGGTTTATATGGTGTTCAACTGTGACAAAAACTTCCAGAAAAACAAATGCTTTGCTTCTTGCCAGGCTTGGCTGCAAAGGGATTAATATTTTAGTGATACAGGGATGAAGAATTCACATGAAACAGAAGTAACTGATGTCAGAGACAGGGACATGGGAGAAGTGTAATAACCAGCATCTCCCAGCTACACTACAATAAGGTGGCAAAGAGCCAGGCTTCACAAGACAGATGGACAAAAGAGGGGCAGTGCTGGAGAAAGGTGGGAGCAGAGCAGTGTTGGTGCTGCATGGCTCTCATCCACACAGTGCTGCGGAGCCACATGGTGCCAAAATAAAACCTGCAGGAGCTCCCCTCGGTGCCTTCCCAATTCTTCCCTGAGACATTTGGGGACTCAGGATTTCAAATGGAGAAGGACAGGCTGCTTGGCAAAGGCAGCAGGGATGAAGCAGAAAGCCTCTGTGCCAGGGCTTGGGTGAGGTCCTC
The DNA here is from genome assembly GCF_003031625.1 of Empidonax traillii. NCBI lineage: Eukaryota > Metazoa > Chordata > Aves > Passeriformes > Tyrannidae > Empidonax > Empidonax traillii. The sequence goes on from NW_020955557.1 coordinate 534,222, forward strand.
ACGTGCTGCCTGCACTGCTGGGCTGGGCACCAACTCAGTTCCAGGCAGGGGGGTGGCCAGGTCTTTCTGTTGTTCTTTGGAAATGCTTCTCTTTTGATTCAGCTGTGGAAAAGGCTGCCCCTCTTTTCCTTGCGTTTGCAGGAATTTTTAAAATGCAAAGCTGCTTCTCCTTGCTCTGGGGAATGCTGGAGACAGAGCCTCAGGAAATACAGCCCTGTTAACAAAGCTCCTCTGTGGTGTTGGATGAAAGTATAACACAACATGCAAAGTGCAGTATGTATAGTGCTGAATCCATGGGCCGAGGCCAGCACTGTGAGGTTCAATAAGGTGAAGGGCTGAATCCTGCACTGGGGTCTCAACAATGCCCTGCAGCACTACAGGCTGGGCAAAGAGTGGCTGGAAAGCTGCTGGGGGATAGAAAAGACCCGGGGGTGCTGGTCAGCAGTCGCTGAACACGAGCCAAAGTATGCCCAGGGGTGCAAGAAGGCCAATGGCACCCGGCAGAGGGCTGCTGATAACAGGATCTTTGGTAGGAAGAGTAGAGCCATCCCTTAACTTCTTGTGATTGCACAGATCTCTTAAGTGTTGAGACTTTCAGGTGGCTTTACTTCACCCTACTCTGTGAATAACTGAAAAGCAAGACCAAACTCTTGGATGTATTTGCCAGTTTTACAAAGATCTTGTTCTAATCAGCAGAATACAATGATCAGAGAAATATGTCTGCCTTGAAGGGCCAATAAAAAGTAACAGAGGAGGTTGCTCAAGCTGGTGAGGCTCAGCTTGAACTGATGTACGATTTAAGGCACTCTTTAAGAAAGGAACAGATTCAGTGATGGTATCTCAAACTGGATTCGGTGTGATCTGTGCAGAAATTCAAACTCAGCTCCCACAACATAAAGGAACTTTCCCCTGTGGGTTCTGACAACTCTCAGTAATGAGCACAGCATATTGTTACAGTGTTTAACTGAGCACTTGGTAAATGCAGTTGATGACTGCTGACTCCACGTGGGCTTGTGCTGTGTGTGGCCTTTTGCTTACCTCTGGTTGTGATTCTTTCTTTCCATTGTGACTAACATTAAAGTGTGTTAGAGTAATGGTGAAACCAGCTGTTTCCTCAAAACAGCCTAATGGAAGAGTTCATTAAAATCTTGAAACTGAAATGATACCAAGATACCCACCAGTCCCCTTGGTCAGAACACTTGCCCTGCCCAAATTCTCCCTGAAGTGATGAATGTATCTGATCATCAATAAAGAACATGAGGTGATGTGATGGGTCTGATGACCACAGACCTCCTGTAAGTGGTGCCATGAGTAGAGTAAGGGAGCAAGAGACATCAATTCAGATGGCATGACTCCTACTAACCTTGTTTCTTTCGAATTTTCCCAAATAGGGTCGAGACTGCAGTGTGCCCATCAATTCTTGCATTCAAAACCCGTGTCAGAATGGAGGGACCTGCCACCTCACCGAGGCAAATAAAGATGGATTCAGGTAGGAGCACAAATTTCATTTCAAATGAGATGACTAAATGAAATGTGTTTGTACTTTGCATTACTGAGCTGTGATGGCTACTTTATAGAAACTGCTGCACGTGACACATTTGCCATACAGAATAATTAATCTGGTTTCATTGGTGTGACTTTTTCTGTGAAACCTCCTTATTTCTTCCTAATGGAATATACACTTAAGAGCTGGTTTGAGCAATCTCCCTGATCTGCATTGTGTTATCTGTATCCTAATTTTCCTTGGGGCATTTCAATGCCACATCTAGCTGTTTTTGTATTTGTAAAGTGAGCATCTGTTGCTTGACAACCTGATGCAAAATGTTTTCATAACTGAAGAATCGTGTAGACAAACAGGCTTTAAAGAAACAATTAAAAAGCATGGGGAGATTGCCACATCTTGAGTGTTGTGCCTGCAGGAGAACAACCTCTGCAGCTGGATATTGCAGATTTTAGTTTGCTTGGTTAAGAAAGTTGTAACATAGGCGGGGATACTCCAAGAGAAGTGCAGAAATTTTCATGAGGTAGCTGGGAGATCTGTGCTGCTACAGGCACTATTTCACAACTGAAAACATACAATTTTGAGGCTTTGGTCACTGGTTGTCATTAAAGTTCATACAAAATTTCTTTTTAAAGAAGAGCTGCTGAAATTTTCATAGATCTGGTCCTCAGCATTTATGGTGTTTCTTGCAAAACAAGAAGCAGAAAAAGGAAAAAATACCCCAGAGCTCCTCTGTCTCTGTGTGTGGTTGTGCTGCTTGGCAGACTCCACAGATTTTGGTGAAACCAACCACTGCTCTGATCCGATGTACCTCCTCTTGATTCAATTTTAGCAGGTCCAGCAATTTTTTGGAGTAACTGTTCATGTTTAGTTCCTGCTTGAGAGAAATAAAGGTCTGGTGGTCTTCAGTTCCAGTTCCTTTTCTGGTCACCATCGTGGAATAATGTTTAGATAACTTTTATCAGCTTGTGCCACAGCAAAATTGTACCATATTAGAATATCTGGGTTTTGTCACTCAGTACTCATTTTTCAAAAATACAGCTGATACTAAAAGTGCAATAGTAAAACATTTTAAATATCCATAATATGAGAATGAAAGGCTCGGTTTATATTTTGGATTGGGTTTTTCTTCAGCATTTTTATTTTGTCCCGTGGTAGAAAATAAAAAGGTTTGAATGACCTGAAATAAAAGCTACTTTTAAATTTTTCTCATGAAGGATTTTACAATTTCAGAGGCTTTGCCTCAGTTCCAAATGAGCATTGTTTTTGAGATCCTTTATAAAACTGCAGGGGTGGTTTTGTTGCTTAACAGCATTCATGGCTTTTTAGGGAAGGTTTCTGCTTTTATAGTTATTTATTTAGTTTCAGTTGGTCTAATAAAAGACACATAAAACCGTATCTCATCAAAATCTTGCTGCATAAAATTGAATGTTCAGCATAGCTCTGTTTTCCCCTTGTTTTTAATTCAGTCAGCCTGCAGCCTCTGTGGGTCTGGAGGACTGCAGAGAAATGCAGTGTGGGGATGGAACAGTCGGTGACAGGGAAGAAAAAGAAACATTTTGAGATTGAATTTGGTTGGTTGGGTTGGGGTTTTTGGTGGGAAATCTCTCCAGTGGATGGCAGCAGTCAGAGTTACATGCACATAAATTGTGTTCATCAAGGTGGGAAAGCGTTGCTTTACATTATAGGCTGTGAGGAAGTGGATGTCAAAAAACATTTTCATGGGAGGCCTCCTTGTGTTTTTTTGTTGTGTGGCCTGTAAAAGAAATTATATCTTCTGTATATTCTCCTCCCTAGGGAAATATATTCATACACAAGCCCTGCTGCCAAACTTGTCAAATCTTTACTCTTGTAAAAAGGAAACTTAAGCCAAAGCTTTCTCCCTGTGAAATGCCAAGCAGTTTAACTCTCAAGTTTCTGTAGCCTTAGATGAAAAAAGTAGCGTTTTAAATAATGCTGAGGTGGTGATGTTCCCCCAAAGACAGGAAACTCTTAGTTTTGGCTGAGATTCCAGCCCAGCTCGCCCCGCCGTGCCTGCTCCCCACAAGGGCTCAGATCAGCAGGGGATTGAGACGCTCAGGTTTGCTGGGACAGCAGATCCTGGAGGGACAGCAAAGGGCAAAGGTTCAGCTGCAGTTATTCCATCTTCTTTTATCCTTGCACTTTCTCAATCCTGAGTAATTTCCAATTCTCTTTCTTGGAGTAGGCGCCAACTCTGTGCTTAAGAACAGATAAGTGACACTTTGTGGCTCAGAGGACCGGAGACATCAAGCTCTTCCTCCCTTTGACTTGTTCTGATCTAATCCACGTCTTCCCTGACAAAAGGCTGCCAAAAAAAAAAAAAAAAAAAAAAAAAAAAAAAAAAAAAAAAAAAAAAAAGAAAAAGAAAGAAAAAAAAAAAGTCTCTTATGGAGACTGATAAAAAAAGATGGTCAATCAGACATGTCCCGGTGGTTTAGCATTCCTGGGAGTGAGGCTTTGGCAGGAGGCAGAGCTGTCAGCTCTGCTTCACTTAGCCACAGGCAACAGCTGATCTCTGATAACCTGCGGTGCTGGGAAACAACTGCTCTGGGTTATTTTAACTTTTCTCCACATAAAACCTCCCTCCATTTCCCAGATCAGGGTTGGTTTTTTTTTTTTTAGCTTTTTCCACAAACTTAAAGTTCCCTCGTAAATGTAAAATCCTGGAACTGATTAACTGCCTAGTGTTAATTCTGCCTAGTTCAAGGAAAAACATTGCACTTCCAGACTTACAGGCTACTCCATTGGGATATAGACATAAAAAGCTTCTTTACCAAGAAATTGTAATAGTCCTGAAAGAATTTACTATCTCCGTTTAAAAGCTGATTTATTTTTGAAACTTGATACACTGAATGTATATGTTTCAATAAACAGATGTTAAATGATTTCATTAGAGTTTATTAAAAAAAATTGAATATAGTAAACTTACAAAATTGTCAGCTTAAAAAAAACTTACAAAATACTTCAGCTCCAAAAGTTCACCCCAAAAATGTTCTCATTGAGTTTTGTGTTCCCTTGCACCTTCATGATGATAGTGGGATTTTATTTTGTCCAGGTTTTTTTGGGAAAACACACCAGTCCCAAAACAGGAGGGATAGGGAATTTGAACCTTTATGTGATCACATCATCTTAGAAAACTCTTCTTTCCTGCGTGGCTCCATTATTTCCAAGGTCCCCATGAAATGCTGTCTCACAGGGCTTCACTGTTGAGTCACTACAAAGTTTTCATCGTTGTCCCTGGAATTAATTTTCTCTCTCGGTCAGCTGGAACCCAAGTTTGATGACCTTCCAGTCACTCGGCAGACTTCATTTTTCTTCTAAGCCTTTTCTGGGAGAATACATACAAAGAGTCCCAAACTGTAGCTCTTTCAACATGTGGCTCAGTCCGAGTCCCAAGTTGAGTGTTTTATCTTTTAATTTCAGGCCTCGTATCTGGCACATCTGAATGCAAATCAAAATAAAGAATCACACGTAAGCAATAATGTAAAGACTCCCTATAATACATAAGGACCAGTGGCCAAATGCCATCAATTATTCTGACATTTCCCTGAGTATGGAATGTGTCCTAATATTGAGCAGTTGTGTATTAACAATCCCATATGAATTGTTACTAATGGTAACTCCACTGAGTCGAACCATTACTGTGATAGTATTTAATAATGTCATTTTTAATTGCATACATCCAAGCTGTCCCAATCCTTTTGTGGAAGGAAAATGGTGTTATATTCATACCAAAATCACCAGCACAAAGCCACTCTTGTTGCTTTTCTTTAAATGGAGAGAAGAATTTCTGCTCCCAAACTGAGACCTTGTCTTCCAATTTGCAGCCTGGAGCATATTTTTATGGCTGAGTTATAAACCCCTGAAAATGGGGTTTTGTAATCAAAAAGGGAGACATGATGAATGTCTCACTGTATTTAATTAGATGTCTTTAACCCCCTCCTTGACTTGCATTGCCACAAGAGATGGTGTGCCAGCTCTTCTTTCTTATCTGCCTGCTGTGATCCTCTGGGCCATTGCAGGGTCAGCAAGAGGACATGTTTTATTAGCAATAATGAGCTTGAGTCAGAAAAAGAAAATATTCCTTATTGATTTATTGTGTCCTAAATTGGATTTATTTGAGCAGTTTGGTTTTTGGTTATTCATGGTGAAGGTTTTGTAACTCTCATGACCTGTGGATGGTCCCTGCAGAGCTGAATGAAGGTGACTGTGCCTGTGCCTGGTTCTGTACCCGTCTGGGAGACCTTACTGTTGTGGTGGCTCAAGACACATTCCCTTCCCACTTTTTGTCCTCTTTGCTGTTCCCTTCTGAGGTTGCACATCATAAAGAATCTAACTTAATCCTCAGGGTCCAGCCTAGGACTGCTGAGTGTAGATGGAAAACTCTGTGCCATCCCTCCTGTGGGAGTCCCTGTGCTCTGCTCAGCCTGTGGCACGCAGGAGGGAGGGAAGGCAATGTCACACTGAGAGCAGCCAGTCCAAAAGCCCTGCAGCTTTCTTCATAGACTCTGAAGATCTAATTCTCCGGGGCAATCCCCATCCCAACCCCATGACACCTCCATAAAGCTGGATAACCACCTCGTGTCCACTTTGTCCATCTGAGCTGAAAAAAGTACCCCGCAGTTGTGTCTGCACTGGCAGTTCTCCTGCTTTCTGAAAGCAGTGGATGGCCATTAGTGGGACTGCTCTGGTGCTTTCTGGTTTTCATCCTCATCCATCAGTGGTGCTTTACATTTGTTCAGTTCCTTTTCTACCACCAGAGCTTGCCCGGGAAAGGAAATGAACAGTTGAGTGAATGTGTAGTTTGGACTGGGACTCGAAACAACCCTTTCTGTGACCAATCAGCAAACAGCAATGCTGGCACTTCAAAACTGACACTTCAAATACCCTTCCTGGCTTCTTACAAGCCACTGAAATGACCAGAGCACTTAACACATGTTTTTAGGCTTTCTTTTCGGAAACTCTGGCCTCAACCTCTTCATCACTTACATATAGTTTAAAATATAAAGGTTCTGTTTGTAACCATGGCTCCCAGATCTAGAGAGGAAAGGAAATGGAGATTGAAAAAAAATCAAGTCATTCTTCAACCATTTAGTTTGTTACACTCCCCCTAGGGACCATACATCACAGTCTTGTGAGATAAAATATTTAGTGCAATCATTCTTCACTGGTGTTCACATCCTCACAGAACCATTACCAGCTCTGCCATGGTCTGTGTTTTAGTTGAATTATCTGGGCATCATCAGCCCTTCTACAAACTCCAGATGTTTTGGAGGTGGTGCAGAAGTACTGAAACCTGACTGCACTTGTAAAAGCAATCATTCCCAAGCATTTCTTGTTTGGACAAGTGACAAAGCGGTAACGAGAAGAAAATGCTCATGTCTGTAAACTCAGTTCAAGTTGTGCTTTGAAGAGAGTGAGCTACCTAAAAGCTGCCAAGTTGCCCTGAGATTGTGCAGTCCTCAGTAGGCAAGTGTCCACATTCCCACTAAACCATTAACAGAGAAGCCAAGGACTTGAATATTGCTATGAGTGTTTGCTCCCCTGCCCAGGAGTTGCTTACTTCAGTTCAGAACTGGAGTTATCAATGAAGAAGGCAAAGGGAACACAGAAGAGCCTGGCTCCTGCTGATGCTTTTATGTCTCCTGTAAATGATTTCCTGACCCCATGAACCATCAGACTGCATCCTTCACCAAACACACAGGGTTAAAGTGCCCTGAAGCTCACAGCAGCAGCGAATCTGGCTCCAACAACTCACTTCTATATGTTTTCATTTCGGTTTTATACCTCAAATCTCCTGCTCCTTCAGATCCATGCTAACATTGATTAATTTTTTTTTTTCTTTCTCCAAAGCTGCTCCTGTCTTCTTGGGTATGAGGGGGAGAGGTGTGAAATAAACCCAGATGACTGCGAAGATAATGACTGCGAGAATAACTCTACGTGTGTGGATGGGATCAACAACTATGTTTGTCTCTGCCCTCCTAATTACACAGGTAAGGAAGGGCCACAACCAAAGAGCAAGAATCCATGAGAAGTGCCTGATGGGAAAGGTCCAGATGCATGTTTATTTTGTGCATGAACCTATAATTAACCAAAAATCCTATCCAATTTTAAAGCAACCTGGATTTCTTCCTGGATAGATTGTCGTTCTACTAATATTGCAGTACATGTGCTCACAAATATGGCTGCTTTTCTGAGTCAAAATATTGATGCCTCGTTTTAAAATACATTAAAAAATAGTGTTTAAGGTGTTAGGTAAATCTGTACCTCAACACAGAAACACTCTAAATGTATTTCAGAAATATTCCCAGTTCTGAGCTGAGTCTGACATACACCTGTTCTGGAAAATCTTGGCTTTTAGGGAATGGCTTTCCCCTGAGATCTCAGAGGTCTGCATTTATTTAAAAAAAAAAAAAAAAAAAAAAAAAGAGCCTGACAATGTGCTGCTTGAATTCATTAGGCCCATTTCACCAGTGGAGAGGCAAAGGCTGTGTGAGAACCTGTGGGCTCAGGCGTGGCCTTCAGTGTGCACCCATGGCATGTGAGAGAGTCCTCTGCTGAGCCCACGGCCACAGAGGGTGGTGTCAGAGTTAGAAATAGGTTCAGTTTTTCCAGCATCCATCCTGCATTTCAGATAAATTCCTTCCTAAACCTTCTGCGAGAGCAGAAACCCTCTTAACTGGAATCTAAAAGTGCTTTTTTTTTTTAAGTCACTCTGGAAGGGACTCTTTCACATGGTGTTAGCCCAGCCTTCCTGGCTCAGCGTGGAGGGTGAGGAAACACCTGCAATAGTTCCTACTCCAGCCTTTGAAATGGGTTTATTACCTTCAGAGCATGGGGCAGTAATGAAGGGCTTCTTGTACACTGGAACATATTACATGTCAGGGGATTTAATGAGGATCAAGCTTGAGTGGCTGAGTAAAGCAGGAGGAAAGCTTCTAGAATTTCCAAACTCTTAAAATACTTTTTGTGGCTGATACAAAGGAGGCCCATGTAAATCTTCAGCTGAGAAAAGCCTTATGATTTCAATGTACATTTATTGGAGCTCTAAAATGATATTTCTGCCAAAAACTAAAAAAACTTAAGCTTAGCAGAGTAAAGAGTTTTGCTTGTAGTATGCTGAGCCCACTGTGCTTACTTGTGCACTATTTTTGTCAGCTATTCTTGGGTGGTTTCAAAGAGGACTCGATACAAAGAGGCAGAGTCTTTACATTTACAAGGGGAAATATATTTGCCCAGCCAAAACACATCTATAGTAAGGAACTGAGTCCAGCATATATGCAAATGTGCCTTCCTTTCCACAGGATTATTGCAGAATTTATTTTTTTTTTCAGATTAAAAAAAGATAGGAAAGAAGTACATTGGGATTTTTTTTCTCAAATGGCCATCTGGATAAGGGCAAGAGAACTCATATGATACTTCAAACCAGTTTTGAAATATTTTTAATCATCTTCCAGTGGTTTTTTGGTTTGTTTTTTTTTTTCTTCACCTGAATGGTTTGTGAAATACCAGGCCCATCTTGCCACATGGCATCACACACACCTGTATATGCCACACAATAAGCATTTGCACACATAAGCACCTGCTAACAGTGCAGGCATTAAGTTGGGCTGCAATTAAACAAAATTAATTTTTGAAGAAAAGAAGGAAATACTTCTGGAAAATATAATGTGAATCATAAGTGGAAAAGTTTGCAAAAATAGGGGGATGTTGCTTAAAACAGAATCCGAAAGGTTCCAATAGTTCATGTTCTTAAAATAGGAAGAGTTTAGTGAACTGTGATACAAGAATTGCCTTCACCTGCTTTCCTTCCATTTTGGAGGGGGATGTTTCATCCAGCCTGATCAATCAGCTGGAAGCACTGACTGCAGAGCAGCTGCCTGGGCTGAAACACCCTCAGAGCCACACCTGGCCTTGGAGCACAAAGGAGGGAGCAGCATAAAAGAGTTGGGAGAACTGAAGCCATCAGCCAGACTAAAGCACATACGAGCCAAGCAAACCTGAGCTATGGTTTTGAGGGTCCTCTAAGAGTTGAATCCAAATGTGAGAGGTTGGAAATCATGTGAAGTTGCTCAGTTGGCTGAGCAGCAGCCGAGGAAATGCCATGGAAGCACAGAGGCAAGTCATGGAGACACACTTTGGAAGGGTTTGTGTGCCTGACCTGGAAAGAGAGGGATCTATTGACCAAATAGTTTGACTGAAGTCTGCTGTGACATCCAGGGCATCTCTGTGTATGTTCTCTTCAGATAAAACCTTTTATACTGAAGGAATATCATTATCCATTTAAAAAAGAGAAAGTAGGTGCAGGTGACTTCAGTGCTGCACAGGAATGGTAGGAATGGAGAAGCTTTGTATGGATTTGATCTCTATTTGAATGAACAAAGAATGGATGGCAGAGAGGACTGTCCAGGGAAGCAGTTTTCCTGTGAAGTAGCCTGGGGGACAGTGAGCTCTGGATGTGAGACTTTGCTTTAAGGGGCACAGACATCCTTAGGGTGTATCCAGTGGGACAGAAAATGGAGGTAATATCCCTTTGTCTTGTGCCCAAATATTGTACTTAGTTCTGTTGTTCACAAGGAGTAGGTAGAGAGAGCAAGCTTTTTTTTTCTCACCAACACTTGCATGGAGAACAGAAATTTCTTTAAAAGGGTCACTGGCTAGGTTTTGTGGCTGAACAAATCCAGACCATACATTTTTATCAGCGTAATTATGCAGGAGTTGTTGGTTCTGGGTACCTACGGGATTTCTCAGCAGGTGCTGTAGTTAAACCCCACGTTAATTCAAGAGTGAGCACTGGAACATTTCAGTACTGATCATCTGGGGATGTTTGCAGTAACATGCAGGCTGTTGGTTAAAGGTGCCCAGCTCAATTAGTGCTGATTCCTGCTTTTATCAGCAGGAGAGGCAGGCAGGGTCTGGCAGCACTGCCAGGCAGGTATCCTGAATCCCTCATCACTTCTGTGGGCTTGGATGCCACAATTCTGGTTAAGACTCCAGTGATATTTCAGTAAAGGCTGCATGTGTGGAACAAATGTATGTTGTAATACAACAAATAGTCTGACTACAGGCAGGAGGAAGATCCAAGAGCGTGTATGTGTGTTGTTCTATAAGAAATAGTTCGGGTCCCCCTTGGTTTAGTTGAGTAATGGTTAAATCATGATAGTAAATCTTGTATTCCTAAATGAAATGCAAATTAAAAATGTATGTGTTGAAAATTTTGACTGTTGACAGGGTCGCAGTATCCAGGCTTTGCTTTTTTTCCATACCTCAGTATTTTCCTGCTCTATGTTCTGTCTGTCTAGTTTTACTCATTATGGCCTTTTTAGGAAACAGTATCCCAAATTATGATGCATGAATTTTGCTTTCACTGGTTGGAATAATGAAGGCCAAAAATCTTTCTTCAATTAATAACATTTTGCAGTGTTTTCCTTTAAAATTCTTTGACAGCCTTTCTCCCCGCTCAAAGTAGATGAGAAATGGCCAATTTGTTAAGTGACTGCTGAGGGAGAATTTCCCACACTCCAGCCCCATTTCACTTTCATTAAAAAAAAAAGAAAAGACAAAACCCACACCAAAAAGCAACCCACGCTCATACAATAACCTCCTTCCTAGTTCTTTTCCATCTACCAGCTTCGAAACAATGTGGAAATACAAATGGATTCTATGAAGTAGTAATTCAAGTTAAAGAAGAAAAAACTGAGAGGAGGGGAGGCAGAGCTAAACGCCATAAGAACATTCCAGCCTCTGCCTGCACCACCAGGTTTCCTCACCATACTTAAAGTCAATGTTTTCAGTGTTTGTTGCCTGTATTTCAATAACCAAACCAACACTCATGCTGTATAGCAGAGTCCTGATGGCTTTTATTGTCAACTGATGTCTTATTTTTCCTCTGCCCAACTGGTTATTTTAATCCTGAAGCTAAATTATAAACATGTATTTCCTCCAGGATAATCATGCACCCAAAATCCAGCGAGTTCTGAGCAGTGTAGCTGGTTTATAACCTGGCTGTACCCTCGGTGGATTAGAGCTCCTCCTTCCAGCTTTGTAGGTTTTCCTCCTCTTAAAAAAAAAAAGACATATATAGGAACATCAAAAGAGAAAGCTATGGATTAGATCAGCCACTCCAGTTCTTTTCCTTTTTGTATTTTTTTCCAATTTTTGCCTTATACAAATGTTCTCTCCTTGCCTTCAGAGTTTAGAAACATAGAGTAAAATTCATAGAGCTTTTCCCTTCAACTCCTTTTTCCTGTTCACTTCTGCCATAGACCTCCTGGAGAGCCATCACTGTTTTGCTCATAGTCCTAGATTCAAATACAGCATCTCTTACCTCCAAAAGGATCCTCTCCTCAGCCTCACTTTCCTCTGGGTTTCCATGTAAAGAGGAGTCCAATCATATATAAAGGAACCAATGAGCTGCACCAAACATGTACTGTGTGCTTTGAATAGTTTTATGCTTTACCTGATGGTTTATATTTGGGACTTTTCCTTCCTCCTGTCTGATTTTAGCCACAAGCAGAAATATGTAGCATTTACACACAAAAAAATACCCCCAGGAAATATAATCCTACTTTCTAAGGATCCTAAAAGGCCTCAACAAATACCCACCCCTCTTTGTTCTGAAACCTAAAAAAAATAATAATTAGTGGCTTCTACTACTTAAAATAGGTCTTTCCTAATATACACAGAGAGTGGAGGGGAGAAAGTGTTTTAAAATAGTTTGTTTCCCTGGGAAAAAGCTGCAAGCAATTTGTATCGCAGAAAAAAAAATCTCAAATAATCAAAAATTAAAAAAACAAACCTAGAATCTATTTCTGGTTTGATGTGTTTGGAAGAGAAGGCTAAGATCTATTTTACCTTAGGGGACCTTGTGGTGTCCTGTGGTAGATGGTATCTGAGATTTTTGCAGCTATGCTGTTTTTAGACAGAGCAGAATTCCCTGTTAGTGATTGTGGGCCCTTTTCCCACAAGTTTATCCCGTTGTGGTGACGCTGCCTGGCCAGAGCCAAGCACCCAGACCAGCCAAACAGCCCTAGGGAAAGCAGCTGTGGGGTGGCTGACCCTGTGCTGGAGCTCTCCCACCGTGACCGTGGTGAGCTGATGGGACACCGTCCCCAGGACAGGCAGCAGTGACCGCTGGACGGGGCTGAGGTGGATCGTGGCACTGTAGCTGCTTTTTCCAGCCTGTGAGTTTTTAGCTGCATGTTTGATAGAGAAGCAGGAAGGTTTGAGGCAGTGTGGTTCAGCCACAAGGATATGGACTGCCCCATAAACACTGAAGATTTAAACGAGTACTTAACTATCAGCTTCTTTTAAATTTGGGAGCTTTAGCTGTAACTTCCCCGAGACAAGCAGTGAAAACTGTGGTCAGAGTTTGGTGCCTTTTCTTCCTTTTATTTGAAGGAGTTCTGCCTTACATGGAAGTGTCTCAGTTTTAGTTACTTGGCAGATATGAAGTGTGTTTGCTTTCTGTGCAGAAAACATAAAAAGGCACCCACATTCCCTAACTGTGCAACTAGGAATGAGAAGTGCTGGAAGAGTTGGAAGGTTTTGGCTTTGTTCAAGAGCCTAAGCCCATTTCCAGCCCTGTTTTTCTAGAAGAGAACCACATGTCACTGCTATCAGATTGGAGTCTCTTATCTCATCTACTGGGACTACAGGAGGAAAACAGCACAGTAACTGGCAGAGCTGCAGCCTGTCTTCAGCCTCAGTATGGGTGTCCTGTTATGTTGGAGTGCTCCAGCTCCAGGATTTCCTCTGGTCAAATTCCCATCTGTAAAATGTAAAGTGTCATGTTTGTGAAATAAGATATACCAGACAATTTCTCTTTGTTCATCAGGAAACAGTATATCTATAAGAAAATGGAATGTCAGCTACTGCTCCCCTAAAGGATGGGTGGGATGAAATCATCCTCAAATGGGATGTACAATTATTTAAATCCAGTCTGGGAAGAATCACAGTGGAAAAGAAGCAAATCTTCCTGCATATAAAGTGTTCTTCAGAAACCTCCCTTGGTTCAAGGACCGTGCTGGGTTCACATGGCAAGGTTTTGGTGGCAGGGGAGGAGGGAGGCTGTAGGGGTGGCTGCTGTGAGAAGAGATCAGGAGCTGCTCCCCTCTCAGACCTGCCACTGCCCAAAGCTGAGCCCAACAGCAACGCTGATGAAAAGATGTGAGAGAAGCAACCACGCAAACACCAAGGCCAGTGACAAAGAGGAGGGAAAGCTCCCATGAAGGCCACAGCGAGGCAGGCTGTGCCCCTGCAGCCCAGGGAGAGCCCGTGCAAGGAGCAGGCTCCTGGCAGGAGCTGCAGCCCAGGGAGAGGAGGAGCCTAGGCAGGAGCCAGGTTTTCTGGCAGGAATTGTGTCCCTTCAGTCTGCTCCTGAAAAACTGTGTCCCACAAAAGGGACTCGTGATGGAGCAGTTCTTGAAGAACTGCAGCCTGAGGGAAGGACCCACGTTGGAGAAGGTCATGAAGGACTGTGTCCCATGGGATTTAGCCCATGCTGGAGCAGGGGAACAGCATGAGGAGGAGACAAAGCGTTTTGAACAGACCACAACCCCCATTCCCCATCCCTGTGTTCAGACTCTGTGAATCTCCAGTGTGTCCAGTGTCCTCTCTGCCAGCTCTGGAAGGACGTCTCAGATAACATGTGACATCTCAGGTGTGACTGGATGCACTAGATCGTGTGAATAACTGAATCAATCCCTGATGGATTCCAGACAAATTGGAAGGCATCCATATGAAGAAGTACAGCTCAAAAATTTAGGGAGTCCAGCAAAATCAGGATCTTTTACAGTCACAGTGGTTCTGAGGGATAATTCACCTTGTAGGAGCATTGGAAATTGTCTGGGTTAGTTACTGTCTCACAGAATGCATTGTGTGGCATTTGGGATGTTGAATATGGTTTTTCATTCTTTGGCACTGCATAGAACTAGAACACATTCCTTCTTCAGGATTCTGAAATAGTGAAAGGATCATTATTTCCATCCCCAGATCTTGTTTTATCCATTATCCTTTTGTTAAACCTCAAGTTTAGAGGTAATTGCTCCTTGATTCTGAAAAACAAGCCACTGTGGGAATCTCGATGTAGAATCTAACTTCAGGTTCCCACTTAACAGGTCAAAACTTGGTAAGTGAAAACTCTGGAGATTTTAAGAACTAACCCAGGATAAAAAGCACAAAGTAACTCTTAGTTCCTTGCCTGCTAAGTATTATGGGCAGTGTTGATCAAGCAAGAGCAAACTTCAGTAATCCTACAGAGAGAACTCTGCTAGAGTGCATTCCAGGTAATTTCCTTTATGTTTTGATATCTAACATGGCAGCATTTGCTACAGAAGGATTTTCACAGAGTTTCTCGTTTGTTCTTTGCAAGTTGAAACAGCTTGGAAGTAAAAAAATTCTTTTTTTAATTTTTTTTTTTATTTTCTAAGATGAGCCTCAAATCAATTTCATCAAACATCAACAACATTCCTTACTGAATTACATTCCTGGAGGAACATCCTATGTCTGTTCTGCCCAACCATTTTTGGGTTCAGTGTTCTGAAATTGGCGCTGACTTCTTTTTAATGACTGAAAAGAGAGCAGGGGAAAACAAGATAGGGAAGACTTTTCTTCCGGCACAAATTATTAGATATCAAGTGAGCAATCTCTTAGGAGAAAAACAGCACAGGATTTTTTTATTAGCAGTAAAGACAAGAGTTCCATTCTGACTTACCTGGCAAAGTTCAGAACATTGCAACACACTATTTAAGCACTCACCCTGTCCAGCCTGGAAATATTTTCTCTGTGGATACAGGCCAGGCTTTCCCCATCCTTTCCTCACTGCAGGCACGTTCCTTTTCTCAAGTAATATTGTGAAATTCTCGACAGCATTTTTACTGCTCTTCTTCCCAGCCCTGCTAAAATTTACTTCTTTAGCATTAAGGACAGGAATATTTTCTCTGTTGCTTCATCAGTTATTTCTTGAATGCTCTGAATGACAGAACAAAGTATCACCAAAGTGACATATGGAACAAAAGAAAAATCGTTGAACTCATTGGTTGCAAACTGGTACTCTGAATTGTCTTTTCAGAACTGCAGTTCCACTTACAGATAAATAAGTAAAATACTTTTACTGCATCCAGTTTCTCTTTTACTGATTAAGGAGAAATAGTGTAACTTGGATCCTGGCTTTAAAAGTCTAATGGGGCATGAAATAAATGGCTCTCATGACAGCACAGAACGGAAAAAAGAAAGATGATTATTAAACTGTGTGTAAAAGTCCTCTTTATTGCTCTATTGTTGTTTTGGCTTCGTTCTGAGACGTGGGGAAGGCTATAGAAAAGCCTAAGCATGTTTCTTGGCAGCTCTTCATAAGCAGTGAGCCCTGCGGAAAGCCCCGTGAAATTCAGGATTTTGCTGAAAAATAAGACCAGGAAAATGTTGCATGAGGCAAAAAAAAAAAAAAAAAGTTTTGCTGTGGTTTTTTTGGGTTTTTAAGACAACAATCAGTGCTGGTGAAGGGGACAAGGGAGGTGGTTTTGAAAGGGCAGTACCTTTGCTATTGTTTGGAGATTTTTTTTTTCCCCCTTTTTTTTGGTAATTCATGAGTCAGCAGCAATGGCAGATCCACCTGTTACTGTTCCACCTCTCAGTATACCTTGGTTCCAGTCTGAAAATTGCAATTTTTTTTTTTTTTTTTTTTGTGGTAGATCAGAGTGCTTCCTTCATTATTTAGGACTAAAAAATGCTTAACTGATTAAAAAAGAAATATAGCTGCGGTTTCTCAGTCCATTTTATATAAGCACTTCAAAAACCCATGTGTACCCAAACTAGAGCTCTGATTTGAGAACGTGTAGGAGAGAGGAAAATGGAGAGGAGGTCAGATTGTTTTCCACATTTGGGAAAGCATTACACTGAAGTTTTCTCTTGTTTTAGCACAATCAAATATCTTCCACGAAGAGAATCAGTGCTGCTAGGAGCTGGCCTAGGCTGAATGTCCAGTTTGTTTTTAGGTTTTCACATAACTATCCAGTGAGAAACTTGGACTGGCCTTTTCATTGCTGCACAGAGAAGCAGCTCTGTGTCACTCCAAAAAATCAGATTTTTCCTCTGATACTGGCATTAAAGCGACCAATGAATGTTGCACTCTCAGGTCTGAGGGCAGATTTTTTTGGCCCAGATATTTTCTGAGTGGATAAAATGTGGGAGGGAAAGACTTTGTGTAGCTGGTGCCTTGGGTTTATTTTTTTTATTTTCAGAAAGTGTTTTATTTCCCTGGCATGCTTTCTGCAGTGTCTACTGAACACTGGTGGGGCCTGAAATAATGACCCAGAAGTATTCTCTTCCTGAGATGAGGCTGCTCTAGTTGCAAGGCGTTCCCAAGTGAACTCCCTAATGAGTGATAGATGGGAAAAATAACAGGAAGGATCCTTAAATGTTCCAAGTTTTGCATGAAAAATATCATTTTTTTGGATGCTGTGTTTGGTACCTAGCCTAGAATTCTCCTACATTTTGATAGTGGTGTCTTTAGAGTGACACAGTGAGTCATAATATTTGACATTTGGGGAGATTTTTTACTGGATCTCTAAGCACTTGTCAAGACTGTTCAGAAGAATACTTTAAGAAGAATTATGGTTTCCTTTGAGAGTTTTGAAACTGTTCATATTTTTTTAAAGCCTGTTTCCTTTTCTTCAAAACAAAGCAAAACAGAAAAAAAAGAAACTTCAAAAGTATGTATTGACCATTTTCAGTGGGAGCATAGTTGAAGGCATCTATCCACACTGTATTCAGGTACTCAATGGTCTTCCAGAAATATTTCCAGCTTTAGCTCATTGAGTCCTTTTAATGTCACCAGCCAATTAGAGGTTTTTTTCATGTTTACTTTCACATAAGATTCGTAGCACCCAAGGGACGTGGGGAATTCCGAGATGACAAACTGGAAGTTGTTCCAGGCATCAGAGCAAGGTCTGACCTGCTGCTCTTCAGGTCCAAGGGAGTCCCCTTGCTTGTTACTGTTTGGGAGGGTTGGTGGGCTGTGGATTTGGGGATTGCAGTAAATAAACCTATCTCCAGTTCTGCCACTTCAAAGTGTTAATAGCTGTCCCCAGTGACAGACTGGTTTATTGTGGTACGCCTTGAGCATCTCCAGTTGCTTTTGAGGAGTAATAAAGTACCTTGGCAAACCTCAAGGCCAGTGAATGCTCTATTTCCCTGGTTCCCATGGATCTGCAGTGCTCAGTTTCACTGGCATTTCCCCTTTTCTGAGCTGGATGCCTTCATTACATTTGCCCAGGATTTCTGCAGGGCTGTAAAAAGTCTTGGAAGTGTTTCATGGTGGTGACTTCCTGGGATTCCTTGGCTCCAGATGGAAGTGGGAGTCTTAAAACTGATGCTACGAACAATAAACTGCAGGTTGCCACGCCAGACCTCCCCAGTATTGCCAAACCCAGCCCACTAATGAGTCACGAGGGGGTACAGGGTTTGTGGCGGTGGTGCCCCCTCTCATGGCTTGTATTCTTGCTCCACTGTCTCATTTATGCCTGAGAGCTCTCAAAAGAAGGCATAGCAGATATTCCACGTTTGAAACACACAAAAACGACTGGGTGATTTTTGCAAACACATATAATACTTCCCTTCTAATATGAAGGGTTTTACCAAGAGAGATGTAGCTTGTACTGTAGGGAGGCTGGACATGTGGGAGAAATAACCTGACTGAGCATTAGCAGCTGGGGCAGTTAACGACTTAAACCATACCTATCAGCACCAGAGTCATCCTCAAAATTGTGCTCTCAGTCACCCCTGCCACATCACAAAACTGATAAGAGATGGATGGTTCTGATTTGCATTTTCCATCTGAAATTTGACCTTTGTGGTTTGCTTGGCTTGTGTTTTCAAGTGTTTCTCCATAGCCACTGGAGTGTAGAGAAATGTAAGGATTTTTGAGTTTCTTCCAAGGCAGGTGGAGCTGCAGCTCCATGAAAACACTGCCAGAACATTGCCAGCCCTCCAGTGCCTCCCACGTTATCCTTTTTCCCACACTATCCACTGTTTGCTTATGTGATGGTATGTGCTGTGTACAGGCACAGAAAATCTGTATAACCCTGAAACCCTGCAGATGTGCTCTTCTGATAGAGCTGCACATTGGGACTTTGGGACTGGAGCTTTTGAGGGTTTCCATGTTGAGACTACCTGACCTTTGCTTTTCCTGCAAGGCTTTGGGAGGTGTGGGGTAGGTTGGATTCTGGGGAAGGCAACAATTTCTGTGGTCTTTGGCTGCGTCTCAGATCCTGGGGTACTGATGTGTGACCTAATAATTTAGGACTCAGAGAAGGATTGTATTTAAATAAACTATCTGGGTTTGAACATTCTGCAGCTATTAATTATTAAAATTTATACAAATCCAGGGAGGTTCATGGCATGTTACACACCATACCTAGAAACAGCTGAGCTGAGCTTACATGTGATGGATTTTTTTTTTTTTCTGAAAAGACATCATCCCCTGTGAGCACAATGGAGCTAGTACTTCTCTTATAAATAGTGAATGTTTTATAATTACATGCAGCCCTAAAGCTGGTTCCTATTATGGAGAGTCACAGAGGTTCGGGAGGGGGGAGGCTTTGTGGGTTGTTTTTCTTCTGCAGAATGATGTCCAATTGACTCCTTTGGCAGAGGATTAACTGTGGCTAAAATACGTGTCCGTGTGAAAATGTTACGGTCTAATGAGCAACTTCACTTTTGTGTCACTTCCTTGCTTTGAAATAAGAGGTTCTGGGTCGGGAACTGCCCGTTTGATCCCTTGTCTGTCTCCGAGTGGAGTTTACATGTCAGTATTTTCTATACCAGCCTTTCAAATCCCTGGGACAGAAACACTGCGGTCACTGCAGGTCAGGGGAGCCCAATTTAATGAAGTCTCAACAAGTTGTATTGTCACTTCCTGCTGAACTACTGAGCTGTCTCCACTGAGGGAGATTGGCCATCCCTGGATACCATGGGTGTTCAGGGTTGTGTGACAGCTTTATTGCTTTTCTCTTTCCTCAGGTGAGCTGTGTGATGAGGTGATCAACCACTGTGTTCCTGACCTAAACCCCTGCCAACACGAATCCAAATGTGTTCCCCTTGACAAAGGAACCAGGTGAGCACGTGTTGGGCTCTGCACACGGGGCAGATCCATCCATTGGGGTTGAACTGGCAATGAGTTGGGGACAAAAATCACCAAAATTAACTCAAATAATGCAAGACTATATATACTTCAGACCGTGTCACATGTTATCTTTAATGATTACATACATTTCTAGCTTTCTGTGGTTTACCTGAAAATAATGAATGTACCCTCAGAGCAGAGAAATTATTCTGGAAGAGAGCATGGCAAAAGGAGAACTTACAGAACAATCACTGCAAAGTATCTTAACCTGCATCAGAAGCCAAGGACAGTTTCCTTAGTGCATTTATAAATTCAAGCAGCATAACAGGAGCCTTAACAGATCCAGAGCTGGAGGGCTCTCACTCAGGACCCACCTTTTCCATTGGCCTTGCTTGGCTCATGTGGGATTTGGTGAACTCTGTGTTTGCATTTGCCTGTTGGGAATGACACTGCCTGTTTCACAGGGGACAAAATAAAGGCTCGTGTGTTAAATGGCAGTAAAACATCTGGAAGGTTGGGGAGTTGTGAGAGGTGCACAGCAGCAGTGCTCATCTCTTGTGTGGAGAGGGAATTTCAGAGCAATTTAGCAAATGGAGACAGCCACTTGAAAAGCCAAGCTCTGTGGAAAGTTTGTCAGGAAAAGATCTTTGAATCAAAGTAATAAAGAGAGACAAATCCAGGAGAGTGCAGTGCAGGGTGAGCTGCATTCTGAACCTTCCCTTAAGGTTGTTCTCCCAGCCATCATTCAGTCCTGGGTGCTCCCTCCTGGGATTCTGTGGAGCACACCCAGTATTGCCCCAGGAGAGGAGTGGTCTTTGGTCTTCCTGGGGTCAGCTGGGGTCAGATTGTGTCCTGTGAAGCCACCAGACTGTCAGAATAGTGTAAACTGATACACAGGATCTTTCAGGAGGGCTAAAAGGAAATGAATGAGAATTTCAGAGATGGTGGGCAGCTGGCCAGTCAGGCCTTTCTTTTGGGTGAAAAGCTTCCAGGCAGAAATGTTTCCAAATCTTGAGGGAGATGAAGCTATTAAATGATTAGGGTGGTTCCTGAAATGACCAGGATAAGGAGCTGTGTGCTGGTACATAAATAGTCCCTGATGTTCTTTCCAGGTTTCATGCCTAGTCAATCCAGCATCTGGTTAATCCAGTAGCTGCATCATGTTATGAGATGAAGGAAGAGATGGAGACATCTCTGGCCCTGAATGGTTTTACTCTTGCTGCAAGCATTTTCATACCTGCCACCCAAATAATTTGAGTAAATAAGACACTTTTTCTCACATACTTACTAGAAAAGTGTTCTTCACAGTGGGGCCATCAACCCTTGAGGGGAGCCTAAATAACTACTTATGAGTATTTTCTAAATATAGCAAAACTATATATAGAAATAATATAGAAAAAAAAAGTCTAAATTTAGAAATAAGGTATTTTTCTATACTGTTTGTCATGTTATTCCTTCCACTATTCACAGAATGCTGCAGAAAAATCCCTGATTTCTTTACTCCTCCTCTCCCATTTTGCTTTCTAGCAGCCAGAATTGAGAGGTGAAGGTGCCTGCCCAGCCTTGAATGTAGAGTTGTGCAAGTATTGCTTTATCTTTCATGCTTTAGTGGCACCAAACCGTTCAGAAATGGGCTGAGAGCCCTCAGTGAGCTGTGGCTGCTGCTGGGGCTCACTGAAACCAGCAGCTCTGGTCCTGTGCTGTAGCTGATCCCTTGGGCAGCCTGATCTCCTGACCTGGGATGTTCCATCCACTTAGGCTGTCATGGTGCAGGATAATGCTGCAGGTAGAAGGAGTCAAGCTCAGGTACCAGTCCTCTGTCTGCTTGCAGAGGCAGGGAATATTAATGGCAGGATTCAGGCTTGTTCCTGAGCTGTTTGTGCCCTGGGCATTGTGAGTAGGACACACCAGTGAGGGTGGCAGCAAGGACACCAGTCAGTCTGTCTGTCCTGCCCTCAGCTCTAGTCAGTCCAGAACTCTGCAGAGGGAAGAAAAGATGATGAAGACGGGAAAAAAAATAGGTAGCCAAGTTATTTATTGATCTGGGGAGGGAAATTCTATTCTGGCCCTGCAATAGCAGCCGTGATTCACAGCTTTAATGCAGCAGACATTGAGTGCAGATGCAAATGCCCTTGGATAGGCCAAGATTTTAAATACTACTGGACGTGTTTTTAGGCTCTCTCTGATACTGGGAGTGTTGCCATCACCACAGAGCTGTAACAGAACACAAGATTTCAACGGTAGTGGTGTCAGGTGGTCAGTGGGAAATGAGATAACTGATCTAATCACATAAATTACTCTCTTACCAGGATTTGAACATGAAGGTTTCTTTGCCACCTTCTTTACTGCATCTGACTACTACTGATTGATACCTAGTCCCTTGCTAGCATTGTGTGGGATAAGGATGGAGCTACCATGCCGTCATTCCCTGGGGAGGGAGACACCTGGGGTGGTTTTCTGGGAAGAGTCTGGGTGAGGAACTCATGGGGTGAATTTCTCACCTGCTGCACTCCAGGCAGGTGTTTTGTGGTAGCTTCAGCCTAGCTGGGACACACCAAGAGCTCAGAGGGGACTGACCCAAAAGGAATTCCACCTTTCTAAAGGAAAAGCTAAACTTGGAAGCAAACTGGACTGTTTCAGTGTCTCTTTGGCTGCACAGAGCTCTTTGCTTTCTGAGCTAAAATCGCAGGTGGCTTTTCTCCCTTCCAGCCTCCACATCTTTATTGTGCTGTTACTATAGCAGAAGAGTAGCTTTCTGTATGCCAGAAAACAAAACAAGACAAAAATCAACCAAAAATACTATTTAACACAATGAAATTACTTTAAAAAAAAAAAAAAAAAAAACAACACTTCAGAAAAGAAGCATGTTTTTCCATTCACTGTATTGATGTTGGAGCATGGTATAAATATAGTTTATTATTCTAAAGCTTGGAATTATTACCTGACAGCTTAAAATGCTGATTTAATGCAGCCCTGCAGAGAAAAGTGGTGGTTCTGTCATTACTGAGATAGCCAATACACATCATAAAATTGATGCATGGCAGCCCCGAATAAGGAACTGCACATCGTTCATTATTACATCACTTTATATTAGGACTGCAGGGATCAATAAAAAGCAACAGGATTAAACGCTGCCAATTCCCCCTACAAAGTCCTTTGATTGACATTATTTCCTTGCAGGTGTGACTGCAGTGCTGCCAGAAAATGCTGCCCACTTCTTAGGGTTTGGGGAAGGAACACCTTTTGCTTTTTGCTCTGTTTTGTCATCTCCAGCATGTTAATCACGGTATTCCCTGAGCCACCAAGGTGTAAAAAAAGCAATTCAGGTGTGCAGAGCTGGGACATCAACCCTCCTGTGGCCGTGGAGGGTTGTGGTGGGGCCTCTCCTGCAGAGAGGGAGGAGATGAGAAGTGTATGGATCTGCCCAACCTCATCCACCCGACAGCCACAGATGCACAGTTTGCTCCCCTGTTTTAGCCAGCCTCAAGCCACATTTTGAAGTGGAGACTGCAGGTCACATTCTCAGTGCCTGAGCTCAGGGGCTGCAGTAGCCCCAGTGCTGTGGCAGCTGCTCCCTGGCCATTGGCACACACAGGACGTGCTGCTGCACTCTGGCAATGCCTCCCACCTCGCTGCCTTGCCCTGGTGAGCTGGGCAGTGGCCAGGAGCCACACACTGTCACTGGGAACCAAAGTCAGCACAGTGACTGCCGCCTGCAAAGTGGAAATATTTTCCCTCATCGCTCCCATGTGTCCAGTTCCTCTGAAGAAGGTGCTTCCTCCTGCACTTACCCCACCAGGCTGCTGGCAGGGAGGAGGAGGAGGAATAGATTGATGGAGCAGTAGTTGTGCTCCTGGTGCTGCCTCCCTCAGTTTTCTAATGTCTCTCCTCTTTCAGCTCTCAGTGGCAGGCACTGTGAGTCCAACCATGGGGCTCTAGCAAGAGCACAGACCTCTCTTTTATTGCTAAATTAACTGTAGCTCTTCCTTTGTTTTGGTTGAAGTGGTTTGCCTTTTGTTTTCCAGATGTGCAACAACATCCAACTGGGAGGAGTAAAATGTGTTTTATGGACTAAAGAGTGTTCATGACTAAACATTGTCTGCAGTATAGATTCAAAAAAAAAAAGGCTGCTCAGCAATCCCAAAAAGATCTGATCCAAGTCAGAGACTTTGGGATGCATTTTCTATTGTCAGGTTATAAACTTCTGCAAGACTTCTTATAAATAGAAATGCTGATGCAGCTTTCGTACAGCTAACTTGAGAATTGTCTAAAATCAAAAGGCAATGTCTGCAGGCTTGGGTACATCCCATGGGGATGTTCCTGTGAACAGAGTTCCCCCACAGCAGCAGGTAGAGGCTTTGCAGGTACAGGAAAGGACTGGCTGCAAAGACAACTTTCCAATAGCTGCAGCAGCATTTTGCCTTGCAGCTGAATGGCAAACAGGTGGTGGTCTCAAAACCAATAGTCTTTTCCTTTAGATTTGCTGAATTTTATGGCCTGTTTGCAGATTGCTTCCATTTGGAAGGCAGGACCTTCCTGTGCTCCGTGGAGCTGCACAGGGCCAACTTCAGACTCTCAGCACCCACAAAAACAGAGTCAGGGGCATCAGAGCCACTGCCGTGGCAGAATATTGCCCTTCGAGTCTGTGAGGTTAGGGGAGATGTCATCTTTAGCACAATTGGAAGACAACTGTGTGATGATCACCCTTCTCCACAGACTTGGCTGAGGAAAAGCTGTAGTAGGGTGTTGCTGTGCTCAGACTGAATTTCAGCAGATTGCCGAACCTCAAGTGCAGCCAGCCAGGAGGGACCAGAGCGTTTCTGATGGCAGGAATCCTGCTTGGTGCTGCCAGCAGTAATTGCTGACCCCTCCCCACCTCAGATCAGATTGGTGCTGGGCTGCCTGCGTGTGCTGCTGCTGTGACTGTGGAAACAAGCCATTAACAGCGACCCTCTTGCCTTGCAGATGCGAGTGCTTGCCGGGCTACAGCGGCAAGCACTGCGAAGTCGACGATGACGACTGCGTGGGCCACAAGTGCCGCCACGGAGCTGTGTGTGTGGATGCTGTCAATGGCTACACCTGTGTCTGTCCCCAGGGCTTCAGGTACGAGGGAGGCAGCTCCTCCCTGGAATGTCCCGTGGAGTGTGGGGGCGCTTCCTTTAAGTGCTTTCATCCTCTGGTTAGAGCGTTGATCTGTCAATGCCCTGTGAATGGGTGGCTCAGTGCCTCAAGTTCTGTACCTGGGTGGGGTCTTCACAAGTTAACTGGCTCCAGGGGGCTGCAATTCTGGCTGGGAAAGCAGCAATTTGCCTTTGGAGCAGTGCTGGGTTAGTCTGCCTGCCTGCCCCTGGTAACACACTTAGCACACCCATGTGAATCATACGGAGATAAACCCAGCACGTGCAGAGTGGGTGAAGAAGAATAAAATTGCAGGCATGAACCCTCAGGCCTGGCTGCAAGAAATTGTGAGTCTGAAAATTTTGTGCCAGTGCCTTTTGGTGGATGAGCTCAGTGGTGATTGGGGCTGTAAATTTCCAGTCTCTCATTCTGACAGCTGCCAATATATCTGACTCCTGGAAATCTCTCTGTCTGTCAAAGATAAGTGTGCTCCTCCAAATAGATTCACTAATCATTGCCTGAGGCTGGATACTGGCTTCCTTCCAGCTAAACCTTGTCTGTGTTTGAAATACACACAAGACAAAGAAGGAATACCTGAAAAGATCAGTCTTGACAAAGCAGAAATTGCGTGAACACTTATAAATCATCTTCTCTGCTTTGTATCTGCAACTGTTTTCATTCTTCTTGCTTTCATCCTTGCTGGTTTGGGGGTTTTTTCCCCTCTCAACACACATTTTTGTTGCAAAGCAGACAGCCTTCCCTGAGAAGGCATTGATATATAGCATGATGTCAGCCCATGGTTCGCAGAATCAGACTCGTTATTTACAGGGTATCAGATATCCTCTGAATTTCAATCCATACCCTTTTCTCCATGTTTCACACACTGCTTACATCCATTTGATGGCCTTGGGGATCTTGAAGATTGGTGACTGGTAAGGCTAACTTGTGACTGTCCCACAGTGGGATTGTAAATCCTCAGTGTTATCTAATTGTTAGAGCTGAGAAATGGGATTGCAAAGCCACATCTGGAGTCAAGGGTAACTTGAGCCTGTCATCAGATGGAAGTGACTGGGAGGCTTCAGCTGCATGTCCTCTGATTTTTAAGGCCTGTCAGTACTAGGCAGTGATGAATGTGAGGATTTTTTTCCGGGAAAGCAGAGTCACAGTGTTTGGTAGACATGTTTTGAGTTGTGACACCACTGGGTGGAGCAGCAGGGGTCCCTTGCCATCTACCAAACAGTCCTACTGGCAATTAAAGCAGTGCCCCAGCTTGACTGGTCTCACCCCAGGGGCTTCAAGAGCAGGACAAGAACAGCCCAGCATTGCTCAGATGATGGGGTTTCATTCCACTAAAACTCCTCTAAGCAGAGGAAACATCTTTCTACACAAAACTCCAGAACTCAGCTGCCAGCTTAGACAGCCCTTCATAGCCCAAGGCACTGTGGGCAAGCAAAATAATCCTGCTGCCTGTCATCAGCACAGCCAGGATTAACTTGAGTTCTCCTCTTTGCTTTGTTTTTTTTTTCCACTAGTCCATGCCACCTCCCTAAATTTTCTGTGCAAGATGCAAGGGAGACAAGGGTCTTTTGGAAGAAAAAGTGCTACCATATTCCCTCTGCCAAGGCAGAGAGCAAGCTGGAGCCTCTGTGTTCTCCATGCAGAGTAGTCCCTGCTCGTGTTTGATTTCAGGATTAAAATTCTGCTGACAAAATACAATCTCATTATTCTTCCCATGACTCCAGCCTTTTGTAGTTTAAAGGCCTGCTGCTCTGAAGGGGGTTCTGAGGTTTGGGGTTTTTGCCTGTTAAGATTACAATTGCAAATGTGGTGATTGACAGAGTTCAGCCTTCTGATGTTCAGGGTTACAGACTCCCCTTTCTCAGAGCTGCCTCGGGCACGGGGATGTGTGGCAAGGAGATAACTTTGCAAGTGTTTGAAGGCTGCAAGTGTTGATGAAAAGGAGAGAACATAAGGAGTGGTCTGACAAAGGTAACTAGAAGACCTAAGATGATGATTAATGAAGTTTTTTTGGCTAAGTATCAGGAATCATTTCCCAGCAGTGAGTTTCCAGAGTGCCCTCCCAATTATCCCCGAGCTTATGCTGTTGTAATAAGTGCACAGACCTATAACAATTTTATGGTTGTCACTACACTGTATGTCAAAGCCACTCTGAGCCTCATATTAATAAGGATGTTAAAACTTACATCCTCACAGGGCTGAACAAATGGCACTTGGGTGATTTTTAACAATGTAGGTAGGGCCTCACACACAGTGACACCTCTGTGATGACAGCCCTGAAAAGCAATAGTGCCAACATGCACACACTTGCCTTCCCAACTTACCATATCCAGTTCACTGGTCAGATGTGCTTGTGCTCCTCACAGCACCTCTCCTTAGCACTCAGCAACCTCTTGCAACTTCATAACATACTTTCATCCTGAAAAGTTTTCGGTGTTTTCTTCCCAAAATAGCATTCGTTTACCCCCTGCAGACGAAAACATTTGAGAGAATTTGTGAGCCCTGCTGGATAAAACCCAGGTTCTCAAAGCTTCCCTCCAGCAATCAGTCTCACAGTAGTGTTGCCTGATAAATGCTGCTCTGGTGGGGAAGCACACATTAAGCTGCAGAGCCTGATGGAAGCACTGCTCCTCCACAGTGCAGATGCTTCTGAGTTCTCCACTGGGACAGATTGCTGCAAGAAACTCAGCAGTGATTATTTAAATAAAGGAAATCGTACCAGGCAGAATGGACTTGGCCATGTCAGGCTGTTTGCTTCACATTCCACTAGTGGAGAAAATAAGTCACGTTAATTATTTCTAAATATGTACTTTAAAAAATATTTTAAAACTGAAAAAGAAAAAGGGCTTGACAGACACTGTTGCTACTGACATTTCTAGGTGCCACTATCAGGACAGAAGCACTGGTAAAGCCACTGACTGAAGGGTTTCAAAGCAAGGAAGAGTGTGCAGGAGCCATACCAGGAACTTCAGGGAACCTTTCAGAGCAACACCAAGCACAGACACACTGGCTTCTCCCAACATTTGCTTTCTGTTAGTGGAGGCTGTCGCGGGTCACGTGGATTTTTTTGTTATTATTATTTTTAACTTCCGTGAAATTAGAATTTTATACACTGAATTTTCCTTCTGTTTTCTCCTTGCTGCTGGAGACAAAACAGAACAGCGGGCATTAGGTAGAACTAAGCTCAGGGGCTGGGTTAGCAGTGCTCTGTTGTGCCAGGTACCTCAGGGAAGCAATTCCAGCTGATCCCAGCCTGGGTGACAGCCACCTGTGGGGCTGAACCTGGTCTGATCCCTTTGCTGGCTCTCCTGATGTGTTTTGCAGCCACAGATCCCAGCCCTGGAGAGGGAGATCACACACCTAATGAAACCAGGCTGTGAATAGGAATGTGCTCTGGTCAGGCAGTCCCCTCCCACGCCTGGCTGGCAGTGGGGACATGGCACTGGTGTGTCCCAGCTCACCAGCTCTGATGGGTCTGACTGCTGTGCTGGTAGGAAACTGCCGCAGTAACTGCCTTAAACTGGCAAGAATTGCTTTCTGTGTATCTATCTTCTCATGAGATTGTTCCTTTTTTTTTTTTTTTTCCTTTTTTTGGTAATATTCCCTTGTTTTCTTGGAAAGGGGAATCCAAGCCATCTCTTGCTGAGTGCTGTGCCCCTGAGCTGCTGTGCTCACCCTGCAGGAATGGGGAGCCTGTGGGTTTCTGCCAAGGAGCTGCAGCAAAGGATCTTGCCCTAGAAGAGAAAGTCTCTGAATCTATAACTAATTCATAGTTTAGGTGTGTCCACAAACACATGTTCCCAAGAACAAATTTACTTTGAGAAACACATCAGACTGAGCAAAGACAAGCATTTCCCATTGTGCTGGGTTCACCAAAGGGGAGAGAAAATTTAATGGAAGGCTGTGGGGTGAGATAAGGGCAAGGAGAGATCACTCACCAGTTACTGTCACGGGCAAAACAGGCCTGACTTGAAGAACTTATTGACAATTAAGTCAGAGAAGGGTAATAAGAAATAAAAACTAAAAAGACCTTCCCCCCAAAGCTTCCTGACCCTTAGGGCACCAAGGAGGGGATGGGATGACACGGGGAGGCAGCTGTGAAACATCACTTGTCCTTGAGGTGAATAAGGGAATTTTAGGGCAATGCAACAAGAAAACTGTTGAAATGCAATTTTGGACAAAGTTAGGATGCTGGTGGGGTATTCCATGCTGTATAGAGGGTGTGGGGAAAAGAGAGCTTTTCTGGCCTTCTCCCAAGTGCAAATCCCAAATGTTTGCATCTTTCAAGGTATTCTTCAAGATTGCCTTTCATAGAAGTTAGACCCTATGTCTCTGCTGTCAGACATGATAGAAAAGCAGAGCAGCTCCACTGCCTCTAATGCAGTTCAGGATTTATCCCATCTGTATTTTGTTGTGTGTTTCTCTCTCATGTTTCCCCGAGGCAGACTCAGAGAGTGGTGTGTGTTGTGAGAACAGGGGCAGGGAAACACAGCACTAAAGATAGAGCCATGGTGCTCTGTGCAAAATTTAACATGAAAAAACATAAAAGAAAATCAATTCTCTGCTGTTACACAGGCAGCAGGTTCTGGCTGCTGGGGCTGAGCAAGCTTGGTCTGGAGTATGTTGTGGCTGGTTTATTTGCTGTTCTTGCATGTCTTGTAGCAGTGCTATTTACTGCAGGGCCATGGCTTGGGTTTCCAATCTAATTGAATCTAGGAACATTGCCTAGAAATTCCCTGAGCTTCCATGTCTCACCTGCCTTGCTGGAGAGGAGTGAGGGTTCTGGCATTTTTGTGCTTTGTTTTTATAAGAGTGCTGTTACTCCACAAAGTGCTCCTCGTGGGGCAAGTGGGATTCCAGGACTGTGCTCATGGGTTATTCACTGCATGAATGGGTCTGCCACAATCCTTTCCTGGTAAACCCTCTGCCCTGCGCTGGTGAGTGCTGTGCAACACAGAGAGAGGGTGTAAGAGCCCTTGCCTATGGCCCTCACCACATCTGTCTATCCCACAGCATTCCCAAAGCTCTCCAGCCCCGTGGTGTTCCCCACAGCATGTTCCCTCTCCACCAGCTTGTCATCGTTTTACTGTCACGTTGTCAAGCAGTCACAGGTCTTGATGCAAAGAGTTTATGTTCTCTCATCAGTACAAAAAGGGTTTGTTGGGTTTGTGCAGTGGCTGTAATGAGGGATTTTGGGAAAGAAGACTGCAGCTTTCTGCTCTTCCTCCCTTTCCCCTGCCCTCACACGGTGTCAGTGCTCCTCTGTGGCTGAGCCACTGCAGGCAGTGCCCTGGGAAATGTGCAGCCACGCTGAGCCAGGAGGGCAGCCCCGGGGCCTGAGCCATCCCTGCTCCTGGGTGTCGTGGCCTCAGCCTGGGAGGTCAGAGGTTCCTACACATGGGCTTTGCTCAGCCTCTCACACAGTAAAGTCTGAAGCAGAGCACTTTCCTCCAGATCTCAGTGTGATTCCACTTCAGATCTGGCATTTGGTTTTCAGCTGCCTCTGACTGGGGTAGAGCTTCCTTTGCTTTTTCCCAATCATTGCCAATCACAAACTCAGCTAACATAAAGTTAACAATCCTGCTGATGTTAAAAACCATCAGTTCAGGGGGGCTGCCCAGCAGATAGTGTGGTAGCAGTGCATTGCTGCTGAGGCCTTTAGCAGTTGTCCATCTGTTGGTGATACACTCTAATATACAGTGAACAAAGTGGGGGGGCTGTAAAAACCACTCAAAACAGAGGTGCTTGGCACTTACAACAGCAGAGTAGACTCAAATCACAAAGCCAGGGATGGGGAAATCTCAGGTTTGTGTTTAAATGGCTCACAGATATTGCTGGGAACCTCTGCAGGGCACCATGTGGGTGGAAGCTATTTCAGACAGGCTGTGGTACCTTGCAGAGCTAAATAACCAGTGCAAAGGGCAGTACAGATTGCTTTCAGTATCTGAACTAGCTCGTTCAGGGCCAGCACAGGGATTTCTGACAGCACTAAGCTGTAAAGCTTTCACACAGTCCAGCAGGCACATGGTAGGTGAACCCCAGTAGCAGTGTGATGGCAGCATCTGAAAACGCTTCCTTCCCTGAAAAAAAACAGTGGTAACTGAGGGTTGCTTTTCCTTTCCTTTACTTCTACAGTGGACTTTTCTGCGAAACTCCCCCGCCCATGGTCCTGCTGCAGACGAGCCCCTGTGACAACTACGAGTGCCAGAACGGGGCTCAGTGCATCGTCGCCCACCACGAGCCCGTGTGCCGCTGCCTCGCCGGCTTCGCGGGCCAGAGGTGCGAGAAGCTCATCACCGTCAACTTCGTGGGGAAGGACTCCTACGTGGAGCTGCCATCAGCCAAAATCCGCCCTCAGGCGAACATCTCCCTCCAGGTGTGTCAGGCAGAGCAGCCCAGGGGCTGTTGGCCAAGATGCTGAAAAAGTCAGAGTCAACTTGTGAGCCACTTGTCTGCTCTAAAATTATTGAAATGGGAAGGAGCAACTAAGGCACCGGTGCACCTTTGTGGGCACACATCCTGCCTCCAAAATCTTGCCACTCTCTTATTCCCAGACTGGCAGTGCAACCAGGGATGATTCAGGAAGCCTCCCTGTCTTCTTACTGATTCACAGCACTGCGTTTTATCCTGTAGTAATCAGTTTTGAGTGTTAGGATGCTTAGTAAAAGAGGCTGCTCTAACTGGCCTCTCCAGACGATATTTTGCTTACTCTTTTGCTGTGGACATTCAGCAAATAAAAGGACTGGGATTTTGTTACAGGCCTATTTGGCTTGATGTTTAAGTTCAGAAGGCAATCGAAAACAGGTATCAAAGGTGCCAGGCCACTGCTGTCTTCTTTGTGGTTGTGAATCAAAAGTACCTTGGATACTTCCTCCACTACAATATTTAAGTGATTTGAAATTGCATTCACAGTCTAGTAAGCATTAAACTGATTTTTTTCCCCTTAATATTTCAAAATAAGTGAGGGAATAATTTCTAGTTTTGTATGTTTTCTAATAAGAAGATGGTTATAATTAAAATAGCAATGTCAACACATGGCAAAGAGGACCGAATTTCCACATTAGGAATAGATTTTTAAAGGGTGGTTCCTGTAAAGTTTATTCTAATGGCAAAATTTTGTAAGTAATATTTATCTTTTCTTTAATAGCTTGAATATGCTGCTCATATGAAAATCAGGCTGATTCATGCATATTTGAAACTCCAGCTTTTTCTTCAAAGCCCTCTATTATTTAATATTACTAAAGAGATTCTAAAGTACAGACACTCTAAAATATGGCTCCCAAAAGGCTCCAAATACTGTAGGTCTACTTTAAAGCTGGAAATCTGAACAAAGCACATTACATCAGCTATAGCTTCAAGAATAAAACTGATTCTTACAGAAAGCACATGCAGATGGCATTCTCACTTGTTTCCCTAGCTGGATAATATTCTTGCATCCAGTAATTAATTACTAGTGAATTAAAATTAGAATGCAACATTGATTATTAAGAACAGATAGAAGAAATTGTATTAAAAAGTTCACAAGAAAAATAAAAGCTTCTAAGGGTAAAAGGATAGTATTTAAATATATGTATAAATCCAAACAGATTTTTAAATCTGCTGTTTAGTTTTTGCATTTAACAGCAGGCAGGTTGTATTCAAAAATCCTATTTTGTCTCTTTTTTGTACTATAGGGACATTTGAGAGATGGAGACTGGGAAAGCGAAGTCCTTGTTTTTTTGATTCAACATTCCAGTTTTTTCCCCATGATGTACACAGGAGCTAGAGGGATGAGGGCTACCCTATTCCTCCTGACTCCTTAAATGTCCCATTTGAAACCAGCATGACTCACTAATAACTGAGTAAATAAATGTGAAATGTGGGAACAGGTCCTTCTTTCCTTCCTCATGTCCACAGCAAGCCTGGGAGGAGCTCAGCACCTCCTGGCTCTTGCTCTCGTTGTCGCACCTGTACGTGATTTATTAAATTATACTTGAATTGCACATACGAGTTTGGGCTGATTTTTTTTTTTTTTTAATATAGGCTTATTTCTGTTCCAATCATTCCCAAGCAACCTTACCTGGTTATTAATGTTTCACAGGTAGCCACGGACAAGGACAATGGCATCTTATTATACAAAGGGGACAATGATCCTTTGGCTCTGGAGTTGTACCAAGGACACGTGAGGCTCATCTACGACACACTGAATTCCCCACCTACCACAGTATACAGGTAAATAGATAAGCTTTGCCAAGACAGTTCATTTCCAAAACAGATGGAGAAGAGGCAAGATTTTTCTAAGAAATGTGCATGGGAGAAGAACCTTTTATTTTACTTCGAGGTATATCTTTTATTCACGTAATTAGATGAGCAAGTTAGAGTAAAGACTTAGCAAGAGGCTGCATGGTTAAAAATTGACATTTATTGGCAATACCAGCGATCCTGTGTCCTACTGCAATTACAGAAAAATCTATTTTTTCTAAAGATTCAGTTTCTGGTGAATTTTGTCCTTGAAATAGTTCCAATTAATCAGTTTCTTTGTTGATATCTAGCATTAATTTACTGTACCAAGACAGAACAGTGACTGTGTGACTGCAGGGTGAGACTGTGTTAAATAGGAGGAGAAGGGTGGAATTCCTCTACAGGGTGAATAATTTTAGAGGAACTCTTGCCTGTATCAGTAGTAACTACACAAACCATGAAAAAGCACAAATTGCAAAGGTAAATTGTAGGATAATTTGACCTTCAAACACTTGGCTTCTGAGGATACCAAACCCAAAGGTTTCATTCATTAGTCACAAGACAGAAAAGCAAGTGTATAAGTGAAATCCACGCACAGAGGTGTTTCTGGAGTAAAGAGAGATGTGCTGCTCTTGTCATCCATGGTTCCTTCAGCAACCCTCTCCACAGGTTAACTCCCTGCTTGTTATTTTTAATCCCTGTTGCTCCAGTTTGTTCTGGGCACACATGGAGCTGTGACCACCACATGGAGTGTTTTGGGTTCAGCACGGGCTCATGGCATTGAAATTCCTACAGGAAGAGCATCCTGTTAGAGCAAGGGACAGGATGGATGCCACCACATATCACCAGCCAGGATGGGCCTTCTACTTTTCCCAGAAAGTTTTCTCAGCACTTGGTAAAACTTGAGCCAACTTCTTTAGGGGAATAGTGGCTTGTTAAAGAAAATGCAAAAATTCTTTCTGTGTAAAAGGAATTTGGATGATGCCAGTGCAGGCATGTCACCAGGAAGAGCACTGGCTTGGAATGTAGGGAGTGGTTTGCTCGAGATTTCCACCAGCTGGATGGACAGGTGTGAAAAGCTCCTCTGTGTGTGGCTGCTGATCCTAATTGATTTCGTGTTGGAGCAAAGCTGGAGTTGTTAAACAGTTTTACGCCGCTAATTAGAGCACGGGGAAAGCTCGTTCCATGTGGGCAGCACGGGGGTGGCAGGGGGTCAGCGGGGATGTTTGCTCACTGTTGGCATGGCAGAGCAGTGTGGTGACAAGAGCTGCTGCCACCATCACAACAACGCTTTGTGGACCCGCCGCCTCCTGGCAAAGCCGCCAGGGATGGCGAGCGCCCGGCGTCCTCATTATTCCCTCGCCCTTCCTATGGATCAAGGAGGAGGTCTCCATTCACACTGACACCTCATTACCATAAGATTAATGGCCTGTTCACTGCATCCTGCACTGCAGTGATCTGTTGAGATGGGAAAGAAGCTGCTTAATACGATGCCCTTTCCGAAATGTCACTCTAATCTTTTATTAGTTTAAGGAGTGGAGCAAAATGGGATTAGCATGGAGCTTGATGGGAAAAGATTAGGTTGATTGAGAAAAACTGCAGCTAAAGAATGTCAGAAAGGGCCTCTAAATAGATTAAAAGACTTGTTTTTCTTAAGGGCTGAAGGAGGAGGGGGAAATTTGCTTCCCTCCTTACAATCCTAGGATTTAAGGGTAGAAGGCATGAGTGGATCTGGTTTGACCTCCCTGTATATCCTGTTTGACTTTTAGCTTAGGTGTGAGCTCTGTTTGTCTGAGACAACTTCCAGCTTGGCACAGAGTTTTGACAGGCAAACACCAAATAATGGAATATCCCCCATTTCCTTTAGCAGTTTGGACAATGGTCAGTCATTTCCCTTATTCAGGCATTGGCCATCATTTCTAAGTGGTGTCACTAATACTTTCTGGATGTTTTAGAGGGTTTCTCCAGGGAAATGAAAGTCCATTTATACCCCGTACTGGCTCCCTTGAGTTTATCTGTACTTTTAATTGCATTGTCTCCTAACCTGCATTTTGATAAAAAAAATAGCTGATTCAGTGTGATGCATTTTGTGTCAACCTGAAGAAACTCTTTTCTGCAACTTCTACAATTCTGATTTTTCATTAGAAACAAGGTTGCTCGGAGAACCTGTAACATTGAAGTCTCAGCTTCACCATTGATAAAATAGTTTTTCTTCTCCATTGCTTCCTCCTTGCTGTTTAGATGCCTCATTTAAAGTTCAGTCTCAGCAAAAGTGGACTGTTTACTTTGAGAAGCTTTGTTGAAAGACTATTAGATTATTTTCATGGGCAGTATCACATTCTCCAAAGGAGTCCACTGCTTGGACTAGATGAGCAGGGCTTTGGCTCTTGTTTTATCTCAGAAGAGTGCCAGAAGAGGAGGAGGCCCTAAAACACTGCCTGGTGGGAGCTGTGCCAGCTACAGCTGCAGGAAATCTGACCTGGTCCTGGGCTGTAACTGAGATGTTTTGTTGGCTATTTCAGGTACTCCCAGGATGGGATGTGGGATTGGCAAGCCACAGGATCTGTAATTCCTCATCAGAGTCTCCATGATAAGATTTATTAATGGTACTTAAGAACAGTAAAATTAGCAAAATACTTGGCTAATACAGATAATATCCTGTAGGGATAAGATAAAACCCGTGGTTTGGGAAGCCAGCAGTGAGTAAGGCATACTGGTGGTAGTTTTCCATAGTATTCCACACAAGGATGCTGGCAGGATGAAGTAGGTTGCATGTTCCAGTGCCACTCTGTGCATGCAGATTGTCCCTGGCTACCAGGACCTGTTCCTGTATCCGAGTTGCTCCTCTGAGCAGACTGAACTAGAACTGCAGCGCAAAGCCAGTCTGGAAAAGCCCAAGATTAACTGACTGCACATTCAGATTTGCTTTACATGTGTTCATTCCCATGGTGGGTTTGGGTAGAAAGGTTAAAGTTGACATTGGACTTCTCTTTCATTCCAGTCAGATAAAGGT
Organism: Empidonax traillii; assembly: GCF_003031625.1. NCBI lineage: Eukaryota > Metazoa > Chordata > Aves > Passeriformes > Tyrannidae > Empidonax > Empidonax traillii. The sequence goes on from NW_020955557.1 coordinate 570,234, forward strand.
CAGCACAAGTCCAGTGGAAATGACTACCTAAGATACGCTGTCGTTTATCATCAAGGTAGAGAGAAATGCAAGTTAATGCATGAATATGCAATGACCGAACTTTAAAGAACTTTAAAAGAAAAGCTGACTGGTCTGTTACTGGAAGCCCTCACTTGTGAGCTGCAGGAAAATGGTTTCCTGGCTGTCATAGTAAAGCTCTTACAGAAGGCCCATTTTTGAAGCAGGATTCCTATTTGTTTTATTCTGTTTAATTACTCTGTAGATGCACAAATGAGAAGAGAAATCTGTTTCTGAGTGCTTTACTGCCCCCCTGGTTTCTGCACTGTTGGGATTTACTCTTTCATACCATGACAGTCCTTGGTACCAGGACAACAGTGAGTTCCTGAAATAAAGTAAATCTTTTACATGGATACCCTACCTCAGTTTAGAGATGCCAACTGGTAAGGAGGAACGTGCTACTTTTATTTACCACCACACTCCAACTGTTAAAAGTTTGAATTAACAAAGAGCAACTAATTCTGAAGTTGCAGCATTCAGGCACTGACACTGGTATCTGTTTAACTGTATTCTATAGGGAGAGCTCCCTATTTTCTGCCTTTTTTTCCCACAGCTGTTCCTTGAGCCAGAGATAAGACCTTGTAAATTTTTCTCCGACATATTCTATGCTGCTATAGAGTCGTATTGATTTGGATGCTAAATTAATCCTTCCTAATAGAAACGGAAAATAGAAATTTGACACAAACTACTGATGTAATTCCCTCCAGAGTTCCCAGATTGCCATGTTGCATGCAGACTGTCATATCTGGTAAAGAGCAAGATGCAGGCGTCACTGGTGTAGAATCATATGTTTTCATGCAGGGTTTCTGACAGCAGTGAAAAAGGAGGCAGTTAGGGAAAGATAAGAATTAATTATATTTGTCTTTCTGCAGAGCCTACACCCAAATTACATTATATTTCCTTTTAAGAGTATCCTTGCATAATCTGCTTTCAAAAATGCTACATCATTAAAAATATTCCTTGTAGATTGTATCATGCAGTTCCCATGGTCTGGCTGATTCTTACATAGTGTAGATGGATGTTCTTGTGGTTAAAGCAAAAGGCCTGGAATGAGGGAGCTTAAATTCTTGCTGTATCTGTTTCAGATGTGATGACTGCAGGATGACAAATTAAATCTGACTCTGTGCACACAAAAAAAGTACAGAAATACACAAAAAATAGAAAAGGTGTTTCAGAAACGTGCTGGGGGTCTCTGGAGGGTGAGGTTCCTGCTCCCTTCTCCCTCCAGGCTGTGGAGCAGCACAAGGATCTTATCCCAGCAGCATCTCCAAACTGCCTGTGCCCTTCCACTCCCTCACACTTGCTGTCCAGCAGAGTCCCTGGCCATGCCACTGCATGGCACTGCTCCAGGACTTTGGTCCTCTACTCAAATTTCTTCTGGTGCTGAGGTTGAACAGTTGTTTTTGGTGGTGGAAAAGCTTCTGCATCTTCCAGAGAGATGGGAGATGGGATTTTTGTGCAATCATCTCTTTAGCTGCAATTGCTTATCTACAAAATGAAAAATTAAAAAAAAAAAAAAAAAAAAAAAAAAAAAAAAAAAAAAAAAAAAAAAAAAAAAAAAAAAAAAAAAAAAAAAAAGCCTGGGAGGCTTCACCATTAATTCATTAATTCACTGCCTTCTGGGGAGGAATGTGCTGGAGGAGTAAAAGCATTAATTATTCTTAGGATCATTATTAGAGCTTGTCAAACTCAGTTTTTACCAGAAGTCTCTTTGCAGAGCACACTGCATGACTGGTCCTTTTTCTTCCTAATACCTTCACAGTCTGCAGCCTGTGCTGTGCCTGTCCCTGGTGGGATGCCTGTTTGATACTCTGGATGGTCTCTAAATAGACTGTGTTTTAGAGATTTCTATGATAGACATCACTGAGCTCTTAATAATTCTGCATATTTGGAATTCATTTTATTCTCTCTATCACACTCTCTTATTTTTTCAGGTGCTCCTTAGGGATTCTGCATCAAATATAATGAAAGAAGCTGGCATTAGACTCTGACCTGCACAGTAAAAACTGTAAAATTTGAATGTACTTATACATCTTGCATGAGCCAGGGCAAAGGATAGCTGAGGTATTTTTTGCCTTTTTAAAGGGCTCTGGTGTACTTAAATGGGAGGAAAATGGCAAGTGTGTGAGTTCTTGTCGAACTACAAACATTGCATTTCCCTGGTTTTTCCTGGATTTTTTGTGTGTAGTAAGGCAGTGAAAATGTAAGGCCAAGACCTTAAAATATCATTTAACTTTTATCAGAATCAAATATTTGCTTTCATGAATTTCAGAAACTTTCTTCTGCTGAGCCGAAGCTTAAGAAGGGTAAAGTTTTGTCCTTCAGGCTGCCAGAGGACTTAGCAGGCAAAATCTTGTTAAGCTGAATTAATTTTATTTTCCTTGTAAATCTCTCCAGTATCTCTTGCAAGAATGATAGTTTTCCATCTCTCCTATCTCTCCTCACCCCTGCCCTGCTAATTCTTTTCACTGCAGTATCTGAATACCCAGAAGCACTGCAGTGCAGCCCCACAGCTCCAGGTCTAACCTTACACATGTGTGGGGTGTTTTGGAATGAGGTGTTTTACCAGAGGAAGGCAAAACCTGCCACAAAGTGAGTCAGTGCTGCTATATCTGTATCAGGTACAGGAAGTTGGGAATAGCTCACCTAAAGCCACTTGTCCTGTGGTAGTGACAGAAATAGAAATCACATTCCCTGAGTCCAGGGTCATCTCCTTCAGGACCCAAAATCTGGGTCTAAGTTGCACTCAGACATCCCCTGTCAGCAGAGTCTGGGCTGGAGAAAGGTGTGCAAATATGTTTTAAAGGTATATTCTTGCTATACCACAGGTCATTGTTCCAGTAATACATTGCCAGAGTTGGTTAATACTGAGGAGGGATGAAGTATTCTCATAGCAGACAGTGATGGAATAAATCTAATCATAGTCAAAATGTCTTTATTAACGTCCCATGCACTAATGACTAGCTCATGTCTTGAATTGTGAGGTTTTCACCTTACAACAACATGTGGCAAGCTAATATGTTTATTTTCTGCCTGTACATTTCTTGTAAACATGATGAGTAACACCAGGTTTAGCTGTGTGCCGTGTGTGATGGATTCACATCCCATTTATCCCAAGCACCCATCTCTGGATCCAATCGGTCCAGCTTCTGTCAGAAGCAACACACCCAGACCTGGTGCTGAGGGTGATTGTGGAGGTGCAGGATGGGGCTGTGCACAATTATTTCAGTGCTTCTTCCCACTGTGGAAATGACCCAGAGCTCTGTGTTTGCTGCAGGGGAAAGGTGGGCATGGCAGCTGCTGCTGTGGCTGTCAAATAGCAATGGATGTGGGTTATTTGTGTGGAATTAGAGGCATCCAACTGTAGGTTGTTGAGATAGATGAGGTGAAAACAATTTCATTTCCTGACCATGCATCAGGTTTCTAAATAGACATGGATTTTTTTTTTTGTCTTGGGGCTTAGCCCTCCAATTTCAGATAAAACCTGTCATTCTGATTGGACACCCTGTTAATTGTATTGTTAAATGGTGTGTCCCTGCTCCCTGCTGCTGGATGGCAGATACCTCTGTATTTTCCAGAGCTGAATAGGGGATGGATCATGCAAAGTATTGCCTGATGAAATTATCAGTTTGATACTGATGTTAAGAAGTGACCCCAAGCATCCTGCTCTGTTCCAAGCCCTGGCAGGTCCAAGGACTGTGCCACAGCCTCTCCTGGTGCGTCCACACATCTGTACTCGTGCAGTGCTGGGGAGGATGTGGCACTCGGTGCTGTCACCGCCCTGCTGCTGTGCCAGGGCCTGCCTTCCTCTCTGCTCTTTGCAGTGTCATTTTTATAAGGATAACAGATTTAATACAACCCAATAGCACCACAGAACCTCTAACTGATTGTTTTTACACTCTGTGTTCACTGGGTTTGTTATTTTATATGATGGCTGTTACAGTAGGGACACAGAGATGCAGTAGCTCGTGGCACCACACTGCAATGCTGTGTGTGTGATGTGCCAACACATCCTGATGGGGAAGGTGGGAAGGGAACAACGCTGTGATCTGTCACTCAGGAGAGACACAGGACTCCAGGAGTGCATTCAAGCTATTTTTACTGCCATTAACAGATTCTCAGCAGAGTGAAGTATCCAGCAGCCTCAGCTCCCAGCAGAGGGGCTGGAGGGAGGGGTGGGAACCTCTCACGCAGGCCACGGACACTGGGAGAGTTCACTGCAAACAAGCAGTGCCATGAGCCTGACCCTTTCATGAATCATCTAGGGAGAGGGGTCAGGACTGTGTTAATTGCATGTTGCAGGGGTATAAAAAAAAAGGTGCTTGCTTTCCCCTTAGAAGATCTGTAATACAATGACTTTCACTGCCGGCAGGGGTGCTGCAGGAATTGAATTATGACTGGAAATTAGATATGCACAGCCTGGCCAAACGATCATTAAGGGAGATACAGTAATCAGCTGCCAGTGTTCAAGGGCTGTAAACACCAAGAAGAGAAAGATGGTTTATTTGGGTGGTCTATGGACTAGGAGAAAAGGTATAAAGCAAATTAAAATGAGGGTATCAAGCAAAAATCTGAATGTCCGAGTGCCCTCAGCCTAGAAGACCTTACACTCAAGCCATGTAAAACAGGATTGAACATAACAAAAGAGTTTATTTCAAGATGAAAGCAAATTTGAGTGCTTTAGTATCGCTTTCACCTCTTATTTCCCTAGTCCTGTGTTTCATTAGCATTTTTCATACTTTTTTTCTCAACATGTGGTTTTTATTCAGCTTCTGAAGATGATAGTGCTTGAAGTGATGTGTTATTGTAGAGGTAACACAAACACCACTCCAATTATGATTTTGCCTTTGTTGCCATGGAGAAGTTTAAATCTATTTTAGACCAAGGACTGATTATAGCTGGAACTAAGGGTGGGAGGTAAGTGTAGCTTGGAAAGGTGAAAGCCCATCACTGCTGATGCCTGCAGTCAGCCTGGCACAGTTTGAGTTTCATATCTCCCAAATCTGACACCTCACTGTGGTTCCCTGCAGCTCTCACCTTGTGTTTCTTGATTTTGGTACCTCTTCTCTGGTGCTTGCTCCTCCCATGTGCTGTAAGCTCCTAAAGTTCTTTTGGACATATATTTTTTGTTTATTCCCTTCTATTCTGAATGTCCTCAAAGCTTATCTAAATTCAGTGTTCCCCATGGCCTTCACTCCCCAGTCTCTTATCATCCTTGTGTTTCCTTTGTTCTGTGCATCAAATGAGGCGTGTCCCCATTAAGACAGAGGTCAGGAAAATCTGGAGACTGTAGCTAATGAATTGATGTTCTCATTTGCATAATTGATGGTTATACATTTCTTCAGTGACATGGTTTGCTGTGATACTTAAAGCTATTTTTGTTTTTGACTCCTCTGCCCTGCTGTTCTCTGCTATCTACACTAAAGGTATATTACTTGTCAGTGAAAAAAAAAAAACCCTGACCCCAAAGCCCAAATTTTACAAGTTCCAATTGAATGCTTTAATCCTTTAATGCATTTCTCTTCGCTGGCATATTTATAGTGGCTCAGCTCTAAATCTCTCATGGGTATTAGAGGAAGGGGAGTCAGTGTTTATAACATCTGTGTGTGCTTGGGGCTGGACTAGAGGGGAAAGAAAATATAGGAAGGAGAAGAGAAAATAGCTCAAAAATGAGAGTGCAAATCGGTTCTTTCCTATATTCCTTGTGGGTTTATGTTTAATTCACATCCCTTTCCCTTAATTTCTTTGCATTCTGGAGTCTAAGCCCAGAGCAGAGGCCTCGTCCATGGTCTGTGTGCAGTGCCCTCTGCAGTGGGTCTGTTGGCTCATCGTGCTGGAGTTGCTCTGACAGGTGAGACCAGCTCCCTGCCAGCTGAAATTTTAATGCCTCTTCCACAAAGCCCTCTCTGGTGGCCTCCATTCCCTGTGAGGACAGCTCTGAGGGAACAGAAGGTGCTGGACCCAAGGCCTTCCCATGAGCTTTGGAAGCTGAGCTCTCCTCACATGCCCAGCATTTGCCTCTTTCTTTTTGGCCGAATCTGGTCAGGTGCCGTGGCCAGCTCTCAGTGAGGGGAACCCCGATGAGAGCAGCGTGATGGACTGTGCAAGGCACGTAACCTGGGCTATGGGGAGATGGGTGGGGTGGAGAAGGGAAAGGTGAGGGCTGCTGTGGGTCGAGGAGCAGCAGGTGTGTCCCTTTTGCTGGGGACACAGGGCAGTGAGAGCTGGCAGCTGCCCCTCCTCAGCCCCCGAGGGGCTCCCAGAGCAGCCAGCTCCAACTGGGACATGTTGGCTGCACTGCTGAGCTACATAAACCCTCCTGCCAGCATCTGGCTGCTCCAAAGGCACTGCCTTTCCCTCGGGATAGGGGCTTTAAGGGACCAGAAGTGATTCCACCTGGAAAGGAACTGAGATGCTTTCTCAGGATCCAGTTTGTGACTCGACTCCAGTGACAGTGCTGCAGAGACTGAGCACAGTGGGTGTGGGTCCTCACCTTCTGCTGAGCACACCCCAGGAGCAGTGCCTGGGTCCTGAGGAGTCCCTCTGTGCTGTATGAAACTTTTGACCCCTTTTACTGCTTACTTTTTTTAGCAAGTTTAACCATTAAATTCCTGAAAATCCTTGCTTACACTTCCAAGCGTATACTCTCCAAACATCATCCCTCCTTTTTTTTTTTTTTCCAGTAAACTATATGATATCGAACGGTGTTGCCTCAAAACGCTCCAGCTGGAAGCCAGCTAAACATTCCCGCCCGTTATTAACGCCTTGGAAAGGTGCGGGAGCAGGGACATCGTTAGGGCAGCGGGGGAGGCGGGCGGTGCGGGAGCAGCGGCCCTTTGGCTCTTCCCGCCGCTCCATTCCCCTCTCCCTGGTTCTGCTCACACGTGTGACCGTGATTTGGCCATACAGCCGCGGCAGACGGGGCGGTGCGGGGTGTGGGGGCCGTGCGGGGTGTGGGGGCCGTGCGGGGTGTGGGTGACAGGGCAGTGTCGGTGACCGCGGGTACCGCTCGGCAGTGCCGCGGCGCCCTCTGCTGACCCAGCGCCGGTACTGCAACCGCCGCCGCTGCGGCGCCCCGTATACCCTCCCGCCCGAGCCCCGCATTCCCGACTCCGCATTCCCGGCCCCGCACCCGGCATTCCCTTCCCGAGCCCCGCATTCCCGACCCTCACTCCACATTCCATGCCCGAGCCCGCATTCCCGGCCTGAGCCCCGCACTCCCAGCCCCGCAGCCGCATTCCTAGTCCGAGCCCCGCATTCCCGCCCCGGTGCGGGGTGGCCGGCGAAACCCCGTAAATCCCGAGCCGGGGCAGGCATCTCCATCTCGCGGGCGGCTCCGGCAGGAAAAGCCAGCCCTGTCAGAGCACCTGATCCCCAGGGAGAGTTCAATTAAGGTTTTAATGAACCCCTAACAGGGCCGGGGCCGCTGACGAGGAGCCGAGCGGTGCGCGCTGCGCTGCTCAGCGGCCGCCCGCCCTTCATCGCCGGCCAAGCCACTGTCTCCAGCTGTCTCCCGACCATTGCCGGGGCTCCTCAAGGCCCAGAAGAGGCTCTGAGGAGAGTTCATGTAGCATATCTCTCACCACCGGTCTCTCCCCCCCCTATTGTCTCCATCTCTTAAGATCCAAAGCGTCTGAATGCCTGTCCATCAGCAGCAGCAGCAGTAAGTGCTCTCACACAAGTCTCTGCTGCCTGGGGATTTCCTGCCATCCTGGCTGTCCACGTACAGCTTTTTTATCATATCTCTGTGTCGTCTCAAACAGCAAATGAGTGCTTCGACTGTTCTGACTTTATCTGCTTTACAAAACTGCAGTGTTGGGTAATGGCTGTGAGTTACTGTTTCTCAAACTCCAGGCACTGATTATTTTAATTCAGAGTTAAAAAGTAAAAGGGTCAGAACAGAGTAATACTCATCCACGTGTACCTGCAGTCTGGGTACTCCCTGTACAGCAAAAATACCAGCTCTGGGTGTGCTGAAAGGCATGAGCACCATGTGGGGTGGCTGCTTCCATCGCCAGGACTCACAGACTTTTGTTTGCCTGCTAGTCAAGGCATAATCTGGAAAAAGCACACCCTGCGGAGAAGTAGGTGTTGAATGCCTGTGAAATCCTGGCCCTGGGAAGAGCCAGCCCTACCAGATGTGATAATGTTGTCCTCTGACAAATGGCCGTAGGCTTGGCCTTCTGCAGATAACTGTGTGGTTTGTGTGTTAGCTCCAGCTATTGATCCCACTGGGGAAGAGCTCCCTGTCCTACAGCCATCCATCCCACCTCCGCACTGCTCGGCTCTCACAGCCCACGGGCTTTGGCTCTGCTTCTTCCTTTCATTGGCACTTGTGCACAGACTAACAATCACAAATGTGCATTTCCATTTATCTCTCACCTTTCAGCTGGAAGTCCAAGCGCTTCCCCCAGGGGAATCAGGCACTGCAAGGCAGCAGTGAGATAAGCAGGGAGCACAGAGGGATCACCCAGTCGGCGCGTTGCCGTAGCACAGCTGTTCCTTGTAATGCAGCAGATACTTAGCAGAATTCCAGAGTATCTAAACAGAAAGCTTGGACCAGCTGTTTTCAGACTTATTTGAGTTGTCAATCCACACAATAGCCTGCTGGAGGTGTGGCCCCTATACAGTGACTTGGCTACAGTGAGGACAGGCCTGTTCTTCTGAGGGGCACACGCTGCAGCACCTTTGGCAATGAGTCTGGAATACATCCTACACCTCTCACCCCGGCCCACACACCTCACTGCCCTTGCTAGGGCCCTGCTACAACTATTCTGAGCCAGGCTTGTCTCCTGGATCTACTGGATCTGCATTTCTGTGCAATGTCAAGCCTTTTTTCTTTAAAGCACTTTAAACAGTACTGCTAGCTCCAGGTTCTTGAGTTCTCCCCAGGGCTCTCTCACCATCCTGAGCATGGGCAGCAGCCACAGCCCAGCACTTTCCTGGAGGTCAGGAATGAGCAGCCAGCAGAGCTTTCCCAGGAGCTGTTCTGTGGCAGAACTAACCTCTTGTCTATGTAAAGCCACACTTTATGTAAAGGTGCTCATGGACTGCTGTCAACCTTACAACCTGTGTAACCTTAGGTAAACTCTTAAAGGCATATATATGTTCGTGATTCATCCCAAAAACCTGTGGGGAGAGCAGCACTGCAGGGGCACATTAGCTCAGTTCTGAATCAGCAGTGTGCTCTTCTTAAACAGCACATCCTCAGAAATGCCTGCAGTGCAGACTTGCTGCCTGACATTGCTCAAGTATAATTGGTTATGTCAGGTCTATCATAAAACATTATAAAAATGAAACTTCTTCCAGCAACGACTGAATTCTGGTAATCTCCAAGGCATGTAATTTGTTTCTGAAGTCGAGGTCTTATTTCCTTGCTACAATAGCTTTACACATCAGCTATGCAGGACTGGGCATTAAAGAGGGGCAGCATGTATTCTAGGTTGACAGGTGGGCACATCTGAAAGGTGATTCATCCTTGGAGATGCATGTGTCTGTTCCTCTCCACTGACAGTGAAGAAGGTCTGGGTAAATAGCTCAGAGACATTGACCTTGCAGGTTTGCAAAACACCTGAAAGGAATCTGACCTGTGACTTTGTAACTTATTGAGAGCACAGAATGGGATTTTTAGGTAGTTTTGTCACCGAAGCCAGTATGTTGTGTAACTCCCCGTTGCTTTTCTGCCCTGGGAAACACAACTCCAGTAGCTCCTGTCCTGGTTAGCTGTTTTCTCAAGCATCACATGTGTCAGCACTGCCTGCACAGGCATCAGCAGTGTGTCAGTCTGTACCTGGAGGAAATGTTGAGGACACGGTGACAGCAAAGGAGCACGGAGTGGAGCTGTGCTGTGCAAGGTGTGCCGGGACACAGGATGTCACAGAAGCAGAGGCTGTTCCTTGTTCATCTTCTAATTCTCTTTTTTTTGCTTTTCCTTTTAGTGTGGAAACAGTAAATGATGGGCAGTTTCACAGTGTGGAACTCGTGATGCTGAATCAAACTCTGAACCTGGTGGTGGACAAGGGGGCTCCCAAGAGTCTGGGAAAACTCCAGAAACAGTCCTCTGTCAGCCTCAACACACCCCTCTACATTGGAGGTGAGTTACTCCGGACTTGAGATTTTAACATGTTTTCTCAGAAGCAAACCATCTTCTACCCCTTGGAGAGGGCTCTCCAGGGCAGGGGGTGGGAGCGGGGGCACTACTAGTTTGTCTTTCCCCTCAGCCAGAGGCTGGTTCCCTGAACAGAGAGCCTGGAAACACAAGCCCTGCTGCTGTGCTTTGTGCTCCACAGCCCCCTGGCACACACCACAGGGCCAGCACGGGCAGTTGACTCAGCACAGGCAGGTTCTTTGTCACACAGTCATTGCAGGTACAGTCCACTGGTCATTTCTGAACCATTTCAGAACTGGCTGGCACCAAGGTGTCGTGGCTGAAGAACACAGTGGAAGTATCACAAACAACCACAGCAGAAAAGCAAACCAATAGTCAGTAGGTTTTAAATATACCACAGCCAAGCAGTATTTCTGCTGGAAATTTTGTAGAGGTCTAAAAACTGGGGGGAAGGGGATGTGTGATTAAATAACATATTAACACATAAGCTGACTAAGAATGTCTTGGTTAATAGCTTTCTCACTGGAAATTGAAGCCAAAGCTTCAGTATTGGAGAGGTATTAGAATTGACCAAACTTCAGTTAAGAAGTTTTTTCACATGAAGCACTGAATTTGGGGGGAATGAGCAGCCAAGTGGGGTGGAGAACAGATGCCCAGAATAATGACTATCCCACTGATTAGGTGTCTGGTTATGAGAGACAGAACAAAGGCTGCTCTCTGCCCAGTGGATTTGTTTTTGCCAGAACCCCCTTAGCTGTATTCTGGACTGAATGTTGAAATCTCTCAGTGACACAGAGTTCTTGAATCTTCAGTCAGCAAAATAATAACAGACTCAGAAAGTCTTTGGGCCTTTTCTAATGAGATCATTGAAGCCAGTTGTAGAAACTCTTACCAACTTCATTTGGTGCTGGTCAAGACTTTTGTAAATAATTCCCCTTAATAACACTTTTCTAAAAGAACCCTGAATATTGCCCTTGTAAAAGAGAAAACTGGCTAATCTTGCTTTGTACAGAGCTGAAATTTTATAATTGGCTCCTATTAAGAATGTCACAGGCTATTAAAGAGCATTGTGCATCAAAGATAATCTGCTGGTGCAGAGGCCATCACATTTTCTCCCTCTAGCACAGCATAAAAGATACCAACCCTGCAGCAGATTTTACACAAGGAGCTTGGGAAATAATCACGTTTTGTTAATGGATGAGCACAGTGGATCAATACTAATTCTCAAAAGGTGTCTACAAAAAAATTCTCAGGACAAACCTGAGACGTGGAATGAAGGACTATTGGAAGCCATGGGCTCAGTGGAGACTTTTTCGCTGCCTGTTAAAATTCTTCTTGCTTCTTTCTAAACCCTCACTGCTCTGCGTGTGCCACCTCTCCATGTGTAGCATTGCCATGAGTGCCAGCTGCCCTTCCCCTGCAGGTGGTCCAGTTAAAGTAATTGATTCAATTACCCCAGAGCAATTGTTCCTAACCTACAGTAAGTGTTAACACAGAACCCTCATGTGCCCACAATTTTGTCCATCTCCCCAACTACATGACCTGGTCTAGCAACTTGCCTCCTAACACACAGTTAAACAAAGATGCTGGGTTAGTTTTAAGACCACCTTTAACAGTGGCATTATTTATGGATAACAAATTCTGGGCAACCTTACACAGGTCCTATGCAAATTAAGTCTTTAAAGATTTTAAGGGGCTGTGACAAAAGAAACATTACCAATTTTCATTTATGTATCGTCACTGTAACTGTGAGTGAACCTTCGCCTTTTGCTTTTATCTGCAGGGATCCCCACCTCTACTGGATTATCTCCGCTGCGCCAGGGTGCAGATAAGACACCAAACGGTTTCCATGGATGCATCCACGATGTCCGCATCAACAACGAGCTGCAGGACTTCAAGGATTTGCCACAGCAGTCACTGGGAGTCCTTCCTGGCTGCAAGTCCTGTAACATCTGCAAGCATGGTATCTGCCGGTCCCTGGAGAAAACGAGCGTGATTTGTGAATGCCACCCGGGCTGGATGGGCCCCCTGTGTGACCAGGAAATTGGAGACCCATGTCTCAACCACAAGTAAGCTCAAACAAGTGCTGCTGGGAGGGCAAAAGCTTTACAGCTAATGCATATTTCACATTTCATCTTGTGAAACCACATCTAACTATTTTCAGAGGTGCTGGGTTCCCACGTGAAATTATTGAGAGTTGTGAGTCAGCAGTCATGGCAGCTCTCAATTTCCACTGCTTGTTCTGAGGCTGCTGACTCTCCAGAGGACATCATGAGCCTGAAAGAGGTCAGGTGTTAATGCTGCAGGTCGTGCTTTCAGCAGTGATTCTACGCATTAAAATACAAAACCTCCTGTTAATGGGTATGGCTTAACTCTGAGGAGGTGACCCACTTACCCAGACTGGAGCTGCCTGTGAGCATGAGGTACACATTTAGGGGTTTGCTCACAGCAGCACTGAACCCAGGCTTCAAACTAACCCCCTGAAAACCATTATGCACTCCAGTGTGAGCAGTTTTATATTTCCCAAATAGTTGACTTAAACACCCCTTCAAAGTGCAAGTTTAAAGGAGAACGTGGCGTTGCATGCGAGGGGAGTGTGAGTGTAAAGCGTTCGCTGTTCAAAGGCTCGACAACCACATCTCCATCAGAAACATGGGATGAATGGCTTTCTCATGGCAAGCACAGAGGAAACAGCCCTGTGCAGAGCAGCAGGCTGCATAGTTCAGTGCTGTTTCATGAGCAGATGGAAGTACTTTTGTTCTAGAAGCTACTTTGGCTGCACTGTCTGTGGAAGAGGTTTTTTACAAGCACATACTTTTGACAGGTAAATTGACACAGTGAATAATCACTCTCTTAAAGGGAAAAAATTTAACCTCATAGAGGTACCATTTTTTAGACTTTTTTCTGGTCTAATTCTGCAAAATACCGAACCCTGGAAAGTGTTGAGAAAAACCTGAGAGTTTACAAACCAAAGTTATGGAAACCCAAATATTTCCTTGAATTTCCATTGTCAACACAAAGCTGTTGTTGTTGGACAAGAGAAAAATACTATTTGTGCTTTTTAGTTCAAAGCTTAAAAATTAAATGAACAAGAATTCAACGTAGACAGGGAACAATTTGAAAGTACTGGAAAGAAAATAAAAATAAGAGAGACGTGGGTTTACGTCAAGTAGGACCTGTTATAGGAAAGGTTTATAAGCCCCAAGCACTTTTCCCTTGGCTGGAGAGTGTTGCCTTCTTCCCTGTTTTCAGTCCATTTCAAGTCCCTGCCCCAGAAGTGGGGATGGTGTCAGAGAACCTGCTAAGGATCAACACCCCACCCTGTGGTATTCCTTGGAAATGCCAAAGCTCAGTGCAAACCACAAGATCCAGGGAACCCTTCAACTACAGCTGCCCGTTGATAAGTCTGTGCATAGCTTTTCTACAGGCACCTTCATTTATCACACTGGTTTTCACCACCTGATATTATTTGTACGGTAATTCTGCTTAGGAAGCCTGGGCATGCAGCTTGATTGTTGGCACTTAGTCCCACGTGCTGATGCTGTAAGTGTGAGCTGTCTCGTGTAGATGCCAAGCGCTGGTCCGTGCTCACAGAGAAGCCTAAAGCTTTTTAAAGAGATCCGTTAGGTTCACAGATTCTACATCCAGTATTCACTGAAAACTCACAGGTTCTTCAGAGTGTTTGACACTGAGCTGCTGTCTTTGGATTAGTGGCCTGGAATTAAAGGGGCAGAAGTGCCAAAACCAATCATTTCTGGGAAAAGAAACGTTCCCATCTAACCCAGGCCAGCTCTGAATGCTTCTCTCTCTCCAGGTGTCTGCATGGTAAGTGCGTGGCAGCCAACGTTGCTTACACCTGTAAGTGCATGGAGGGCTACACGGGCATGTACTGTGACAAGAAGAACAACTCCTCAAATCCCTGCAGGACTTTGAAATGCAACCACGGGCAGTGTAAAGTTTCAGAGCACGGGGAGCCCTTCTGCGAATGCGACCCCAACTACAGCGGAGAGCTCTGTGACAGAGGTAGGACTGGCCACAGGCCTGGGGTCCTGCTCTGCTGCATTCCTGCTTTACACCTCTGTTTATACCTCTCTTCCATGGGACTTGTATTGGGAGTAAATGGCAAATGGCAGAAGATAAAGCTAAGCCAGTCTCTGCAGGGCAATACAGGGAGGAGAAAAGAACCACACAACACTAAGTGGCTGCCATCCAAACATATGGAAGGGGGGACGTGTGCAGTGAAGGGTTTTTCTGTCTCCTGAGTCCTCAAAGTTTGCAGCTCCTGGGATTCAGGTGGGATGTTTAAAGGAGAGGTTGTTGTGAGGTTTACCCTCAGCAAGCAGGGATCAGTTAATTGCAGTGCTGGGAAAGGAGGTATCCTGCATACCAAGGAGGTGCTGCTCACCTGAAGCAGCATGAAAGGTTCTCGACTTGTTCCCTTGGATGCAGCTGAACAGGTCTCCTGGGGAATCCCACAGATCCTGCTGGACTTGCCACTAGGGCAGCTCTTGTGCCCTGCCCTGAAAAGACTCGCTGGAAACTCACTGAGTTTCTCAACTTCAGTCTCTCAACTTCGTCCTTTCTGCCTTATTTTTGTTTCTCTACAGAAGGAAAGAGCTGGCTTATATTATTTTTATTTAGGTTATGCCTTTCCTGTGAATGAGCTACAGACTTTTCAAATTATACAGATGTACAGCCTCACCAAAGTGTGTCTGGCTGCTGCACGGTGACTGCAGAACAGCACAGACATTTTCAGGTATCCCAGACCACCAGTGTCCTGCAGAGCAGGCTGACCTTTGCTCCTGGGGAGCAGACATGGTAAAACTAATTCCTACTTTGCAGGGGTGTTGCAGGATTCAACACTCAGCATTCATTAAAGCGTTTCCAGAACTGCTGATCAAAGCCAGCAGGCCTGTTGGCCTCGGCCTCGCACCGGATATTACACATTTGTGGAGCACAAGCTCTGTTTTCATGGCAGGTACAAAGCAGTAAAAGATTAGGGTCCTTCCCATGCCATCTGTTTTTGAACCACGTTAGGAGTACAGGGATGTTTGCTGATATTTCGGGGAATATCTGGCAAAATAGTTACCAATTTTTTTTTTTTTTCTTTACATCTCTCTTGTCTTCCCAGAGAATCTCTGCCAAGGAGACACCATTCGAGAAGTAGTCAGGAAGCAGCAGGGCTACACGTCGTGTGCCACTGCCACCAAAGTGCCCCGCCTGGAGTGCCGTGGCAGCTGTGGGAGCGGGCAGTGCTGCGTCCCTCTCCGCAGCAAACGGCGGAAATACTTCTTCCAGTGCGTGGATGGCTCCACCTTCACGGAAGAACTGGAGAGACACGTGGAATGCGGCTGCTCAAAATGCTTATAAAGCCATTCTCCAGTCTCCTGCCACTTTAATCGACTCAGAAGCGCTATCAAAACGGGACCTATTTACTTGCAGAGTGAAGAAGAAGAAAAGAATTATTAAGTATATTGTAAAATAAGCAAAAAATAGAACTTATTTTTATTATGGAAAGTGACTATTTTCATCTTTTATTATATAAAGTATCGCACCACTTTGGGTATATGTATCATATAGTGAGCTATTTTTACCATGAAACTTTTTTAACAGTTGTAAGAAAAAAAATTTCAAAAGTTAAAAGTTAAAAAAAAAATAAATATATATATATATATATAAAGAAAACATAGCCTAACAGGAGGAATGTGGGGTGACTTTATATGTATGCACAATGAACAAACCTAAAGGTGTTCCAAGGACCCTCCGCCGAACTGACACGGGCTGAAGAAATCTCCTGGTTGGGTCTCCCAAGCGAGTGGATCCCTCTGTGACCAACTGCAGCCATCTGCCTGCTCTGGCACCCGGAGAGCCTCCCCTCAGCCCCTTGCTCTGCCCAACACTGCCAACCTCGGTTTGCTCCTGTACAGTGGCCCCACTTGCTGTTCGTGAACTTGTTCCCCAGAGCACACAGGCACTGCCGTAGCTGGAGGCTAATTACATTATTTGACTATTGTAGTACTATAATACATTTTTTTGCTGTGTATGTTGTATTTATCTGTGTTCACGTTATATTCTTGAGCAACTGTATCTATAGAGCACAGGCAGCTTTATCCAGAAGGAGGGCGCGAAGGGAAAAGGAAGTGGGGGAAATTTATGTTGCTTTGGGTAATTTGGGGGGCAAAATGTGAAAATAAGTGCTAAGTGATGCCTAATAAATGACACAGTACTTTTGT
Source organism: Empidonax traillii (assembly GCF_003031625.1). NCBI lineage: Eukaryota > Metazoa > Chordata > Aves > Passeriformes > Tyrannidae > Empidonax > Empidonax traillii. Next base: position 586,632 of record NW_020955557.1, read on the forward strand.
GTAAACTCCTCAGCTATGTTATTTCCCAAGTTTGTGCCTTCTTGCTCCCAGCCTTGAGCCCTTTTTTTGTATATGAAATATATGGAATGCACTGCTACATAATTTGTCACACCTTGACACTTTAAATTGCAAAGGTTGTAAAGAGCATGAAAATACTGCAGGTGCCAGAAACACACCTGCAACGTATCAGCTTTTACTCCCGCTGTCACTTGAGCCACGGGTGTGAGCTGGGCTGTAGCTGCTGTTCATCCACACTCTGGCACCGAGCAGACGGCTGCTTTCCCACAGCTTTTTAAACGAGCAGAAGTTGCACTATGTCCACGTGGAGGTATCCAGCCGACATCTGCCCGCCTTGGCAGCACCCTCCGCTCCGCACAAGGAGAGAGAGGGGCGGACTGACCGGCTCCGCAGCGCTCCGTGTACCGCACTCCTGGCTCCCAAAGGACCCCCGCTCGCCTGAGCTGTGTTCAGACCAAGTGCTGAATAGGAAATGGAAACCAACGCAGGGAGAAATTCTGACTGCGGATGCCAGGCAAAAATTGACTCTGGGAGTGAGTTTGGTTTTTGAAGGGCTTTTGTCAGGGCTGCCTTTCGGGGTCAGTACATGCCTGCAGAGAGCACCACGGATACCTTGAAACCTCTCTTACTGTAAGTTTCAAACGTCTCCACCACCAACTGTTCCATTATCTGTGTAATTTCTTTCTTTCCCAAATACAGCGAGTATCATGGTCCTTTCTTCAATTTCTTTCTAAGAGAGAGACTGAGTAGAGATGCTTAGCAGCCATAAGGTCCTTCTAGGAATGCTCACTGGTCCCATCAAATGGATTTCAGATTAGGGGCTTCAGCAAAGGACGAGTAGGAAAGCTGAATAAAGAAAACAAGCTTTGTTTTTGATTTGGGCTTTGGAAAGATGCACAGAATGCAACCCTGCCATGACAAGTACAAATGTTTATTTCCCATTAAAGCACAGAGAGCATCCAGCTATTATACAGCCAGAGAGCTCTAACATGCTCATTCTTTTGCTATGCCAGTCTCTCCTCAACTGCAGCAGTTCATTTATATTGCTTTGTTATGAGCAACATGAGCAGAAGGGACATAACCAATGCAATAGCCATCTCCCAAAATAAATATCAGTCCATGGAGCTGGCAATCAGTGAAACGTAATCACTGCTAAATGTGCCAATCTCTGATTGATACAGTACAGCTCAAGAGCCAGGGAAAAACTAACCCTGATTACAAGTATTGTGGTGTGGGCTGCTTTTTATTTTTAATATAATAAGAAGCTCATAGCAGCTGGGGTTTGTGGTGTAGAACAAAAATCACCTAAACCCACAACTACAGGTTTTAAAAATTCATGCACAGTAACTGCAAACACTTGTGCAAATATGTGCCAGGCACACCACTACCATTAATGTTTCATTCCTGCTTAAGACATTCTAAAGAAAAAACTGCTGTGGTGCCAGGCAGAGGAAATCCAGACTGAGCAGTGGCTGACCAGCTCTTCAGTTTGTAGCCACTGGGCTGCCAAGGCCTGCAGAAACAGCCCCTCTTTAGCACTGCCCAAACCTGTCTTCACTTCGTCCCTGCAGCAGCAACACTTGTGAGAAGGAGGGTGACATTTACTGGTGGCCTCGCACCTGCTGGAGGGTGCTTTGAAAGGAATGACCTGGCAAGGCCAAAGCCATCAACATCTTGTTAACACATCACTCTGGGATTTACTTAAAGCCTTGCAGCAAAGGGACCAGCAACAACTCAGCAAGGCCGGCCCTGTTCCTGGCCCTTTTCTGTCACAGCACTTCAATGTTAGGAGTTGGGATAAAGAACTATTTTGTAACCAAATGATGCAATTTTTGTATGCTTTTAGGCAGCACTTGCCATTGGATAGTGATGCTTTATGTCCATGATTCTCTGACTTGCTATAGAATTATTTTATGTTAAGAAGAAAATAAAGAGCATTCAGATGTGCCAAAAATGTGAGGTTAACCGAAGTGTAATTAGCTCTGAAAGTTCCTCTGTAACCTGCCTAATGTTACACCAGATTTCGAGAACTGTGGGTACAATGCAGTAGTTTTTACCTCTATAAAGTTTTAATATAAAGTGAAGAAAGATGCTTACCCTTAAAAAATGGCAATGCAGACTGGTGTGAACTGATGTATTTTATTATTAGATTCTCATTGTGATGTAAGTTTAAATAAATTGTTGGGTTATGGAAGATTGTAATGCCTTGTGATGCAGATTATTTCTATGTGTATTTGAGGTGATGAGTCCAGGCTTTAAGAGTATGTGAAGAGCTACAGGCGTTCCTCTTGGACAAAGCAAGTCAGAGAATGGCTGTAGTTAAAGGTGGTATGAATAGTGGTTACATATTTTTATGGCATACCAGCCTAATCTTTTAGGAGTTTACAGGCACAGATGAATTAAGCCACACAGTTTTTGATCCTGGCCATTTTTCTTAAATTACATACTTTATTTGCTACTCTTTTTTTAAACTGTTTGAGAAAGGCAAAAATACACTCACTAACTAATGTTAGAATAAATGAAAAAATTTTGTGAATTGGACTTGGAGAAGGGTTGGCTAAGGAAATAGAAGTCACACAGCCCACAGTGGATGACAGGGATCTTGTGATGTCCTGAAACATATATTCTAAATTTGCTGCCACACTGCTGTAGCTGATTATTATTATTATTATTAGTGACCCAGATGTAACAGACCTCTGTTGTTCATTGCATTCCAGCCTTAGCACAGAATAAAATGAAGCTCCCACCGATTCCTCTGCCCTCCTCACCCATGTCCCTGTGTAACACTCACGTATTGCTAATTATGCTTCAAACTATAGCCCTTAAGAGTTGTCTTTTTACAATTCTAGCAAAGCTGGTGACAGCACTCAGCCAATAAAAACACTCAACCTTAATGAGCATCATTAAGTCTGAACTACGAAGGTTAATTACATAATTGTAGCAGATGGTAGCATTTTCACCTAAAGCAAACCCAGCTGAGCCCACTAAAAAAGCTAGCAGGGAAGTGTTCAAAAATTTCTGGGTAGTGGCTGCGCTGGTTTGCTCAACAGGTATTGCTTGTGGCTTTGCAGCACGTGGGTCCCTCGGGAAGCACTCGGGCAACTGCAGCCTCGGGATACAATGCTCCTGTTTGCGCTTCTGCCTGCAGTGCCCCAGGTACCGCTTTTTAGCAAACAATGCCGGGAAACTCGTCTGTCCCGTGTTCCTTTAACTTTGTTTTTTCTAGCCGGCAGAGGATAGTCAGATGGCATTTCTGTTTGCAGGGTGGTTGGCTGTGGGGTTTGCGTTGTTCTCTGGGGTCCTGTCACTTGAGGTCTCCGTGACATCCCGATTTCTTCTCCTGCTCCCACCAGGCAGCCTCGCGGTTCAGCGGGACGGACGGGCGGGGTTGGCTTAGTTTTGCCAAGCCCAGGGTGCTCCCGATGCCTTCGGCTTAAGCGAAATGTAAGACTGGATCCCCGGGTGGCCAGTCCTGTGTCGTTCTGTGTGTGCGCTGAGCCAGGGTGTTTTCCGGGATGTTTTCCGGGATGTTTTCCGGGATGTTTTCCGGGATGTTTTCCGGGATGTGTCCCTGCAGCTTTCGGGGACAGCTGAGGTGACGGGATCCGCCACCAGGTGGTGCCGCTCCGCCAGCCCGATGTCAGGGAATAGAATGGAACGGGATGGAATTGAATGGAATATTTTAGTAGAGAGGGACCCACAACAACCATCTGGTTCAACTGCCTGAGCGACTCGGGGCTGGCCGAGTCACCCGCCCGTCGTTGAGGGCGTTCTCCAAATGCCTCACACACCCTGCCAGGTCTGGTGGGTGACCACCTCTCCAGGAAACGTGTTTCAGGGTTTGGCCACCCTCTCCATAAATAAATGTGCCCTGATGTCCCGTATAAACCCCTCTGGTGTATCTTTGGAGAGAGGGAGGCTGCAGGGTGACCTCATGCAGCTTCCTGTGAGGAGAGCTGGAGAGGGAAGTGCTGAGCTCTTCTCCCCGGGATCCAGTGACAGAACATGTGGGAATAGTTCACACTAGACAAGTCCAAAGTCGTCCTCATAGGAGCACATGTGTGCATGATACATGTACTTTCTGGGGAGTTTTAAACAATAACTTCTCAGGTTTAATTAATTCTGTGCTAGCAACTTCCTAGCATTGCTCACCCATGAGGACAGGAGTCCTCATTTGCAGGAACATGTGGCATGGGGTCACTGTGGCCAGGAACCTGAGGTTTATCCCAGGAAACTGCATGAACCAGCAGCAGGAAGATGACCCTGCTGAGCACCAGGAGGGTGTGTGTGGTATCCGAGGGTGTCTGACACTTCATCAGCACCATCCCTTGGCAGCAGGACAATGGCTCCACGTGCTGGCATATGGGATAGCTTGTGCCTATGCACTATGGCAACCCCAGGACAGTGGCCTGATGGCAGTGTCACTAGGCTGCTGTTGATGATACCTAGTGCTAGCAGCTTATGGAATAACAACTGATTCTGCTATTTCTACCCCAATTCTGCTGCTGTTTCCTCACCCACTGTGTGCCTGCAGTTTATTATCCAGCAGGGCTCTACTCCGAGCAGCCCATGGTACCTCTTGCCTATGAAGAAAGCACAGCTGTTCCTCTGAGCACATTCACCCTCAGAGACCCCTGCAGGCAGCAAGAAACTCCTCAGGCATGGAACAGAGCACACACACAGTACAAGCAGTACTTATTAGTATGAGGAAGCTTAAACTTACACCATGACGCAGGGGGACACCCTGTGGTCTCACAAGCAGGAGGAACAGAAGCTGCTGCGAGACTTGCATAGCTTTGTGTCTTGTTCCTACGTGATCTCTTGACCTCTTCCTTTCCCAAGGCTTCTGTGCTTTCAAAGTACAGGAATGCTCAAGGTAGTCTGGGGATGACTCTGCCTTCTCTGACTGTCTGTGAGGCTTCTCCCCACAGCACAAGGATCACTCCTTTGCTGTAAAAAATAACCTTTTACAACTGCTGTGTCTTACCTGGGGAGGAAAAACACACATCCTACCTCAGAGGTGTGTGGAAGGGAGGAAAGCAGGTGCTCAGAAGATAGCTCAGAACTCACAGGGAAGTCAGTCTGTTACATTTTCAGTGGTCCAGTCTTCCAGCTAATCTTCCACCAGCAGCATTTAACTGTGTGCATGTGGTGGAATCCTGCTCCCCTGGAGATGGTTCAACACTTGTCCACCCGTGGGAATTAATTCCTTGTTTTGCTTTGCTTGCACGCACACCTTTCACTTTCCCTATTAAACTGTCCTTATCCCAACCCACGAGTTTCCCAACTTTTACTCTGCTGATTCTCTCCCTGATCTGCTGCTGGGGCACTGAGTAAGTGGCTGTGTGAGGCCTGGCTGGGGTTAAACCATGACAAGCAAATGCCTCAGCCCTGCCTTAGACACTTTGCTTGCAGAGCAAGGTTACAGGAACCAAATACCACAAGGTAATTTAGGTGGGGACTTTGCAGCACGGGAGATAATATCATGCTTTCACCTAGCATGTGATAAGAGCATGCAGAACAGGCAGTTACTACAGAGTAGCTTAAACTTCCTTAATTATACACTAGCACATTTTGCACCTCTTAACCTGCCCTTGTTTCTCCTGGTAAAGCACTCACTGAACTGTTGGGGGATGGGGGGTTTTAATACTTTTTTTTAATTTACTATATTGAGATAAATACCAAAGTATGGTTTAGGGCATGAAGACATAGATTAAATTGGTCACACCTATAAATAAATGAGATTCTTATATAGCAATAAAACAGTTTTTGTTTTGCCCAAAAACATCTTTGTAAGTAATATTAGTTCAAAAAAATATTCTTCAACTTCAGGTATTTCATTCATAAAGAATACTCTCATGTGGTTTAATTCCCTACAGGCACTAGGTAGTACTTTAGGACAGTAGTTAATAACTACTGCTTGGAATTGGTTATATAAGTGTGTGTATATATATATATAAATATATATATATATACACACATTTATATTTAAATAGCAAATCATACATTCACCTTCAGATTGATTTATTCTTAGGGGCTATTCCAAGCACATGCTGACTGACATACAAATAACTCCAATCCAAAGTGCTCATAACCTATAAATCAATTGATCTGCAAATTAAGGAACGTTCTGAGCCTCTCACATGCCTGTGCTAAGTTTCCAGTTTGAGGTAAACCTCTGCTCTGAGATGGACTAAAGATAGCTGGGTGTTGATCTCGGCTTGGGGGGGGGGGGTTTCACATTTTGTATTAGCTATGCTGTTCAGATATAACACTGCAGCTTCTTGTGAAGAAACTGAACCTTCAGATTTGCTGATCTTGTTTTTAAATTGAACAGCCCTCAGTTCGTTAATTATCACAGGGCCTATTATTTATTCCCATATTTTTACACAGGGAGATGAATTAAGAGGGTTTGCTAGATAAAATAGCATAAAGTGGGCATCCCGTGTATTCAAATTCAGAACTCGCTCTCAAAACTTAGTCACAAGATATGTATTTTTGTCCCTGACCAAAGTCAGAGGTTAGGAAAGCAGTCAGTGAATCTGCATTGCTGGAAAAGGAGATCATAATTTCCTCAGTGAAAGGCTGGGTCAGGAACTTTTCTGTCTGTTTCTAGACAGCAGGAATTGGACAGCTGTCAGGCTGTAGACTAGGTTTTTCCTTGTTTCTCTGGGTTGCATGTATATATTTATTACCAGCACTTCCCAGGGATGGTATTTCATTTCCTCTAGAGTTAGAAGGTGTGTAGGAAATACAGTCATAGAGTGTAGGCGCTGGAAAAAATAAACCTGGAATTAAGGTAATGAAAAATCTCCCTGCAGATCTGTTTTCCCCAACCCCACCAGAGATGTGTGCGAGACACCGGATAGCTCATTTTACACCAAACATTCCACGCTGCATAGTCTGGTGACAGGCAGGAAATGAAAGACTCTCTTTTCCAATCACAGTGTATATTTATGAGCGCGTACAAGTTAACTTTCAGGTAGCAGCTAAATTCTTCTATTCCCCAACATGTATGTAAATGTTTGCGTTTAGAATTTCAATAAGAAACTACTTTGCAGTGAAAAACCACAAAACCACACCAAAGTTTCCTCACTTTATGAAGAACATGCTGGAATTTCCACAATTACATGTAGCTTACAGAAAGAGAGAAGTTCTGCAGCCTTGCTGATACACCCTGAACTTCCTTTAAAGGACAAGAAATAAACAGTGAGAAGCCTTTAGAGTAAGTTTTCCAAATACAGACATTTCAGAAATGAAACATAAATGGGAGACGGCCTCCACATGAGAGATTCAGCTTTTTTAATATAAGATTCTCGATTAAAATGAAGAATAAATCCTTACATGGGAGGTTTTAGAATGACAGACAATAAAAATACCAACAAAATACCAGTGCTCAAATCAGACAGAGAATCACAAAATGAGGTGCCTGGGCTGGTAGTCAGTGGGGGGAGCAAAGCTCTGCTGGCACTGAGGACAGGTCTACACCTGAAAGCTTTCCTGGTAATAGGGTGGTAAGTGAACACCATCCTCTTCTGGGATCTGACATCCAAAATCCTTTCCTGAAGGAAGGCAGTGACCAGGGCTAAGCAAAGGTCACTTGGTATGGGGTAAAAGAGTTCTTTTGTACACGTTTAGGGGCAGCAGGGGAATGGAGGATTAAGAGATGTGGTTCCTGTTTCTACACAACAGGTTTGTGAGTAAACCCTGTGCCCAGGAAGCTGAGGATTTAGTCTGTCCTGGGTTTGTGAAGGGTTATTTCAAAAGAGACTTTTGCCAAAGCAAAACTCCAGGATATTTCAGCTTCCAAGACAGAGCTTATGCCCAAATCCTCCTCCCATATCAGAGCTTTTAGAGCCATCCAAGACCACAGTAACTGATCTAGAATTACATGGCACTTTATCACACAGGACAGGGGAGAAACCAGTTGGTCACTCTGTTATGAGTTCTTGCTGGAAAACCTGGAATTGTGAGGAGTAGGTTGGAGATCTCAGCATGTCCTGCCACCATCAGTGGGCTTCCCTCCAGCTGCAGACAGTCAGGAGAGACTCCATAACCTCATACAGGGCAAGACATATACTGAGTGTACTCATACACACATGTACTGAATGTGAGCCACCGTGTACCCAGGTGGGCAAGAAAGCCAACAGCCTCCTGATCTGTATAAGGAATAGTGTGGCCAGCAGGATGAGAGCAGGGATAGTCCCTCTGTACTGGGCAACACTGAGGCACCTCAGGTGCTGTGTCCAGTTCTGGGCCCCTCAGTTTAGGAAGAACAGTGAGGTGCTAGAGCATGTCCAGAGAAGGGAATGGAGCCGAGGAGGAGTCTGGAGATTCAGGGATATGAGGAGCAGCTGAGGTTGCTGGCAGGGCTCAGCCTGGAGAAAAAGAGGCTCAGGTGGGACCTTCTCACTCCCTGCAACTCCCTGGTGGGATGGTGGAGCCACGTGGGGGTCGGGCTCTGCTCCCAGGGGACAAGGGACAGGAGGAAACAGGCCTCAAGTTGTGCTAGAGGAGGTTCAGGTTGGACATCAGGAAGCATTTATTCCCCAAAAAGGGGGTCAGGCATTGGAAGGGGCTGCTCGGGGAGGTGGCGGAGTGCCCATCCCTGGAGGTGTTTAAGGAACGACTGGCCGTGGCACTCAGTGCTGTGGTCCTGTTGACAAGGTTGTGTGGGGCCATAGGTTGAACATCTCAGAGGGGTTTTCCAACCTAACTGATTCAGTGATTGTGCTTCTAAACATCAGCCCTGTTTGTACCGGGTGAGGAAAAACTGCCCGAGGACTGACGCTACCGGTGCAGTTATTGAGTCCAGACACCAGCAAAACGAAAAGAGCCATTTCCTAAACGCTTCAGCCGCAGCGAGGGGAAACGAAAATAAACTGCAGCTTCCTACGTTATTGAGCAGGAAGCTCAATAAATTACCGAGCGACACGGAGCGTCGGTGTGGCTCCCGTGCCCCATGAGCCGCACAGAGGCCACCGGCTTGCACCGTGAGGGTGCTCTGAGGTGCCTCCCCGTCCCCCCCCCCTTAGCCCGTGCCCCACTGCCGAGGGGCGGCGGCGGGGCCGCGATTGGCGGCGGGCCCGTGGCGTGAGGGGCCGGGGGGGCCGCCGGGAGCTGTAGGCGCGGCCGGACTGCGGCTCCCGGCTCGCCCCGCGCCGGGCGGGGGCAGCGCTGCGGCTGCGGCAGCGACAGCGGCGGGGCGGGCGCGGAGCCGCCCCGGCCCCTTTGTGTGCGCGGCCGCGGCTCCGGCGCCGCCGCCATCTTGTGCCGAGTCCGCGCCGGGGGCTCCGCGGGCAGCGCCGGGGCCGCTCCTGCCCCCGAGCGGGGCCTGTGCCCGTGCCGGGGCCGCCGCTCGGCTCCTCCGCTCAGCTCAACTCCGCTCGGCTCCGCTCCGCCACCTCCGCTCGCGGCGCGGCCGCCCCGCCCCGTCTCCCCGCCCCAGCCCCAGCGCCGATGCCGCGGCGGGAGCGGCCCCAGCCCGGGCCGCGGGCGTAGCGGCGGGCGCGGCCAGCGCCGCTCCCCGGGAGGCGGGCGCGCCGCGGGCGACGAGCATCAGGAGAGCGAGGCCCGGCCCCGCCGAGCCGCCGGCGCTGCCCGCCCCATCAGGCGAGGGACAGGAGACCCGCCCCGGCCGGCAGCGAGCCGAGCCGTCGCCGCAGCGCCATGAAGATCAAGGATGCCAAGAAGCCGTGTAAGGCCGGGCAGGGCCGGGGGAGGGGGCGCGGGGCCGGCGCGGCGGGCGCTGCCCCGCTATGGCTCCGGGAGGTGCCCGCGGAGACCATCCTCGATCCTGTGCGTCCCTCGGAGGGAGGGGTCGGGGCTCGCGGGATCCGCGGGGGAAGGGCTTCTCTTTGACTAGAAAGCGATATCATCGGTTCCTTTGGGTGCGGGTGATGTGTTTGATGGAGATGGCACTTAATCGCTGTGCCGAACACCTGCGCAGGTGGCTGCAGTTGCTACAGTTTTGCTTTTTAAGGGCTAATCAAATCCTGATCCTTTTTAGAGAGAATATTTCCTATTAATTGGATGCAGGTCTTTAAAATACGCTGGGTGCTCCCCTTTAATAAGCACAGCTGTAACAATATCCTTACTATTTAATGGTTTTGAGCACGTATTTGTTTTGGAGGGCACAAACGTGGTTCAGACTCAGGTGAAAGCAAACAAAATGTCTTCAGACTACAGGTGCTTCTTTGTGGGAAGAGAGGTATGGATTGAGTAAAGTTAATCTACATGCAAACGATGTACAGCTGTGCAAGTCAACACACCTGTCAAGCTAATACAGGTGTGCCTTGGCTGAAAGGGATGCAGGTATTGCTCCACCGAATTAAGCATCATTGTCATCATACTTAAAGAAGTACTTTCAGGGTGAGTTACTGTGTAGAAAAAAATGTCTAGTCCCAAATTTCTAGGCCTGCTGTGTGGCCCTATGGCATGCCTGGCAAATGAGCAGCATGCAGCTAAAAGAGGATCTTGAAAGGGGATGTTTTACATGTATTGTCTGAGCAGCCCAATAAGAAAACCATCAAAGACGTATGAAAAACAGGAAGTGTTAGTGTAGCTCTAGAAACAGCTATAATAGCTGTGAAAGTACCTTGTTTCTTGTGGTCTGTTGGGGAAAGCCTGAATGTGCATCTTGTAGCACCCAGTTAGTCATCACCTCTTGTTACTGCCAGTGTGTGGAAATTCCTGAATTTACTGTAATGGTGTTTATTAAGAATACAGTTCAGACAGCATTTTTTTTTTCCCCTGGTATAACATTAAGGAATGTTATCAAGACTCTGAAGCAATAACTGGCTGTAAAATGTTACTGTGGTTTGTTAATCAAAATTGTGAGAGTATGGCTGTTCTTACTGCAGAAACATGCTAATTTCAGGAGTGTCTCTGCTGGACCTCAAAGATTTGTTCTGTGTAGTGGTGGATTTAAACCTCCTGGTTAAATACCAATGCAAATGTTACCAAGAAGTTTTAGCTGCTCAAATATGCTACAGTTGTAGTTGCACTCTTCAGTTTCTTGAACCTGAAGTTTGATGTTGGTTTCATGATGGGAATTAGAAACAGTTGGAACTGCAGAGGCAGGAGGGGAAAAATACAGTGTCAAACTATGTTGTTTATATCTTCTTGACTCTTGAACATACTTCGAAGTTGGTGGCTTTTTTAAAGATAATAGCACTTAGTTTCTTAGGCGATGAACTTTAGACTCGTTTTGCTGATCTCTGATCCTGGTTAGCCACACTGACTGAAGTGGGAGAGCAGCTGAATGTTTGAAGAGCAGCAGATCCACAGAAATACTGAAGATGGAGAAGTTCAGAGGCTCTGGTGCCCCGAATCTGCTGTCAGTTCGGCTTAACTGCTCACACTGACATGAAAGCTGGGCTCACGGTACCACTTTTAGACTGCTTACAAATTATTTGGTTAAGACAGTTGTAGATAATTTTCAGCACAATTGCTGAGTGGGTATATTCCTTAGACTGAGTGAGTATCTAATCATCTGTGCTGGAGCCAAATTTGATGCAAGCGAAAAATGGTTAATCATTATTTAACTTAAGTATGTGCAGAGTGGAATCGAGAAGATTGCCTTAGCCTACCTTGGCTTTCATCTGTGATGTTTGGCATCAGGAAAAAAGGCATGATTGCACTGCCTGTCATGTCAGTCATCAGAGAGGGTAAAACGGAGACACCCAACCAGTTCAGGGCTTCTGATGTGGATACAACTGCCTAGACATGCTTGTGTGGTCCTCCCTTCCAGATCTTCACCTGGCTAGGGATGTTGCTAATTTGGTGGACTGAAAACTGAGAAATGCAGCTGAATTTGTGGAACACAGCTTCTGAGGTTGGCTGCCTTGAAAGAGGCTCATAAAGGGCCATTTAAATCTCAGCTGCTGGGGATGGCAGGTGTCAGCATTTGAAAGGAGGAGAGCAGAAATTCACATCGAGAAAGCTTTTGACTAAGTTAGCGTGGCAGTGGAGAGGTTGTGGAGTCTCCATTCTTAGAGGATTCCTCAAAAACTTCAGAGGTCTTAAAGCCTTGGCTGGACAAAGCCGTAGTTGACCTCATCTCGAGTTGGCAGTTTTCCTGCTGGTGTGACGGAGAGGTCAGACCAGATGACCCCGGGAGGAACCTTCCAAGCAGCAGTTGCGTGATAACTCTTCTGAGGAAATGCCTCTGGGGGAGAACGGCTGGCAATTTTCAAGGAAACTTCCAAAGGTTATTTGTGGGTTGGTATGACAAATGTGGGAGCAGAGAGTCCTGCTGCTGTGTGGGATCTGCCTGAAGGGAAGAGAGCAGCCACTCAGTCAGGGGGAACTCTGCATGTTGGCGGGGAGGGTGAGAGGGACAGTGCCAGCGTGCTGTGCTCTCCAGGGGAGCTGGAGCCCTTCCTCTTGGCTCTGGAGTGTAATGCACTGCTGAAGGAAAGGCAGAGACTTCCAACATCTAGTACACTGTGTATGTTACTTTTTACAGTGCGTTCTTTTTGATTGTTTGTTGAAAATAGTTTGAGAACAAATGCCTTCGTTTCCCTTGAGGCGATTTGAGACACACTAAAGATGAACATACATAGCAAAGATTTGCAAAGTGCTATATCAGTATAAAGAAAAGATGAAAATCTCAAGTTTAGTTTCTCTTAATGTGGTTCTCTGGATAAATATAATCATCATGGACACAGTGATCCCATGCAGGATTAGTGTAGTAAAATTGGTGAACTTGCTGCATAGTCTTGGGTATCCTAGCATTTTCTTATTAGTCCTTGAAAGCTGTTTACTAGCCAATAGCAGATGTTACAGGCCCTCATTTGACTGCAGTTGAAAAGCATGTTTCTAATAATGGATTAATACTGCCAGGCACAGTTTATACTGTGTTAAACACAGTGTATCTGTGAGTGTTAAATTATGCCTCCGCATGCTGTATCTCACTGTAATTACACCTATCCCCAAAGACATGGCTGCTGAAATGTCAACAAAATTAGGAGAATGAGCAAGGAGAGAGAAGATGAAAGCAGTGATGTTTTGTCTTGTGGTAGCTTTATATGGCATCCACTTGTGGATGTGATGAACCTCATGAAGAGCAATTGCAGTAATTGCCCATTCCCACCTGTCCTCCCAGTGGTAACTGTGGCTGTTATGGAGCCTGATTAGAGGAGGCTGAGTGGGAAAGTGCAAGGAGTTTGTGGAGCGTGATGGAGAAGTTTTCCCACAAAGAAAAATGACAGGATGTGCCAGGGTGTGCCAGATACATGTAATCTATGCATTAATTCTGTATTTTGAGCTGGACTTGGGATATTTGAACCAAAAACCTGTTACAAAACTTGTTAAGGAGAGAAAGTCTGCAGTGCCCCAAGGACTAAGGACATTTGAAGTGCAGTTTTGCTCTGTAGAGGCTCATACCCATGTGCATCCCTGGACATGGGTGCAGCAGAGGCACTTTGCTGCCTACCCATCAGGTTAATCCTGCTTGATGCAGCAGTTGCACAGCCCTTGGGGTGCTTTCCCTTCGCTTCTCCCGTTGCACACATGAGCTGCCTTGGCCTGCCAGCTGATTCAGCTGATAGTTTGCCATCAAGTTTTACTCCACTGCATGCACGTGTTTTAGGGAAGGACTGGCAGTGTAAGAATGGATGTATGAACACAGAGGAAAATGCATTTGGAGAAACTGCAGGGTTCATTTTAGTTTCTGTGTAAACACTTCAGTGTGTAGTAGTTCAGTATAACTTCTAAATAGTTGTTTGCCTTGTCAGTATTCGGGTAGGAATAGGATCAAGGTTTTATTATCAAAGGCTGAATTAGAAGATAAGTTTTGGGTATCATAACTGATAATACTGCATACTTTCATAAAGAACTGTTGCAGTGCCAGCAGGAGTAGGCTTAAGTTTTCATGGCTTTCATGATCATTTTCCTTCCCTCTATTTTAGGGCTGTATAGAATCATGAACTTTGGCACCCTTTGGCAGTTTTTCGCCGGGGTTCATTTGTGTTTGAAGTGCAACAGTCTTAATAATACATAAGCTTTCTTGCAAAGGTGACGCTAAATGATGTAGGCTGCTCTTTGCTGTCACTGACAGCTGTGAATTTGTGTGGTTTTTTTTTTCTCATGGTGCAGAGCTCCCAGCTTGAAATAGAAGTTAGCTACTCTTCTTTGAAGGTTGGTTCTTGTTAATGTACAGCAGGGTTGACCCAGAATGTTACTGTATCTTACAGTGAGAAGGAAGGATTTGAAAGGTGTTTGTATTTCAGATGTGTCATTACATTCTTAGGGAAGAGGCTGACAGGAATCTGTTTCTCAGTTTTTAAAAGCCAAATACAAATAGAGCATTAAACTGAAGGGTCTTACACTTGACTGAATAAGGGGGAGTAGTTAAGTCTTTGAGTTTGTGCTTCCTGCAGCTTCGGATCCAAAGTGGGTGTGCAAAATCAGAATACTAGTGTGTGGTCTGGGTGGAGAGCTTCGAAAGTCCTCTGCTCTGCTGAAGCAGAGCCCGTGGAAAAGGAAAACACTTCAACCTTTGTGTCTATATTGGCATGAGAGACTTTTCACTGGAATTATTTCCTTTGGCATATAAATACCTTATATGATAGGATATAAATAACCGTAAGATTTCTGCCAGTGACTATGTACACCAAGAACTTAAAAAGTGCAGACACAAGAGAATGAGGCCTCCCTCTGTATCTCTAAAGATTGTTATGGTTTAAAAAACAACCAACAGCCATCAGCATGGGGTTTTCTTACTCAGCAGAACTGCTACATCATTGCATGAGCACAGCGCTCCTCCCTTGTGGAAGGTGATTTTCTACATTGCAGGGAGCAGTGCTAGGGAATCCTCTTAAACATTTGGATTTTTTTGAGGGGTTGCCCCTCAAAGCTTTCTCATGGCATGTGTGGAACAATCTGTTGCTTTATAGCAAAGGTTCATGGTTACCGTGTCTAGGTAGGGACCAGAGTGGCTCCTGACAGAGCTGGGGAGTGAAAGAAAACCTGGATTTGAATTAAGGAGGTTGTATGTTATGATTCTCCTTCTTGCTGTCCTGGAGACAGTTAAATTTGGTGTGAAGTATCACACTAAACACCATATGGGTTTTGATTTCCCAGTTAGTGTTCTGTTTCAAGTATCTGTCTCTTCTCAGATAATAAAAATCTGTGTTTTGTGTATTCTTAAACAGATTCCCTAAAAGCAGAATGCATGTTTTTGAAGGAGTTTTATATAGTCTATCAAAGGCAGTTGGGCTTGTTGAATAAAAAGCTCAGTTTTACTTTTCTTGTTTTCAAATTGAATCTGACCTCTGCAAAGATGAGCTGAACT
Organism: Empidonax traillii; assembly: GCF_003031625.1. Lineage (NCBI taxonomy): Eukaryota > Metazoa > Chordata > Aves > Passeriformes > Tyrannidae > Empidonax > Empidonax traillii. The sequence goes on from NW_020955557.1 coordinate 601,948, forward strand.
TTGAAAAGATGGGCCCTGGATTTGTTCTGTGAATAGCAGTCAAATGCTCAGCAAGGAATACTTCTAATCTGTGCATCACTTTTTGTGAAATCTTCCTAGGAATAAAAATAGTTACAAAGAGGAAGAGCTGAGAAAAATCTTTTAATGACCTAATCCCCTAGAGCTGTGGGAAAAAAAGCCCATTTTTAATGCAAAGGAATTGATTCTCCTTAGGAAGTGAAGCTTTGGAATGGTTACAGTTGTGCAAGTCCTCAAACCTGGTATCTGCAGACTTATAAGCTTGAAAGGAAGGTTGTGTAATTGGTACTGGTGTCATCCAGGCACATTTCTTTAACTGTGACTGCTGAAAGGATCAAGCTGATATCTGGGGATATTTTTTTCCAGAAGATTCTGTTGCTGGCATTCTCCTACATCTCTCACTTAGAGAAGCATGACCCACAGATACAAGTATAAAAATACTTTTTAGAGTCATTGCTATATTCTCAGCCCAAGGTACACACCACGCTATTTTTGTCGTGTTCCAAGCCAGCTTTCAAATACAAGACTTCCTGAGAAATCTTTCATGGATTTGAGAGACCATACCAGCTACTGATGCAGATATGCTGTGTAAGAGTGAAAAGTTGTGCTTCAAACACTCCTAAAAGAGCAGCAACCTCCCCTTAAGCAGAGAGCTCATATATGTGGTTTAAAATGATGCACAAGGTTCTTTGTATGTAGGGCAGGACTTGAAGTCTGTGTGTCCTCTTCAGGCATTGTCAGGATTAGCCTGGCTGCTGGAAGTCTTGTAGCAAATTCTCCATAGTACTCTGCCTAGTCCTCGATCCTGAATCTCTCTGGCCTGATTTTAACCCTGCAAATGAAAACACTTCCAGTAATTTTGTGTTTCCACGTGGGTTCCTGTTTCCTTCAATCCTTCTGCATCCAGACAGGATGGATTCTGAGCCAAGATCCTCCCAAAGCAATCTGATTTGAAGGCTGCAGCTATAGGAGGTTTCTATGTTGTGTCCAATTGTATTAAAATTCAGGAAAATCAGTGTATTTCCATTAGTTAAAGGCAGCTCAAGCACGGATAAATCTTGTGTCCTTGCAGTCCCAACGGATTGTGCTCTTGCCACATGTGTGTATTCCCTTCTGTGTTTGAAGCACAAAATGTCTGTAATTTTTCTGGCTGTACCTGCAATAAAATCAATATAAATCAATCAAGAGTGGCTTACATGCACAAGAATCCTTGTGTAATTCCTTCTTCTGGACTGCTGGTATAAGGAGTAAGTTAACAGGACGTGGGCCCGCTTGTTTGTCAGAACTCCTCCACCTTGCAAATGAAACTTGAGCAATGTGCCTACCAGCCAAATCTTGACAAATTTTCAATAGAAAAATGTGAAACTTCTTGGGGTTTTGTCACGGATGTGAACACTGACCTATTTCTTCAGTTTCAAAATCCTGAAATGGCTGTTAAGATCATTCAGTTAACCCAGAAAACTGATATTGTGCAGCATCATCCCACTTGTCAACATAAAACATGTTCCTGTTTGCATTATGGAATAAACTTACAGTTCAGTTGTTCTTGTTTTTTACTTGATATACTTGATTTATAAACCTTGAGATTTATAGGAATGTGACTAATGCTGTATTTGCAAAAGCCTTTTGGATCATTTAACATGGGATGTGGTGGATCTTCTGACAAACAGGCATGGCTTGCACCAAATCTTCGTTAAGCTCATTCCCTGAACTTTCAGCTGTTTCCCCCTCTCTCCTGTTGTGGAGGACTAGATCCTAGTTATCCAGTAGGCCCACTGAGCAGGGAGAGTCCCAAATATTTTAGGTAGTACTTGGCTTGCTGTGTCAGAGTTAAATTCTGAATGAGTTGGATTGACTCCTGCAGACGTGTTCTGGTCTGGTGGGTGAATCAACTTCCCTTCTTTGCTTTTGGTCTTGTGACAACGTTTATGGAAAAAGGCTGAAACTTGATGAGGTCACTTAATAAGTTATCAGCTAATTGTGGTCAAACAATAAGGTGACAAATTTTCTTGTGTCCAGAGCCACAGGGTAAAGAAGTCAGGCAGTTGTAGAATCAGGTCATGTGTGGCTTTATGCTTAGACCTCAGCTTTATGAAACTGATTATCAGAGATACAGACCTTCTTTATTTCCCCTTGAAGCTAGATTTTGCTCACAGAACTTACTCTTGTATTTAAATTCAGTTATTCAAGATGAGTAGGGTAACCAACTAAACGTTTTTTGTTACTATCTGACAATATTCCCTGGGCACCCATTCCTGAAAGTTGAGGCAACTTCGAAATTTCTTTTGGTTTTAACTCTAGCACTCATAAATGAACTGACACACAGCCAGCCTTGCCTAAATACGTTAAAATATTTTGGTAGATCATTCTTCTCAAGGATACGTCCCACTAGTAATGTAAATTCAGTGTAATTGCATCTTGCTCATGATGAACATGTTAACATCTTTTTGGTTTTGTCCCTGAGTGTCATGTTTGTGTAAGATATGAATTGCATCTGAAGAAATAAATTGGAACTCTAAAAAAAAAAAAAGGGGGGGGGCAAGCAAAACAAACAATCTATAATGTCAGTTAGAAAATAAAAACATGAGCTTCCCAGCTGGATATTCAGAATCTTAAACGTACAAATTAAATTTTAAATACTGTTTCTGGGAGATGACAGTGGGAAAACTGTCAGATGAAGGTGTTGTCTTTGCTGTAGGGTTACTGAGTATCTGTTGCACTGCACGTGGTTGGGAAAATTTATTGGTTAAAGGTATATTCAAATTATGGTCCTGCATGTCATAGACCATAAAATACCTGTTAGGAACTGCAGTCATCCCACAGAAGTCACAAAGGCAACGCATTTGGTTTACTGTTGTTTTGTAGTACAGAAATGCCCTCTTCTAGCCAAGGTACAGAAAAAAGAAAATTGGAACCTAGATTCACTAATATTAATTTTGTGGTTTGCTTGTAGTTCTTAATAGAAGTTTTTTGTTATCCTTTTAACTTCAAGGGATATAAATTGGGTGTCTTAACTGTGCCAATTTTTAAAGTGCATGCAAATAAATTAAAGCTTCTCTCTCAAACATGTTGTGTGAAGAGCTGTTAGAGGAAGAATATTGTCCTGCTCTGTTGCCAGCTCTAATGTGTAACCTGCTTTCTTCCCCTGTGCATTGCTGAAGTGCGTCAGAGCTATTATTTTAGAAGGGAAGGTTATTTTAATCCTTTGTTCTCAGTTAAAAAAAAGTGGTTGAATTTTGTTTAGAAGTTGGTCTGAAAGATATGGTATAATTTGGGGAGTTTTAGCTGGGCTTCCTGAGCACGTGTAATAGCATTTAAATGCGTGGAGTTGCTAATTTTCCCATTTTTGCCTGTGGCCAGAGGGATATTTAAGGTCATGTAGTTGAAATGAGCGCTAATTCCTCACTCCCATGAGGTTTGTTGTTAATATCTTGTTGAAAAAGTAGTACGGCGTTGGTTTAACTCTTAAGTTCCACGTATGGCTTTGTCTCTTTAACAATAACTCTGGTACCTTCACAGCTTTCCCGTGGTTTGGCATGGACATTGGGGGAACGCTGGTGAAGCTTGCCTACTTTGAACCCATTGACATCACTGCAGAGGAGGAGCAGGAGGAGGTTGAAAGCTTGAAGAGCATCCGCAAATACCTGACTTCCAATGTAGCCTATGGATCCACTGGCATTCGGGACGTCCACCTGGAGCTGAAAGACTTGACCATTTTTGCTCGAAGAGGAAACTTGCACTTTATCCGATTCCCAACTCATGATTTGCCTACTTTTATCCAAATGGGAAGGAACAAAAACTTTTCGACACTACACACGGTGCTCTGTGCCACCGGCGGTGGCGCGTACAAGTTCGAAGAAGACTTTCGCACAGTAGGTACCCTGGAGCTGATGCCAAAAGCATTGCTGGTGATGGGATAAATAATCAGTATTTTGAAAAACTGTGCAATGCTTAAATATTATTAATTACAGACTGCATCAAGTATAGGAAATTACAGCCTTTGTGGAATCGCCAGCACCTGTTAAATTGCCTTTCTGCTCTATGAGAGAACGGCAGCTTAAATGTCACGTGCAAAACTGAGGAGGAGCTGTAGTGAGCCTAAAGCCCCTCAGAATTTCTGCCCTGTGGTTTTCTGATAATCTTTGGAGCATTAATGAAGCTGCAAGGATAGTTAATGTGATTCCATTGAGCTTTCTATCTGCTGACATCCTAGAAATGACTGTTTGACTTGTAAGATGGGGAGGAAACCCACAGACCTTGAAAAGATGTGCAGATGTTTGAGTTCCACTAAGATAACACTCAGTGGGGCCTTTAAGGTATTTGGTGACCTTTTTTTAGATTTAAACCAGTGGAAAATGTTGCTAATTTTTCAACGGGTTAATGTCTTAGCATCTCAAAAGTTATCTTTGATTTGAGCTTACCAAAGCAGATATTTTTACTGCCTGTCTGTTCTTGACTCAGGTCTGAGATGTAGATTTATAGTCAGATGGATTTGCTAATTGATGTATTCAGAACTTGTTTGTTGGTTTTATACTGAGATTGAAGTTCCTGAATTAGCCGTCTGAGAGAGCTTCCCAAAGTTGGGCAGTACAGATATACTCATAAATTTGTAGCATGTTTGTGCAATGTTAGAACATGTTGACACAGTCTTTTTTTCTTTCTTAACACAGATTGGAAACCTCCAGCTGCACAAACTGGATGAGCTTGACTGCCTTGTCAAAGGCTTATTGTACATAGACTCTGTCAGCTTCAATGGCCAGGCAGAGTGCTATTATTTTGAAAATGCCTCAGACCCCGAGAGATGCCAAAAGATGCCTTTTAACCTGGATGATCCCTACCCACTGCTGGTGGTTAACATTGGTTCAGGAGTCAGCATTTTATCAGTCCATTCCAAAGACAACTATAAAAGAGTAACTGGAACAAGGTAACTTAAAAACCTGACTTGGGGTTGTTGCTCTGTGGGACAATGAGCCTTCTGTGTTTGAAGTGCTTCCTCTCCCTGATTCCCCCACCTCTTCTTTTCTTCACTCTCTAGTATGGGAAAGTATTTTGTGTGTAAATTAGAGTTGCATTCTTTGAAGCCCATTCCCGTTGAGGAGTTTAGTCTATCTTATTCATCAATCAATGAGTAATAAAAGTGTTCCATAGTGAGAGTTTTATAGGTTTTAAGTTTTGATAAATGTGTGCAGTGAACCTGTGTTCCTCTTGCTCCATAAGAAGAGATGTGTCCACATGTGTTTTACAGTAAATGATCAAGGATCAGTCAGTGGCATGATATGGGTATTTAAGGAGTTTGTCTCTGATTAAGTCTTCCAGCTTACATTTTGAGAGTTTATATCTATTTGTTAGCTCTTACCTTCTTGTAAGTGACTTAAAATAACGTGAAATTGATTGACAGCTGTTTGTGAAGTGAATCTTATACAGAAAAGCAAATAGCTCGGTATAAGTTGTAGGGCTTTATTTGTTTATTTTGTTAGTCAGACATAAGAATCTTTCATGTAGGGAAATACTACTTAAAAGCAACTAGTTTGCTTTGTCCTTAGTCTAGGTGGAGGGACCTTCCTTGGTTTGTGCAGTTTGTTGACGGGCTGTGAAAGTTTTGAAGAAGCTCTGGAAATGGCATCCAAAGGAGACAGCACACATGCTGACAAGCTGGTTCGGGATATTTATGGAGGAGACTATGAAAGATTTGGCTTACCAGGGTGGGCTGTAGCATCCAGGTAAGCAGGAGTCTCCTTGTTGGTTCTTTTGTTGGTTTGAGGGGCTTAAAAAACAAGATTTGAACTATTAATGCAGAGAAAACTGCTTTTTCACAAACTTCTATTGTAGTCATTTTTTTATCCTAAAAGTATATATCCTCAGCTTTTTAGAAGGTTTAAAGCCACAGGCAACTGCAGGTACCTACCAGCTAGATACTGAAGAAACCTTGTGTGGTATGTCCTACACAGAAAGTGTGAGGTGATCACAGGAGTGGCAGGAAGGAAGTGCAGAGGTGGTGTGGTTTAACCTGACAGGCAGCTAAACACCACACAGCCACCCACTCCCCCAGTGAGAAGGGGGAAAAAAAGTAAAATTCCTGGGTTGAAATAAAGTTTGTTTAATAGGACAGAAATGGAACAGAGCAGAATAGTCCTCTCCCAACTTCTGCACCCTGCTCTGCTTGCTGGTGGGCTGGGGTGAGGAGCAGGAAAGGCCTTGACTCTGCTCAGCAATAATGAAAACATCCTTGGGTTATCAAGAGTTTCCAGCACAAATTCAAAACACAGCCCCAACTAGAATAATGCCAAAGAATAAAACTGCATTTTGCTGTAGATGGTTCTTCATGGAGGTCAACCTGAACAAAAATATTTTGTGGAGGTCATTATTGTAACAACATTGACTTGTTTGCTGTAAAGGAATAAATGCACATGAAATGTTAAATTGCTGTATTTAACACAGACTTTGAAAGGGAGCTCCTCAAGGACAAACATGAGACTTAACTTCTGTTACAGCATAAAAATTACATTCTGAAATGACTACTTCAAATGCACATAAATCATGTTTAATTAATGGAAATTTTTCCTGTTCTAGTTTTGGGAACATGATCTACAAAGAGAAGAGAGAGTCTGTTAGTAAAGAAGATCTTGCAAGAGCCATTTTGGTGACCATCACCAATAACATTGGGTCTATTGCCCGGATGTGTGCAGTAAATGAGGTAAAAACTGATAAGGAAGTGATCTATCCACAGGTCTATTATTTGTTTTCAGATTAAATGACTGCTAAAACGATGTATAATTTTAAACCTTTTAGTAGTTTCTCAGATGGAATGAGGAAATTCATGTAGTGTTTTGTGCCCGCAATCATCCTGGTTTAGCAAGGGGACTTCAAGTCCTTCGTCACAGCATCCTGTGCTCCCCTACCCCCTCACTTCCCTGCAGGCTTTGGGCTCCATTCCCTAACAAAGCTGGTTTGAGGCACTCCTTGTCAGGTTATCTTCCCCACTGGCAAAGATATCCATGTCCCAGTTCTCCAGAGACAATCAAAATATTCTGAACCCACTGCTAATACTTTAATCACAGAATGGTTAGGGCTGTAAAGGACCTCTGGAGATCATCCAGTCCAACCACCCTGCCACGGCAGGGTCACCTAGGGAGTGTGTCCTGCCCTGAAACATGGATTTGGTCCTTGGAGAGTTTCAGAATATGTGACCTGAGTAACTGCTGCATTTAAGTTGCTGCAAGACCTGCTTTGAGCAGTGTGTGGGACCTGATGGCCTCCAGCAGTTTCTTCAAGCTCAAATCATTCTCTGATTGAAGCCTGTGGAAAGCCTTGCTTCTAGTTAAGCATTATTTTTAATTTTTACTAACTCTTGAGACTTCAGATTATTTTGACACCTGTCACCTTACTGGTTGATACCAGGATGGTTTCCTGCCATCTTCTGTTGTTCAAAGTCCTGCTGAACAGAACCAGTGTGTGTTCAGTTTCAGCAGGACCAAGAAACTGTGGAACAATACTGAATTTAGGCATAGAAGGCATTAGGTTCTGAGCACCAGGGTTTTCCTTATTCATTATGAACAGACTTTGGATAAAATGAGGTTTAGTAACAGCTTTCTTGGGGAAGACTATGGGTAACTGTATTTAGAGCTCTGCTTAAAATCTCTGGATATGATCACCTCACAAGTACCAACAACCTTGTTACCTGCAAACCCCTCCTTTTGCTTGGAGCCAGACTAATACATGTCTGGTTTTAATATTGCATGGTCTCCCTCAGTTTCATTCTCTGGCTTTTTGTCTTGTCTATCTTGGAGTATAAGGTTCATTTTGTGAGTATTAAGGTAATTTTGGCTTTTTGCTTTATGGCAAGACTTGATAACAAAGGGTTAAAATGAGGGTGAAGTTGAAAGTACATACTAATAGAGTAAGACAAATTACGAAATTTATATTTAAGGGTGGGAGTAAAGGAGGACAAATCAGAACTTGTAAGCTGCACAAACTAGCTTTATTCCAATTTTTTGGTGTCATTCCAGCTATGTCACAGAACTACTAATTGTAAGGAACAGTTTCTAGGGATATACAAACTAATATCTTGAACTGATATATAAAGTTGGATGTCATTATTTTGGCTTCCTGCAGTAGAACAGAATTATGGTTTTGTGCCTTAATGGTGTATCTACTTAGTCTTCAGTTAGAACTAATCAAGATGGTGAAAAACAGTCCCATGGTAGTCATTTGACTGCAGGTTGAATTGTTACAAAAACTAGTGTGACAACTTAGATACAATTAATGTATTTATTGATTTAATGTAATGAAGTGCTTGTCTAAGCACTATGCTAAGAACTAACACAATTAAATTTTCTTTGGTTCTTCCTCTTGTATCATTAAACCAGTGTTTAATGTTGCTTTTGCTTAACATTGGGTTTATTTCAGCAAATGAGGGAACATTAAATGATTTTTCACTTCTTTACATTTGACCTGATTAAAATTCACAGCTCGCTTGCAGTATTTAACTCTTGGTCTGATGCTGTGCCGAGGTGTATTGAGTTCTGAAGATGAAAGGAACACCTGCCATGTCTTACTGTCTTCGGCTTCTTTACAGTGCTGCCTTGTTGCATATGGATCAAGCAGCATTGTACAGGGCTATGAAGGCTTTGAGGCTTCCCTGCCAAACAGAACTATCTTTCATTCCATTTCATTTCACTTTTAGCTGGGCTGTTTCATTGGCTTAATTACTGAGAGTGCTCGCTTTAGTTTGCAACACAAATGCTACTTGTCTGTAAATTAAGTCCTTTAATTCCTGTGGGTTGCGCCGACTTTCCTTTTCCCCGAGTATGCCATGTTTTAAATTTTGAAACCGGGTTTTAATTGTGGGTTGCTTGGTTTTTGTGCCTTTTTTTTCCTTGCTCGAGACAGCCTGCTCTTTCATAGCTCGGTTTCTCAAAGCTGTATTAAGCAGTGAAAAGTCTTAATCCTTTGCTGTTTTTCTCTTTTCCTTTTAGAAAATAAACAGAGTTGTGTTTGTTGGCAATTTTTTGCGTGTGAATACTTTGTCAATGAAGCTTCTTGCGTATGCACTGGATTACTGGTCAAAAGGCCAGCTGAAGGCCTTGTTCCTAGAACATGAGGTATGCTGTGGTTCATTTATCTGTGTGTGTTGTTCCACCATAAATCAAAAATGCGTTATTGAGTAGCTCTCGTGCGATATCCCGGGGCACCATACTCAGTAAACATTAGAAATAAGAGGAGGCTTGTCGTGCTGAGTGGGTTCTCTGGGAACAGCTCTCTGCCAGGGAGGCACTTCAGTCACTTTGGGGTAGCTCAGTTCACGCTGTGGATCTTTGGAGAGGGACAAGAAAATCTTAAGCTCTGTGCCCAGGGTCAACAGTCTTTCTTAAGTTTGGGTGGAAACAATAGTAAGTGTTGTATTTCAAAGAGTCCAGAGATCTAAAGCTTGAGCCTTTGAAACGGGCCCATTGTTCTCTACTGGGCTTGAGCAACATCCTGAAAGTGGAGACTGCCTTTGACAAGGCCGGCTTTCATACCACCACAGACCCCTCAGAGCTCTTGGAGTGACTTTGTGCTCTCAGACTGACCTGCTTTGGGGCAGTTTCTGCCATCTTCATCGGTATGGAATGCTTAGAGTTTTCACCTGTTTTATTTTAAAAGACAAGCAAATTACAGGTGCAGCAGTTGTGAGATTTGTAGCTTCTTGGCAGTGGATCGGCAGTTTTTGTCCTCAGTTTGTTGGTGTGCAAATATTACAGCATGAGATCTGTTCCCCTTGAGTTGATTCTCACAGCGTTTTTCCTTTATTGCTTATCCCAGGACTGACAGTCTGTGCCAGTGTCTGCAGTAATAGCAGAATGGTTCCTTCTCAGTTCTTCATTTTTTTCATGGGTAAATTTTGAACTCTTGCATTTAGTCAAGTGTATATTCCAAAGACTTCAGTATTTCACAGTTATAGGGAGAGGGAACATTTCACTCCTCCACAGGAGGGAAAGGTAATCCAACAGGAAAACGTGGTCCTTTGAGTGCAGGTAAGTAGTCAAAATTTGTGAGGTGCAGTTAATTTAAGAAATTCTTAACTTGTGTTTTGGGAACAGTGTTGCTGTGGGTATTGAAGATCTTTTGGCAACCAAAATATCCGGCTCCTCTAGGAAAAAGGAACCAAACATGATTTCCATTCTTTAGGATTCACTGTCCTGGAAGCCTTGCAGTGTATGGTGAGGCTTGGTGTGAAATGCTCCAAAGTTAATCTAGGCGAGAAGGACAAAGTGTTCGTTTCACAAAACTTCAAAAAATTATGGATTATTATATATTAACAGTGTATGGTGTGCTTTCTGTAGCATTGGTCCATCAGACGGTGGTTGTCACTAAAATGTGAGTAGTGCAAAATTTAAAACCCTACTTAAACTTGAATTTTTTTTATTTTTTTTTTAACAGGGATACTTCGGAGCTGTTGGTGCTCTGCTTGGGCTGCCCAATTTCAGTTGAGATACCAGATGTCACTACACTGAACTATTTTCCACCTGAACAACATTTGTTTATGGCAATGGGAATTAAATCTGGGGAAGGGAGAAGAAAACAGCCCATTTTCTGTAACCGTTTATAAGAAGTGATTAGCTACTGAGTATTGCTGTTCTAAGGAAGGGTTTCACTCTGGGCATTGGAAAGTGAACTGTTTGTGGTTATCATTTATGTTCTTTGGTACTTGTAGCCAGTGGTGAACTCATAATATGCAATACATCCTCTGAAAACAACCTTCCAGAAATCCCAGACAAAGGAATGCCAAACCATTAAGTGCTCAACATGAAAATAATTGCAAGTTTACTCCTGAGGCTTTAAGCCCATCAGTTTTGTATATAATTAATGAATGAACAATTATTTTCATTAGTTATAGTATAGTATGAGCACAATTTCCCCTGTGTACTTAGAGAAAACAACTTTAAAAACAGCGAGGTACTATCTACAAGATGAGAGGAATCTGTATACCATTCCTTCCCACAGTAAAGAACAGTAATTATTTTATTTTTCTGTCTAATGGAAATAATATTAATGCTTTAATTTTCAGTGGGAAGAATAGAAACACAAAAAATCAGCCAAAGCAGCAGATTAAGCATCTGATGTTATGAAAGTTTCATGAAGATACTCACTTGCTCTCTTCATTTATTTGAAAATTTAGCTGGTATTTTGGGAAGATCCCTCTGTCTTTGATTGGATTTGGAAAGGAGTTTAGTGATTAATGAAGGCAGGTTTTTTTCATTTTTCATTGTTTTTGGGTTTTTTTTGAGGGCATGACTCCCAAAATGCCTTCTGGATTTTTGTTGTCTCTTTTTATCAGTTCTGCCATCATGAATCATTATTTGTGAAGGTACCACAAAGCCTGAGAGTATTATGTTGTATTTTTCATGATTCTGATGACCTCAGGACCTCATAATTCTGGTGTTTTGGCTCATTTCTGTGGAGATTTGGAAAATTTTGGCTACTAATTTAAAATTCTGAGTTCTACTTAATTTTGTAGGAGTTGATCAGAATCTAATTAGATGTTGAAAATGAAAGGTTGCTAGCTTACTTTTGGATTTGGGAAGTTTGTTTTTGAAAATTGAGGACAGCATCAGAGTTTGTATTGCAGCACCAAACGGACCAACGTTTAGTGCTCTCGCAATATGGAACATCAAATCGTGGCCTTGGGATAAAATCCACCCTCTGGAACTGATCTTTGGGGTTTTCTGTAGACTTTTAAAATTTACAGTTGTGATTATTGTAATAAGTTTAGTCCTGAAGCCAGGGCATGAGATCTTAAACTTACGAGACTATTATACAATCATTAGCTACGTGAATTTTTGTGGACTAAAGAGCTACCCAATTTTATTATATTTTCATGTTCAATATTTCCTGTATGTGCATGAGGAGCAACCAGACTAGAACACATTGATATCTCGGGGTTTAAGGTATTTTTAAAACTGATTGCTCGAGTATTCCACAGCATGGCTGTGTTGTATTTACAGATACACCCACCTAGTGTGTTAGAAACCCTGTGTGCTATTTCAGTCTTCTCTTTCTTACAATTCAAAGCCCCATACTAACATCATATGTTATCTTTTAAGATTTTCTGGGATCCTTTAAGAGTACAGTACCTTAGGGCAGGCAGCTCATTTAAGTGCAGCTGCCAATTTCAAATGCAGTTCCATTTATTGTTGCTTTTTCCGGTACTTGTACTGCATTTCTATTGTGCTTGCTTTTGATGTTTCACTTTAGACATAAACAACTAAAAATTACACCCACAGTTCAGCTGATCTAATGCTAATTCAGAGCACTTCAGAAAATAAGCAAATATGGGTTTTATAGAATGTCTTTATAAATGCTGTATACGGCTCGTTTGGGTTATGGTTGACTATCAGAAGTAAACTTTATTTGGTTAATAAAACTGTGTGAAAACCTAATTTTCTGAGTGTTCTGACAGCCTGCTGAAAAGTTTGCAAACTAACTGCATATTTTATTTGCAAAGTGAGGTACTTTAAGACATATACTACAGCTCCATTAGAAATAGTTCCTTTAGACCATGTTTATTGCTACTTCAGTTCTCTTTTGGTGATACTGAGAGTCCTTTTGAAGCAGTAGTTAGAAGCTACTTACATATTTAACCAAAAGCACACATAGCAGAGGATTACCTAATATCCATGGTTCATTAAACCAGTTGAAGCTGATGTGACTTAAGATACATTTTTTTTCTAAGTAAATTGTTACAAAATAAGTGGAATAATTCTTGAATAGCTGTACTGTATAGAAACTACTGTGAGAATCAAAAAGTATGCCCTACCTCTGGTTTACTTCCCTTGAGCTTCTAAAAAAGTTGGTTTCCTATTCCTGGTTTAATCAGCACAATTGGTACTTCATTACAAGAGCAACCAGAGCAGTTGTCAAGCCCTACTGTAAAGCCCAGGGATCCTGTATTTAAGCGTCATCTTTGGGTTTCATCTCACTTTCTGTCAGCTTAGAACTTGTTAGAGTCCCCAAAGATTGACTCTACCACCAGGAGAAATGATAGGCATCACAAGTAGTTGCAAGATAAGCCTTAAAGTCTTCTCTTTGAAATTCTCTTCTAAATATGTTGAAAAGGATTGTTTCTTTTACACAGATAACTGAAGTAGCTTGCTTTTTCCTGATCCTCTGTTTTTTCTTTCACCCTTGCCATTTCCTCAAAGCCAACTGGTTGAAGCAGCTTTAGGGTGAATGGATACAAATGAAAATTTGGGGTTTTCTCAGGACTACTGTTGTCTTCTCAAGTGGAACCACTCCTCTAGAGGAAAGTTCTGTGATACTTCTTCTAAAGTAAAATGCAAAATTCATTTTGAATGTGTAATCATTTTCAGCTCAGTCAGCCGTGTGAGTGCCTTTTAATTTTTTCATATAATGCCAATTTTAATGGTACTGGGACTTTATCCATGAGGTTTCCTAATGAGTGTTACTTACCAGCAAAATGGCAGATAATTTTATTGGCCGTGGAGATGGTCCCTTCAATCCAGTGTAGCAAGAGATGCCAGGAGAACAGCATCAGGTTTCTGGCTTCCTATCCCTTAATCCTGTGATAAGACTTTTGCATTTCTTGGTCTCATCCCTCCAGCTTGCTCGTTACAAGTATTACGCACAGTTTGGTTGTATCACTATCTCCCTAAAAATCATGCAGGTTTGTAATGAGACAAATACTGTTTATTTCTGGACAGAGAAGCTCAATTGTAGATGAAGTTATTCCAGGCTGTTAGACCTAACCGCTTTCACCTTTCTAATTCTGCTTAGCTAACTGCAGTTTGATGGAGAGAGGAGCTCCTACAATACACTTGGAGTATTTAGCAGGCTGGAGTGAACACATCCTGTGTTCTTTAGGTGCTCTAGGCCTGTATATCAAGAACAGAAGTTCTGTTCTGGCTTCTGATAACCCTTCAGAAGTACTGTGAGGTTCCTGCTTGCACTGAGTGGTTGGTAGTTCACATGCAGGGTGCCTTCAAGGGCTGTAACACTGACTCCTTGTCTCTGTCCGCTGTAGATCTGCAGGAAGCACCTGCTTCCACAAAAGCTGCAATAACTTCTCATTTCTCAATGTTTCAGAGTAACAGTGGAGTTTTAACATTTGGAACTAATCAAAGTGTCTTCTTCTAGAGCCAGTCTGTACTAGATGAAGACTAGATGGTCTTTTGCATTCAGTCATTAACTTATATTAATGAATAAATCTACAGTCAACCACTGTTCCCATTCTGGATATCTGGGTATCACTGTAATCCTGAGGAGACAGTTCAGTCGAGTTGAGAGCAGAGGGGAAGGTCAGTGTGGTTCTGTTGAGCTTGTTCTGATCAGCTTTTTTATCCTCAGTCCATTTAAACACATAAGGCTAATTCTTTCCCCTGTCCTTGTTTTCGTGTCTGCATCCTTTTTATGGATTATGTAGGCTTAAAAACCGTGTATCATGTTAACAAAGCTTTGCTGAGGTTAAAAAGTGAACAAAAATCTGTGGGTCAGATTAAAAGTGTTTGACCACGACCTGTAGGTCACAGAGCAGGGCTCAGGACATGTTTGACACAAACAGTTACTGTTTGTTTGGTTTTTTTTTTATTTCCTGTTAACACACAGTCAGAGGGGGTAAATTTCACAATCATTGTGGATAAAATGGGTGAATTTAGTCCTCAGACGTGACCATGGGAGATTAAAAAATGCTTTATCACAGAGGGATAAATCCTGCTTATGTTCTTTTAAGTTTTACTGATATTTTAAAGTACATCACCAGTATTTTGTCATCTGTGGTAAAATTCTCTAAGGTTAAAAAAAGTCTGCAAATAAGCCTGTTTTATTAGTTTTGTTTACTTCACACGTGTAAAGCATATTAAGTATTCTAAAAAACATACTTTCTGAAAACATCTCAAAAGATGCTGTAGTCTGTTTGTAATTATTAACGTGCTAATGGAATATGTTTGAACAGTCTCACTTTGCATGACTGAGTGCCAAATCCTGCTCACTCTTAGTTACTTGAGTAGATGATCCTTTTAAACTAATGAGCAAGATTTGGCCTCAAGGTCTTCTGCCTGGGGAACACAGTAATGATACTTTGCATATTCCTGCTGGTGCTAAATCATTTGTTGAAAATAAAGATTCTAACTAGAAATTGTAAATAAAATATTTATGGCCTGGTCCTTTTGACAGACTGAAAATTTTATCATTTGCCAATACTTTTTGGCCTTATTTCAAGTTTCCCTTTTGGGTTTGTTGGGATTTTTTTTTCCTTTTTTTTCCTTTTTTTTTTCTTTTGAATATGTGGACTGTGTTAATGTGGCGAGTCATTGGCAGGTGTGGCTTCCTGTGCTGCTTTCTGTAAGGCCCATAATGTTCCCGTGGTGCATTAGGATACAGAGGACTCTTCACTGCTGTATTTCCATGTTATCCTTCATCTTGTTATTGTAGCTGTTTGCACAAATAGTATTCTCTGCTAAAACTTTAAGAAATTCAGCCATTTCTGAAAGCTTTTGGGGAAGCTGCTGAGAATTCAAAAATACCCATTTGAAGTAATTTTCAAATCTAAATGTGCTAATTAGCCTTGCCTATGAAATGAACTGGAATATCGTGTGCCGGTTGCTAATCTTTGCTATAAATTGCTAGCATTTCACAATTCTTCTACCATCAATTGAAGAACGTTGTAAATACAAGCTTTGGGAGGAGGTATATTAGTTTGTGCATTGCAAAAGAGTTTATAAGACTAGTGAATTAGTTTTTTGAGGCCTATTAAGTTACAACATCTAGAACATGAAAATGAATGTGCTGGTGTTAGGGCGTAGAGGGCTTTTGATAATCTGCACTTTTACATTCTTGAGTTTTGGCATTTTAACAAACAAGCATTTAATTTTCCATCTACTGTCTCGTGATATGCAGGCCTTGTGATCACCAGTTGCTGTCTCCAAACATTTGTTTTAGTTAGCAGAGCAGGCAGGCGAATTTATGACTTGTAAACCCCTGTAGGATGAAGTTCTCTGAAGAGCCATTTGGTTAAGTTGCCTTATTCTCTTACATTGCACTCATGGTATGTCTCTGCTTCCTTGTTTACTGTTCAGACACTGAAGATGTGATGTAAAAATACGTGCTACAAATTTTTATTCATAAATTCCTGACGAATACCTTTGTGTCACCTGTTAATACAGCTCTTGTAAATGATGCCTTTTATGCCATCTGTAATACAGCTCTTGTAAATTGTTTAAATTATTTTTCTTTTTATAGATCCTCATTATTGAATGTACAGATTAGATCCCTTTAATACGTCACTGAATAATTTGATTTGGGCCCAAATACGGCCAATTCTGTAATTCATCCCATCGAAACTGTAAATAATTCTTTACTGCTTGTTTGCATGAATGAAGTTTGGATTTCATTTGCTTTGTCATAACCCAACTCCTCTGTCATGGGCCTACCTTTTACAGTTTATTTTCCTGGGTTAATCACCATTTGTTCCGTACGAATGTTGAAACAGTCCTTTGTCTTTTCCTAATAAATAATTTGAGATTGTTCATTGTTGGCCTGCATTTGTGGGGCTTGGGGAGGGATTTCGGGGTGTTCTCATTCAGCATCATAAATTGCTGTGATGTTTGATCCTGGGGGTTGTGGTGGAATATTTTTCTACTGCAGCAACATGACTGGTGTGGGTTTGTGCTCTTCCTCTAATAAGCTGATACTTCACAGCTCTAAGATTCCGTTTTTAGAAGTGTTGGATGTTCTAAAGAACATTTAGTTTCGCAGTATTGAAGGATAAAACACACTGTGAGGGCACTGTAAGCTTTGCCTTTCCAAACTGACTTGAGAGCACCTGCTGCCTCCTGCACGTGGCTGGGTGAATCAGAGAGGCATTTTACTGTTGAATAAAATACTTCTTGTATAAACTGTAATTACTTCTCTGCTGGAGTTGCCCTTTGCTTATGCTTTCAAAAGCCAAATTGCCTTGTCCTGAAGGTGTTTTAACTGGGATGCCCATGAAGTTGTGAGACATGAAGCCTGTGCCACAGCACGGCATGCTGGCACTGCATCTTGTGACAGGCTTGCTGTGTCAGAGGTGGTTCTTCAGGGTTCTGTACAAATATTTTTGCCATCCAAACCACAAATCTTTGCCTTAAACGGCCAAAAATTAAAATTCCCTTCTGTGTAGTATCTCCCCTGAGCCTGGCAAAGAGGAGCTCTGCACCATACTGATATTTTTTAAAAGAAATGAGCTGCTAAGAAATGCAAGTTGCTTCACAAGTTGAGAGTGCTGATTTGTTCAATGCAGAAACACCTCTAAGAGTGAATTGCAACGGCATTTTGAGGAAGCTGGTTTGCATTTCAGCTGGAGTCCTTAACTGATTCCTGGTACAGCCCTTGTGCAAACTGAGGGGACAGGGCAAGCTGTGTGAGCGTCATTTACTTCTGTTTTAGCTGTTCATCTGATTTTTTTAAAAAGAAGTTTGTATGAAACAAGTGACTTTCTCTTGCTGTAGGACTATTCAAGCCATCTATATTTGCATTTTGTTGGACTCAGAAATGCAAACCCCTAATTTAATACTTGCAACTTCCCTCCTTTTAGAACTACAGGTTAAAAATAGTTTGCCCTTTATCCTAGACTGAAACCCCCTAATCCAAAGGCCTCTCTGTCCATCAACAGCTGTTCAATAAGTAGATCCACTTTCTGGTTTTTTTGGGCTACAGCACAAAAAAGCAGCACCGTGTGTGGGAGTACCAGGGATGGCCACATTGTGCTGTTCCCAGCACTGGGGGAGCAGGCAGATGTTGACCAAGATCTCCAGGTTTACGGCTGCAGTCTGTGAGTAACACCGTGTTTCCTCCCTTTCCTGAAGGGGCTGTGTTAAATGTATAAAAGGTTGAGTCTTTCATAA
Organism: Empidonax traillii; assembly: GCF_003031625.1. Taxonomy (NCBI): domain Eukaryota; kingdom Metazoa; phylum Chordata; class Aves; order Passeriformes; family Tyrannidae; genus Empidonax; species Empidonax traillii. Next base: position 619,842 of record NW_020955557.1, read on the forward strand.
CCCATGTGTGTCCAGATAATGCAAATTATCGAGCTGCATCTGGCGTAATCTCTTCATGTACTTTTTATATCACAGGCTTGGTCTGGTTTGTGGAGTTATTGATGTAATTTGGTAGCAGACAATAAAAATTCCCAGGAAAATTCCCTTGGGTTTAAAGCAGTAATTTAAGAGGAAAAGACATTTCTTCTTCAGGAAAACTTTTCAGGTCCCTGTTGGAGACCTGCATGCAGGGCATGGGGAACACTGAGATGCTGCTTTGTGCCTCTCTCCCAGTTATGTTGCTGTTACTCACTTGCCCCTGGTTAAGCAGAGACTTCAGGAATGGCTTTACCTTTCATGCTGTGCTGATGGTGAGCACATAAGGATAAGGGTGGAAAAAGGTACAACCCAGACAAACTCAAAACTCCAGAGTCAGTAAGACCCTGTACTTTGTAAGTTTATACCAGGGGAATTGCAAGTGTGCAGCATCTAATAACCTGATCTCTTTTCTGACCATTAATTTTATTTATTTTAAATTTGCAATTGATTCAGCTTTCAGTCTGGGGTATTTAATGGCAGCCAGTTTTTAAGACAGCCACCATTCACCATCCTCTAGAAACCAGTCTGCTTTTCATAGCTCGCCCCCCCTTTCCCAAATCCATTGTCCCACAGCTGTTGGTGTGTGACCCACAGGCAGGGCCCTGCTTTAGACTGAGGTGTAACATCAGCTGCTGGTTCACCCAGGAAAGGTGAGTAATTTCAACAGTTTTACTTAAAAAAAGGGTCCCTGATCCTCTCCAGCCTCTGCAGCCATTGTGTGCATGGGGTGTATTGCTGACAGCTGGAGGCCAGAGCTCTCATCTTTTCCCAATCAATCCGTTATTACCCCTGAATTAACACCCCACCCGTCTCTGGTAATTTTTGGGTGATTCTCAGCTCAAACTGAAACAAACCAGCATGTGACAGGAAAACACTTTGGTCCTGCGCTTCTTGCATCCTCTGAGGATTGGGAATTGATTCTGCTACCACAGGTAAACATGACATGGAGAAGGACAGAGTAAAAAATCCTTCAGACAAATAGATGTTACAGGGCAGTTTTAAAAAATGTGTTCTAGTCCCACCAGGAATGTCTGTAGATGTTACAAGCATTTTTCACACCAAACACTGCTGCTCTTTGCTCTGAAGGGTGAGAATGGAACCTCAGGGGATCTCATAGAAGGGCTGTGATTTCAAGTTCTCCATTTTCAGCTGCTTTTCTCCCTCGCACTGGGACCTTGCACAGGGAAGGGGGGCAGAGAGTTGCCAATGCAAACAGCTCTGCTGCCAGACCAAGAGAGGAGCTTTAGGCAAACACTGCAGTATGCAGGAGGCTGCCTTAACACACAGATACAGTTACAAAACACTTCACAGCGTGTTCCAGCCTCAGACATTAATGTATTAATTAATGTGGTATTAATTTTAAGCTGTTTGGTGACAGCTCACTAGCTGTGGTTGTGCTCTGGCTCTGTGTCCTTTTTCTCTGTATCAACTAACAAACCCAAAATTATTCTTGACACAGAAAGAACTGCTTATTTCCCACCCAAGGCTCCATAGGCACTGCCTCAGTGTGGAGATTTTCCCTGTAGGATCAGTTAGGGTGGGTGGGAGTCCCCTCTTGCCTGTAGTCCAGGACAGTAGCAGTAGATGCTCACCCCATGTGGTTTTGGATCATAAAGATGTGACACTTGGGGACATGGTTACTTGTGGGCTTGGCAGTGCTGGGGGAACGGTTGGACTCAATGATCTTAGGGGGTTTTTCCAACCCAGATGTTTCTGTTCCATTAACTGGAAGTGTTCAAAAAACATGTAGATGTGGTGCTTATGGACATGGTTTAGTGATGGACTTGGCAGTGCTGGTGAATGATTGGAGGATGATCTAGAGACACATATACTTCTGATTTAGCTGCCTCTAGCACTTCTTCTACAAGAAGTTTAACCACGGGTGTTAAAAAATACCCAGTGATCCATTACAACCCCTGGTAATTTCTGTGAAACCTTAGTTACCCTTCTTGTTACACTTTGGTACCTTGTTTCAAGTCTGCACCTCCTGATCATCATCTCCGCTATTAAATGTATGTGCCAACCATCAGAGGCATTTATACTTTGACCAAAGCACATTTTTGAAAGCAAACTTTCACATAAAACTGTTTGGGTTTTTTTTAGCCAGCCCAGCCCACACTCGAAGTTTCTTGATAAGCCAGAGTTTGATTGTTTTACTCCGAGTAAGAGGAGTCTCAGCTATAACCCCAGTTCTGGAGTCCTGCCTGAAAATTGGCATGTCCCTGGTCTGTACTTGCAGTAGTCATTCTAGGTCTTCAGGAGAAAGGAAACCCAAAATTGCTTCAGTCATCTGTTGGTTCATGCTGCCTTCTGCAGCTCCTCCTAGACAGGATGCTTGTTCCAGGTGGGCTTTGCTGGGAGCCTGAAACTCCTAAAGAAGTGAAGCTGTTTCAGAACCATTCTGAGGTTATTTTAAAATAAATTTGCTAAGTTTTGTTAAACTATATTTTACACAACCTGGGACACCTGCTGGACCTGGGAGCATTTCCATGGGGGTTTGGGGTATCCCACTGCAGGTGAGGGCTCAGGGGGGCTACACCTTGTGCTGCCCCTGGGGAGCCTCTCCCACATTCACAGGGGTGGCACAGACAGTCAACAGCAGTTAAAGATCCAGCTCGGGGGAATTTGACCTGAGACCTGCAGTGACTTACAGAAACAGGTTTAATTTCTCCTCAGAGCAGGCAGGGTGTGTAAGCAGGTGTGGCAGGTGCTGCTGCTCGTGTTCCTGCTCTCAGCAAATCCTGCACAACGGGGGTATAGACTGATGGGTGGAAAGGCTGAGCCTTTGCTTCTGGCAGGTGAAACACCGGCACAGGGTTTGCCCCTCGTGAGCAGACATGGTGCTGAAGGTAAAGCTGGGTTTAGGACATGGTGTTTAACCTAAAAAACATGTTACAGTGCGATGTGATGGCACAATAAGGCTTTTGGTCACTCCTCACAATATTTAATTAACACATTACCAGTCTCCAGTCACTGTAGTTGCTGGAACAGATTTTTCCAAATCAGAGTGTCAGCAAAATACTAAGAAAAATGTCACACTCAAAGCCTCCTTCCCAGTTGCTGCAGCTCACGCTGATGGGAAGTGTTGCTGAAGAAAAAAAAAAAAAAAAGCAGCATTTTCAGAGAGATTTCCTAACAGCCCTTTCAACAGATACGAAACTAGACGTGTTGAAATAATGCTTGTCACTTGCATGTTTGTTTGAAATATGATTCTAGTTTAGAGTATCATTCATGATTTCATTCAAATGCCTGTGTTCCTACGAGACTGCTCTCCTGCCTTCTCCAGCTCCCACGCACACAACAACAGTATTTTACTCAAAGGGAGTATCTCTTTCAGACTCTAATAACTTGCTGCTTGGCTCTTCATTCTCTGTCTTCAGAGACATGTGATCCTCTTGAGCTGCCAATTTTTAGCCTGGTATAGGTTTATAAATGTATCATTCTAAGGCTATGAAAACTAAAGGAGTCTTTTTTTTTTTTTCTCGCACAATATTTTTCTTTTAGAGAATTTCCTGGGAAACTGAGGGCATTTTATTTTTAAAACAAGTCAGAGAAATCATTCCTTCAGCTCTTAGCTCTGCTTTCCCCGCTACCTGTGTGTAAATTGCTGGAAAACATACCTTCATTCTTAAAATATTATTTTTCAATCCCTTTCTGTTAAAAAGGTGTTGGGATTTTTTTGTTGGGTGACTCCCTCATGTCTTCATGGAGCAGCTCTACGGGGCACAGCCTCTCCCCAGTGTGTCACTGGTCATTCCTCAAGGGCAGAACTGCTGCTGTGGGGCTGGTGAGCGCTACATCTGTCCCAGTTTATTGTTGTCTCTGGCTGTAGCTGCTCCTGAGAGCCTGCAAAGGCTGAGTGCCTGCAGCACTGCATTTTTGGGCTTGGCCCCAGCAGGGCACACATCCCAGTGTTCACCAGGCCTGTTGAACCCAGATCTGGCCCCGCTGGAGCTCAGAGCTGCTCACACCCACCACGGTGCCTTCGGAGCCGGGCTGTGACTGAGCCTGGGCTGTTCTGGGACGTGTGAGCGTGGTTTGTAGGTAGGCCAGCTGGTCCTGCCAGGACTAAATGCCCCTTGGTGCACCCTGTGCTGGGCACAGCTGTGTTTCTGTCTCATACAATGAATAATTTGGGCAGTGGTGCCAGTAGAAGCACTTGTGATCCTGACATGATGCGTGTGAACAGGCAGAGAGAGCAGAGGGAGGTGTGGTGGGCTTGGGTAACGCTGGGTGCTGGGTACCTCCCCTCCCCACAAACCCTGCCCTTAGCAGGGTGATGAAGTGAATCTGCTCAAACAAGTCCTCTTTAGTGATTTAGGCTTAATAGAATCTTCCTTAAGCCTCTAAATCATTTCCACAAAACCCAACGTCGCCCATTGCTGCTCTCAGCCCTGGTTCTGTTACTGATGTGGGTCTGTGTTCCCTCACCATACCACCACCCTGGCTGGAGTTAATACCTTTCCTTCTACGGCAGCAGCTCCTCGTGCACGTCCAGGGGTTCTGGTTCAGGGAAATGCCTCATGCTGGAGCTGAAGGAAGTGCCTCCAGCTGGTGCTTACATTCCAATGTTTGCACTAGCATGTTCCCACTAGGCTGCCTGAACAGCAAAATATTGAGTTCAGTGCACTCTCACTACTTGATGTTTTTATCGTTTAAGGCTTGAGACAACTTGTAAATGCTTAAAATAGCGTGAAAATCCCTGTGCTGGCACAGACTCCCAGCCTTATTGGAAGCCTGTCTGCTTTTCTCCTGGTGTGGAAGTTTCATATGTTCCAGAGAACAATTATGGTACAGCAAAATTTTAAATAACCAAAGCTATGTGGCAGTTATCATTTAAAAGCAAATCCATAGCTTAAGGATGTCAGAATAGCAAGCTGATTTAAAAATCGTAATTGAGGAGCAATTGTGAGTACCTTGGCTTCAGAGTATTCTGTTATAGGATCACCATTGATTTCCACAATTTTTTAAAGGTACTAAATGAAAGTTGGTGGGGTTTTTTTGTATAAACTACAAAGAGCTGCACTATTTCCACGTTCTGTATGTCCCAGGAATGTAGTATGTAACATCAACTTTGAGTGAAGGAAGGAGGAAGAGGGGAGAAGGGTTATGAGGAGCAGCTGCGCATTTGCTCCCAGTGGCAGCTCAGCTCGTCCTGGAGCAGGGAATTGAACCTTGGCAAGTTCATCATGCAGGCTGCCTTTACCACTGTGGTATTTTAACCAGTGTTATGGACAACAGAGAGCAGCTTCGCTCTGAGAGTGAACCTTGACTGGGGATATCTGACTGAGTTAGAGCTTCCCTCTGCCAGTGAAGCCTCTCCCTTGGCATGGGCTGTTTGGGGAAACGACAGCTTTAGCTGTTAGACTGGAGTGGGAAGGAAATCTCTCACACTGGTGTCTGGCAGTTGAGATGGCCAAATTCTACATATAAAGGAGAATCAGAAATCCCTCTTCCTGGAGCCTCTCAGCACGTCCCAGTGCCAATGCCCAGCCCTGCCCATGACTGACACAGGACACCTCTTGACTCTCTTGGACAGCGTGCCATGAGTGCTGCCAGAGGCCTTGGGCTCAGTGATAAGCTGCTTATCTTCCAACTGTCTATTTTTTTTTTTTTTTATTTAACTCCGAATAAATGCTCCTCTGAGCTGGCTAATAAAGTTGTCTCTTTGGGCAAAAGAATGACTGGAGTTTAACCCTAGCTGTTAAATCATTCTTTATCTTTTTTTAACAGTATGCACATGATCACACACCACGTTAAATCTTTCTGAAGGAGAATGGCAGTATCCAAACATGTGGTTACCAGCTGCAGCCAGCAGCTACAGCATCACATCCAACATCACATCCATGCTCTCTTCAGGTGCAGATGAAATCCAGATGCACAAACACTCGAGTTCTCCACAAGGGAGATGCTAAATGGTGCTTAAAACCATTGTATCTTGGCCTTTCATGCTATGGACACATTCAAATTATTTTTGCTGCTGATCTAATGACTAGTTGCTGGCTTTTTTTTTTTTTTAATATATATTATTTTACCATTCTGGATAATTTAAAAATGCCAAGGTGACTGAAGTGCATCTGCTGAGGGAGGATGTTTGCCTCATCTCGAAATGGCCTGATGTTTTGGGAAATGCTTTGGCCCTCACAGGAGTCCCAAGGCGGAGATGTGAGTGTGAGAAGCTTCTAGGAATGTGGAGCTCTTTGCTGCTTTTTCCTAGCACAGCTTTATTTTTAGCTCTCCTCATGTTAAAAGGCTGTGTCTGGGAAACAACAGGAGGTACTTTAGCTCCTTTATGTGAACAGCCTGACTGTTCATTTTTTGTGGTTTTTTCTTGCTTTATGAAACAGATTTTCTTCTCTACAGCTGCGATATCTCCGTGAAATTACGGGTGACTGCCACAGACTCGCTGGGCATCGAGTTAGAAGCGAAATGAAGCAGGAGCACTGAGAGGCACCAAAGCCAAAGCTCACCCTGTGCTCCTGGGAGGAGCAGTTGCAGCTGCTGGTGATGCTTTTCCCTTCTCCTGAGCAGAAGCCATGTCCAAGGGCTGTGTGATGTCCCCAGCTGCCACGGGTGTGGTGGCAAGGAGCTCTGCTTTGCCCTTGGAGGGTTCAGGGTGTCCCTATGTGTCCCCATGCAGCTCACTGGACACAGGGATGGAAAACGGCCTCTTCTATGTGTGTGTCTGCTATTGAGCTTTAGGTGGCTACTTATGCCATTTTTTTAAAGCTAAATACCTTCTTCATGTCAAGTCTCGTCTCTATGGAAGGCTAATTCCCTGTGATGCATCCTGAATGTGGCCAGGGATCTGTCACCCTGCACAGGATAAGCTTTCTGCTCCAAGCATTTCCCAGTCCAGGAGGAGCAAGGAACAGCCAGGGTACTCCTGCACTGATAGCTGGAGATTGCATTTGTCCAAAAACAAAGAACTTGGATTTCCTTCCTCTGGGGGATGCTAATTAAGTTGTCCTAATCAGGACTTAGGCTTGCAGCATCAGACCACAAGTTGAGGAATCAGCTTAGGGACTCCCAATGCTCTCAGAGCTCCCCTGGATGCAGTTGTGTGCTTGGTGAGGAGCACTCAGCTGTGGGGGGTTGAGGTGCCAGCTGAGGGACAAGTGAGTGTGTGTGCCAGTGACACACGTGCTGGAGCAGCTTGGGAAGTGTTCCTGTGTGCTGAACTCACATCAGCAAACACCATCGAACCTTGTTCCTGGGAGATACCAACCCAAACCTGCTGCCAGCAATACAGGTAGGTGGTGGATGTATGAGACCTGTATGTAACACCAACCATCATCCATGACTATCTCCCACTGAACTCATCTCCCCATTATTTTCTTTGCTTTTCCAGGACCAATCTTGCCAAGGAGCTTCATCAGTGCTGAGCTACATGCCAGGTATTTGCTTTTTGTGCATACACAGTGGCTTCCATGGCAAAGATGTTTCGTTCTCGCACCCCAAATGGGGAGGAAACCTATATTTAATGGTAAGATGTCCCTCTACTTATTCCAGCATGCTCTTGGAAGAACATAACCTTTGTGGGCACTATTTCCAGGGGTGTAACTGAACAGGTGTGTGGCAGAGGACTTTTTATATCCCTGTTACTGCTTAGAGAGTGGACAGAGAAGTGCCTTTGGAGCAGGATGGTCCTCAGGTGATGGATTAACCCAAGTCCTGGAGATCTTTTCTGTTTGAACAGTATCCACACAAAACTATCCCTCAGGTAAATCCCCCAAGACAGCAAAAACATCCTATTCCACTTCTGGGCCCGGCTGCCCTGTTCAAAATAAATCCAAACCGAAAACCCAACAAAACCCACCCCACATAACAAAGATCTCCAGTCCTGGAGGTGGCAGGCGTGTGACCCACTGCACAGACCACGAGCCAGGGAGCTCTGGGAGGCGGGAGAGGCCGCTGAGCAGATGGTTAATGCAGAGGGTTAGGAATGCAGAGGTGCAGAGCTCCCGGGATGTGCATGGCCTCGCTCCTTATTTATCCTTGTGCGCGCAGGGAGCAGCTGTGTTTACAGGAGGTAAAGCCAAGCTCGGCGCTGGGCTGTGCTCCGTGCTGGGACCCCGGTGGGGGCGGCTGCCCTGGGCTCTGCTTCCCGCTCCTGCCAGAGGGATGTTCAGGAATTACCTGCAGACTCCTCCTGTGCAGAAACTTTTCCAGTCAGGCTCCAGAGGCGAAAGCTGGGGGAATGGCTTTGCTGTGGTCGTGAGGCGCTGCAGTTGCCCTCCAGAAGGCTGGATCCGGGAGGATGGCGGCGCAGGGGAGACCCCGCCTGAGGCGATGCCTCAGCGACCACCCCAGGAGCTCTGCCAGCAGGGCCTGGGACGGCTTCTGGAGAACAGCCAGGGAAAAACGCCTCACAGGTCAGTCCAAAGGCAGCTTTAGTCCCGTACTGGTGTGAATCACGCATCAGGGCTACAGCCTTGATCAAGGGATGAAAATCCCTTTACTTTTTTGGGAAGTATGCTCCTTTGATGATGCTGCATCGTGTGTTGCACCAGAGTGTTGGCTTTGCCCAGGCTGCTTTTTCACTGGTGGGACTGGGTGGGTGTTTTGAGCTGATGATCTGTATACAGAGCTGTGAATATTCCAATTTACACAGATTTTGATTTTATACTCTTTCTTCAGCTAGAGTTTTGTAGACACTTTAAAACATGACTGTGTCCTTCGGCCACACAGTGCCCAACAGCTCCTTCTCAAGTCACCTGAGTGACTTTTAAAGCTTTATTTTTGGTGCTTACAGAAACATGAGAACTTGAACCCATACAGTTTTTCAGGAAGCCTTTCTAGGATGTCCAAAATAATACCTCTCTCTGTCCAGCCACCTTCCCACAAGCCTTGCACCCTGAGCTTCCCAGTCATGTGTTCACACTTGGAGAGGTGGGCAGAGCAGACCCTAGGGATGATGATGGGCTGTGGGGTGGCAGGTGTGGGGCTGAGCTGGGACCCTGCTCTGCATGTCCCTGAGGTGATCAATGGGCAAAAGGCCTGAGCTGTTCTTCCTCTCTAGCACGTGGTCCCCAGCAAGGATTTTGCAGCATCTCACGCAGGGCCAGAGTAATAAATGCTCCAGTTACTAAAAGTGGCTTTCTAGATTCTTTTTCTTTCAATCACCTTGGTGGGGTGCACACAGCTCTTTCCACCAGGGATCTGTGCTCATCTCACAGAGATGGGGTTTTTGTAGCAGCATTTTGACTCTCCAGTCTCTGGCCAGCGGGGAGTCCCTCTCCAGCCCTAAGAGAGTGTTCAAAATGAGACAAGAGCCCACAGTCACTTCTCTTGTTATGAGCAGAGATGCTTATAACATCTCAGAGATGCCAAGGGGCTGGACTGTTATTGTAAATATCCCTGTTCCTCTTTCAAAACAAGAAGCAAACTACTCTCTGGGCTGAGGTTACCTTTCAGTTCTCAAGTTCATTGATGCTTCCAGCGAGGCTCTCCTCCCCTGGGATGGAGCAAAGAGGCTGTCAGATTAACTGGGGACTTTCAGTGGAGGAACAGGACATTGGGAATTGCATTTGTGTGGAGGAACTATGATTTGGGGTCTCCAAGGCCCTTAAACTGCTTTGAAAATCCTGTCTTTAATCAGAGTGGGCTGGTCATGCCTCTGGCATTGGAGCACCAAGGTGTTTGTGCTGGGCTGAGGGGCACCACCACCAGGGAGCCTTTGGAGGAGCTCATTGTTGAGGCACTGCTGTCTCCCTCTGTTCTCAGGTACTGGGAAGCCACAAGCTCCACTCCTGGAGCAGGAGCATACCACAAAGATCAGACTTCAGGACTCTGTTACAGTTCTGTGTTTCCCAGAATGGAGTTTTAAAACAGTAGGTCTGGTATTAATTGGAAAACATGTATGCACTCATACACACAGATCTTGAGAGAAATAGCATATAAAAATATTTTTTTCTTTCGAAAATAACACTTTAACAAATAGAAACCCTTTCAATTGTTCCCTATGATGAAGTGCATACTTCTGATTGAGCTCATAAATGCTTAAAAACCCAAGCTACAGCTACTTTAAAAACCTATACAGATCATCTCTTATTTCAAATGCAATCCAATGGGCTTTTGGATATCTGGACCTCCAGTCTTTAAGTTATTTTAATTTTATTGAGCCTTTTATGACAGCACTTCTGGCACTTTCTTTGGCCACACTGTTCCCCCCTGCCATCTCACATACACCAGAAGCACAGACCTTCCTCCTGGCGGCTGTGCTGGTACCTGTGCTGTTGTTGGTGAGATGGGTTGGAGCTGAGGTTTCTGTAGATATTAAATATGATTTGTTACTTATTAGAGGAGAAAAATTATTTTTAATACAGTGTTTTTCATAGACTTGCAATACAGAAAGGTGGGGGGAATTAGGCATGACAAACCTCTTGCTTTGTCAAAGTTACACATTCTTGAAAGTGTAACTGTTTTTTTTTCTGTACAGTAACAAAGGCATTGTAAGTTATTGTGACTGAGTTTAATCACGCCTGAGATATTGTTAGTTCTTCTGCTTAATGGTGTTAAAACTGAAGGTGACACCAAGAAAGCAGCCATAATCAGAAGAACAAAAGATCCGTTTCCTCTGCCTAATATTATTGCATCTGTTCTCTTCTAAAAACAATGTTGTGATAAGGATTTACAAAGGAGAAATTAGGGATCTCTTTTGTCGTATTTCTGAGGCAATGCAGAGGAGAAGAAAATAAAGCCCCAAGAATTATATTAGACCATTCTGGGATGGGGATCTGTGTAAGCCTGTCCCAGCACTGCATTCCCAGCAGGCTTGGAGGGCACGGGGTGCTACAGCAAGACTGGCCATGAGATCCCTCAGCAAGAGGGGGGATCCCAGGAGGATGCCAAGGGCAGAGCTGTGTTTGCCCTGTTGTCTCTCCATTGCACCTTGAGGTGCAGGCTCATTTGGAGAGGGGAGGAACTGTGTAGTGAGCTTTGCTTTCAGCCATTTGTTTCTATTTTGGGACATGACGTAAACCATGTGAGAGCTTTGGAGGGAGCGACAAGCCAGAGCTGTTTGAAACAAACCACATTGTGCCAGTCCAACCAAGATGCCCCCTGGGCTGAGCCCACACTGCTCCTGCTCCTCTTGGCACAGCACCAGCACTTCTGACCTGCCCAGCCCTCCCTGTGAGAGCTTTAGGGCCAGGCCCTCCAAACATGCTATTTAGGGAATGTAGAGTGGTTTGACTCCATATGGGTTGGGATTTCCCCCCCCTCCCCTTTCTAGTCATCACCAGAGGCTTGTGCTGGCTCAAGCCTCTTTCCCAGACACCCCTTCCCTGCCAGTGTGTATGAGGTGCCCATGACCCAGGCTCTGCTGGGCTGGTGTCTGAGCACACAGCTCCTCCCAGCCCTGCTTTGGGATGGAACATCTCGTGTGACTCACTTTGACCCGGCTGACCTTCCAGAGCACGCAGTTGCACACGAGTTGTGCTGGGCTGTGAGAAAGCAGCGTGGATGTGTTCTTCATAAATACAAGGGACAAAACTGTGGGTAGAATCTGCTGCCCTGCACCAGGTGCCAGAGCTGTAATACAGCTGCTTCTTGGCTTGCCCTGGGCTCTGCGAGGAAGAACAGGTGATGGCTGCCTGGGATGAGCCTTGTCCTGGCTCCAGCACGCAGCAGGACTGGTGTGTCCCAGCTGGAAGGAGAGGCTCAGGGTCTGAGGGCAGGGCAGCAGGGCAGTGTGATGAGCGTCAGGCAGAGCTCAGCCACACACAGCCCCTGTCCCTTCCCCCGTGGATGGGTGTAACAGGGCTGAAGGGGTGTTTGGTGAAGATCTGTATTGTTGTCCATGCCAAAAGCTGCTAACTGAGCAAAACCTCACCAACTCCTAAACACTGGCAGAAGGGCAGGCAGCATTCATTGGTGTTACAGCATGGGCTTCAGGGCACACCTCCTGAACCAGGCCAGCAGGCACCTCTCAGATGTCCTCTATTTACCCATCGCTGGCCAGGTGCAAAAAAAATACCTGACAAGCCTGCTCCAATGGAAAAGTATTAAAGGTGTGAGGATATGGTGTAAAGCCCTGGGTGCTGGTGCCTTTTCTGGTTCTCCCTCCATCTCTGGTGCCATCATGTGCCCTGGCAAACCACCTCCGTGCTGCTGCCCAGGTGGCTTGCCAGCTGACCCCCTCACTACACAGAGCTTGTGCTCTCTCACTGCAAGCCACACACACAAATGTACTGCTCTGTCTTTGTAAACAGGCTAAAAATACCGCGGTGCTGCTCCTCCGAGGGCCCGGGAGCTCAGAGAGGCTGGGAAGGAAGCCGGGGTCAGGCAGCCCCTGGGGAGCAGGCGTCACATGGAGGCTCCGAGCCACGGGATGGCTCCTGCAGCTCTGCACACGTGGGGCTGGCTGGAAGAGAGGCAGCACATCAGCCACAGCACCGCTGTCCTGCTGCCCTGGCCCTGGAGAGCCAGGAGGGCCAGTCTCCTTGGATTAGTGTTCCCGGTGTGAGAGTGCGGGAGATGTGATCTGGAAAGCCCCAGGGCTTTGTGCTCCTCTTTTGAAGAGTAATTTTTGTCTTTTCTGTGTGACTGCATGTGCTGGGTTTGGTGGTGCAGGGGCCAGTGTCCTGCAGAGTGCTGGCCTCTCCAGGCACTGCCACCCCAGTCACCCAGGGGTAACATCATCTGCTGGGCCCTTTTTCTGAGGGTGCCCTGCGTGAGGCTTGTTAGAAAAGACTATTCCTTCAGACATCCTATTTCAGAAGGCATCAAAAGCAGATTTCTGCTCTCCTCACAGCAGTGTACCTCGTTAAGGTACGTGATTATCCCAACCACATCCTGCTCAGAGTGACCAGAACCTGAGTCAGGATGTCTCCCCACCACAACTGCCACAGAAACGTGTTCCAACCAAAAACCTCATCAGGAGGTATTTCAGCTTGCTACGTGTATCTGGCAGGCATTAGGACCTGGAATATTTTTTGGATTTTCCTTCATCAGTGCTTAACCTTGTTAACCTGGTATGAGACTCTGTGGCACAGAGTTAATCAGCACTGAGCTCAGGCATCCACTGAGTGCTGTGAGCGGCTGAAAACAGAGGCCAGGGGACAGCACTGGTCTCGGCAATGATGCAATGGTGGCTGTGGTCTCTACTGTTGTACCTTATCTTGCTTTCTCTATCTCTCCGCTCTGCTGTAAATTTAAATGTCCCCTATGTGAGCTATAGAGGTGAGAGCCAGGGTGTGGCTGCTCTCCCTGGTCTGTGGGAGCTGCCTGGTGCGGGTGGTTCACTCTCAGGTAAGAGGGAATAGGTCCAGAGGTGAATAAATGGACGTGATGGGCAATAAACACATTAAACCCAAATATGCCATTAGCATCCTCTAGTCTCCACCTACCTGCAAACCCAAGGAAGCCCCAAACCACACAGCACTCAGGTGAGCTGGCAGGAAGGTGGGCACTGCAGTTATTTGTCACTAGGTGGGACAGTGCTCAGCCACCTCTGCTGGTGAGAGGGAAATTCAAACCACAATCAGCTGCCTCTCATTCAGACAGAACAGATTCCACAGAGAGATTATATTTTAAAGAAAATAACCTTTACTGCACAAAAGAATTTCAGTATGACAGAGTTTTGGTGTAAAAGCACTGGATTTGGCACGTTTTTCCCATTGCCTCTGGCAAAGCTGAAGCAGAGTGTCAGGGTGGTGTCCTCACTGTAGCACTCAGGAGCCTGCTTTGCACTGAGCTCACTCTGCTGGGCCGTGCTCCAGTCGATCGAGGATTTCTCACTGATGTAACTGCAGTGCTTCGAGTACTTCAGGGTGTCCCGCTCGCCTCCATCCCGCAGCTAATTTGAATCGAGTGTATCCTGCCCTTCTCCTGCCGGTATTCCTTGCTGGGACCCATGCCACCTACACCTTTGGCACCGCCAAACGCGGCCCCTGTCGCAGACTCCGTTGCAGATGCTGATGTGAGACGGCAGCCGAAGGGGCTGCTGCTGAATGCCGAGGGGGAGAGAGAGGAAACGGCCTGTCAGAGCCCCGCCGAGATGTGCAGAGCGGCTGGAGGGAGCTGTGACCGAGCTGCTCTTTCCCAGGGAGGATTCTCCACCCCGCCCTGGGTGGGATCTTGGCTGTCCTGCTTAAAGCCGAGCAGATAGGGTTGGAGTTCAGTTGCCCCAGGCAGGACTTACTCGCTTGCAGGGACACAGGAGTATCTTCTGCCCAGGACAGTGATCTGCTGCAGTTCACTCTCCCCATGGAAGGTAGGAGAGGGTTTTTGTTTTTGTTTTTTTTCCTTGATTAGTCTGTTTCTTTAAGTTTTTTAAGCCAGAAATTAAGCTATAATGCTATTAACCAGAAAACAAGGCATGGACTGTTTTGGGAGATGGAATAGCAAAGGTGTGGGTCTGGCTGTTCCCTCCTGGGATGTGCTGCCTCTATTTGGGCTAATTTAAGAGAAAACGGAAAGTTTTTCAGTAATAGATTTTGTTTAGGACTTAGGGAAAAAAAGAAAAAAAGTAGTAATTGGAAATTTTGTGATGTAACACTTCAGCATCTGCAAGTCCCACAGTGGGCACTCAGTGGCACAGCACAGCTGTCCCTGTGGGGAGGCAGCACAGCAGAAGGTCCCTGGCTGGCAAAGGTTTCTCCTCTCGAAGAGAGCAGCCCCCCGTGCTGCTGCCACCCAGCTACCTCCAGCCCTGCTTCCTCCCAGGGATTGCCAGGACCCTCAGTGCTCCCATGGGAGTCTCATTCTTGTGGTGTGTGCACAGCCAGGGTAGGGGAAGGCTTTCCCACGGGGGCAGAGGGGGGTGGCAGAGCCAGGAAAGCAGCAGCAGTGCTGTCAGTGGGGACAGCATGTCAGCCCTTGGGAAAACCTCAGTGTTGGAGGAGAAGTCACCCTGAGCAATGACTTGTTTTCATGAAAAGTGGTAGCAAAAGTGATCTGTTTTCTGGGAGGAATGAAGGGGAGAGGGGACCTTTGGGGTGGGTGCCTGAGCCTGCAGCAGTGCTGCCTGACACCCAGCAGCACCCCAGCCCATGGGAGCCGCTGCCCCATGCTGGGGCAGTCCTGGCATTGCTCCTGCCATCAGCTGGGCCAGCCCCAGCTCCTTCCTTTGCCGAAGGCTTGCTCTGTAACGCCGAGAAAGTCCTACAGCAACACCGACAGCTCCGTAGGAGGGCATTAAGGGTGTGTCAGATGGTGGCCTTTATTTTATTGCTTCATGTACAACACTTTGTATTCTCAGGGCAGGAGAGGGAAGTGTTACAGTGAATGCTTTCAGAGAAGGAATTAGTGTCATGTTGTCCCTTCCTAGCAGTGCTCCTGGGGCCGTGGCTGCCCAGCCCCGCCATCAGCTCTGCTCTCACACTGGCTTGGAGGACTGTTTGCCAGGGCCACAACTGGGAATAGCAGTGCATTTCTTGTCCTTTGCCTCTCTATAAAATAAATCAAGCTGAGTTTTCAGCCCTCTGTTTGCTGATGCTCTCCAGCCAAGTTTCGAGTCAATTTGTTTCTCATTGCTCTGCGTCACCCTGGCGATGTGCCGAGCACGAGAACTGAGAAGAAACACAATTAGTTTGCTGCCTTCGAGGCCAGGGCTGAGCATCCATCTGTTGGCACACATGTGTCCTCCAGGTGGTGGAAGAAGTGTAATTTTTTAAGGTAGAAAGTTGTGTTTCAGAAATTAATAAATTGTTGATATAAGCTAAGAGTCATAGACAAGAATGGGTTGTGTTGCTAGATGTTCCATATGATATAGAGTGCTGATACAGTGGGAATACTGTGGGAAGTGACCCAGAGGGTGATGGCTGGAGGGCAGGAGGGGCCAAACCTCTGGCCACGCCATGCTCAGCCACAGGGAAGGACCCTGCTCACCTGTGGCTGCTGTGCCACAGGGGTGCTGGGCAGGGAGAAACCACCATCCTCCTGCTCTCCTGTGCACTGCATTCCCGGGTGAGAGCTGCTGGCAGAGCCAGTAGGGGTGCTTAGCATGAAACCCTGCCTGAGGTGGGCATCAGGGCCACCCAGGCCCCAGCAGTACCTCTGGGGGTGTGCAGAGCTGGGGTGCTGCAGAGGACCCCAAGTTATCATGTTGCTGCTGGGTCAGCACTTCTGTCTCTGAGCAGGGGCAGCCCCTGTCCCCAGCACTTGTCCTGTTGTTAGAGAGCTACTAAGAAGAGGGGAGGCGGTTCTGGAAATGTTTTTATACAAATTGCTGTTCTTTTTGGTATAAATCTGCTGTTTCAGCTTCTGAAGTTCACCGTTTAAGAACACTTCCAGGGTTAGTGTCTAGCTGGCACCTACCAAAAACCCGACCCTCCAAAAAATCTGACACCTGCCAAAAACTGGTCCAGCAAGCCTCGTGCAACAGGGGCTGAGCACATGCCTGCTGTACCCATCCCTCCTCCTTTTCATCCTGCTTCCCTCGATGCTCCTGGGAAAAGGCAGGACCTGGAGCTGCTGGAAGGAATGTTTGTGTGGGAAGGGAACTTGGCTTCTCTAGTGAATACATCATATAGAATAAGTAACCATTTATGCATTAAACAAAGCTTTATGAGAGACAAATAGAAAAGAGAGGCCCTTTTGACAACTCAGAAAGTTTTACTGTGGTGCCTGACATCTTCTGGCACTTGAGGCCTGGGCACCACTTGTGGGTCTCAGTCTGATTCAGAGACTTTTAAGCACCTGAAGCAGGATTGGTGCTGCCCACCCTGCTTTCAGCTACCTGGGGCTCTGACACTGCAGACCTTGCTGCTGTTTCCATTATCCTCCAGGACTGGGACAAGAATGGGGTGTTTGTAGGGCACAGGTCTGTGCTGGGTGCACAGAGGGTGCTTGTGTGAAGAGGCTGGTGCTCATGTGCTGCACAGCAGCTTTCCACTTTCCTGCCTAGCTCTGAAGGAGGATCAAGAGGATTCTCTCGAAATTTGACCTTTTTTCCTCAATTTTACTCCTCATATTCAGTGTCTGTTCACTCCACCCTTCTTTCACAAAGCAGCCCAGTAATCAGATGACATCCTTGACTCATGCTGCCCAAATGTGCATGATGGGGCCTTTTGATTTGTTAAAAAAACCTATTGATTTAATTCCTGTATCCTTATTCGAGCTAATATGGAAAATGTCACTGATAGTGATGCATGAAATCGAACGGAGTCTGAAAAAACCCAGTGAAATATTAAATAAACCTTGCCAAAGCATGAGGAGGAGATGGAAGTGAATGTGCAATAAGGCTACATGGTGCCATGGCTGCTGCCCCACCTCTCTGGCTGTATAAAGGCTGTGTGTCCCTGGCTTCTGGGACATGTTGGCAAGGCCACCTGAGCTGGTCAGAGGCCAGCACTGGTCACTGCTGGGGGACAGGGGTGGAAAGCCATGTCAAATACGGCCAAGCTTGTATCCAACCCTTTCTAGCTCTTATGCCATGGGGAAACTGCAGCTGAGGTTCTGGAGGTGATGCTGGCACAGCAGTGCACTCAGTAGCTACCTGGGATGGGAAGGGGACGAGACCTGTGCAGGACCTGTCCTACCTAGAGCAAGGAAGAAGAGAGGATAGACTGCCAGGGTGGATAGACTGTTCTGTCAGCAGCACGCCTTGGCCTAAGCACCACCAGCTGTCATTCTCACTGTTACACATGAATACATATTTATGCATCCAGAGACACCTGGAGAGCATGTAATAAAGCAGACCCAGCTGGGCTGGCTGTCCAGGGGCTGTGGGAAAAGCCTGTCAGATGCAGCTTTCCCTGGGCTCTGGGGTAACTTGCCACTAGATGTCACAGTGTGCTTGGGTTTGCAGGGACCAGGAGTGCCACTGGCACTGGGGACCCCCAACCAACCCACCCAGCGAGGGGCAAAACTGCTCCCTAAAATCCCTCTGTTGGACTGGAGCACCCAAATAGCATCTTTATGCCTGTTCTTGTCCGTCAGAACAGCTTGGAAACATTCCTAGCTTTCATGTGTCCTTCAGCAAAGCCTGAGAGACCAACAGGTGACTGGAGAGGTTCACGTCGTGCCAGCCCACAGGGGTGAACCACCCTGGCCGGTGTCCAGGGGTCCTGCTCCCACTGCAGCAGTGTGCCCCCCTCGTTAGCAGGAGGTGCTTTGGCAGGAGCACACTGTGTGTGTCTCGAAGCTCTTGCTCCAGGGGGGACAAGTTTTGCCATCGGTCCCGTTCCTGCCAGCACGAGGGGATCAGGAGCCAGTACTCATACAGCTGTGTGGAGCTGGCCTCTGCCTAAACCATCCCAAATGGCTATTTATAGGCACACAGGAAACCGTGCTGGACCATGCACTTCCTCTCCCATCCAAGCTGAATCTTTAATCAGCTCGGCAGCACAGGGAACATTAATTTTGTGTGCTTTCTCTTTGAGCTTTGTGCTGGGCAGTGGTAGAATATGCACACGGTCACCTCTGGGCAGGTTGCTGATGTGATAGATAAGTCATCTTCTGAACTTGTTACAGCTCTATAAAAATTGTATATTGTTAAAAGACTAGGAGCAGATTAGGGTGTGGTGCATTTGCTAAATAACTGAAGGAATGACAGATTTATAACCTCCTGTTTGAAGTGATTTATGTACAGACCCAGACTGGTGAGGCCACCTGCCCTGCACCCAGGCAGCTCCTGGGGAAGAGTAGTTGTTGAAGGCATCACTCTGCTGCCTTCATTTACCACCAAAAATGAGCATGGCTCCACCAATCTCAGACTGGACAACTGACACAGCCAGATGCTAGCTGGGTTCAGTGGGATTCTTTCCCTGTGTTCAGTGGCATTGCTGATCCCGAGATCAGGATATGCCCAGCCTGAGCAGGGATCTCGTGCTCTGGGCACTGATCCAGCCTGGAGAGGCTCCCTCCTTGCGTGCAGGGATGTTGGGTGGACACAGGCATGTGGCCAGGGGGGGCAGGGCTTGTGCCCTGCATATGCTGGGAGAGGATCCACTGCCTGCACCCCCAGAAGCTGGAGCACTGTAAATTAGAGCTGGTGACCTGGCTGTCTGACACTGTGCTGCCCGTACAGCGAGGAGTGTGCTCTCTCTGCCTCAGACAAGATGGATGGGCTATCGCTGCAAGCCACCCGCTGCTATTAATTTTCACCACATGAATCTTCCTGACCAACAGCACATTATTGTTCTGCTTTGCCTGGGATTGCCTTTCCCTGTCTCCCCTTGGCACCAGTCCAGAATGTCTACAAATCTTACTTAGTCACAGTTAGTGACTGTGCCTTAATATTAGGAGTCTCCCAAAATATTGTGCTGCTTTCTCCTCAGAGAAGGAGCTGAATCTCCCTGTCATTCCCACCCCCCCTGCTGCTATCACAGCTCAGGGTGCTTGAGTAGAGCTGGGTGCTCCTCTAGAGGGGAAGGGTTTAGTGGCTTAGGGCCACCCTTCGGTGCTGGGGGGCTGTAGCCCAATTTCAGCTCTGGGGAAATGGTGTAGCCTCACAGCATTGCATAAAAGCATCACCACAACCTGGCTCTTGCTCCAAGCAGCCAGTGCCAGGTGAGGCCACCTTCCCGAGCCCCAAAGACATCCAGAGCGTGAGGAAGGAACCTTCTCCTTCCTGGAGGTATGGGTGACACGGGAGGATGGATTTATCTAACAGATTCACTGCTGTAGGATAGTGCTGGGGCTTAGAACAGCAGCTCTTTGAAGAAAAGCCCCAATGTCACAAAAATTAACATAAATCTAATTTTCTGCAGTTATCACCAATCTTGGATTAATTCTGCAGCATGACCAGACTGCTGCAGGTCCCCACAATAGTATGTTAAATATGTTCCACTGTATATACTCAGTGTGATCTCCAGACACATGAGGTCTTCGGGGGAGAGTGCAGGTAAGTGTGGGCTGGGAGGCAGCTGCCCAAGAGCTCTGCAGGAGCAATCTGTGGGCACAGACACATGCAGGGCCCTGAGTTTCCTTTCACTTGTTGGGATTTTTTTCACTCCTGCTCTGTTCTGTCACTCCCAGGTGTGTCAGGTTTTGGTCTGCACCAGCCAAAGAGCTGGATTTGGAGCCTGGCCATTTACCCTCCCCAAGGAAAGTCCAGGGCACGCTGAAGAGCTGTGTGGCTGTTAGCCCAGTTCTGGGGAAGACCCAGCAGTGGGGCTACAGGGCGGGTACCTTGCTGTCCCACAGCCAAACATCCTCACAGCCAGAGGGTTTGACAGAAGCTTCAGCACTGCTTTGTTTCTTCCCTAGGGCTACGTGGATACTCCTGGAGGTGCAGTGCATTAGTTTCTCCACTTCCTGAAGGCAGAACCAACTTTTTCTCCTTTATTCCACTCCCCTGTTGTCTGGGAACACAGCACAGACTCTGCTGCATTCCCTGTGGCTGAGCAGAGTGCCCCAGAGCTGGGATCTGCTGGTGCCAGGGGAGTCTGCACTACTCACAGTAGGGGAGGTGCCTCCAGGCTCTGCTTCAAAGCTGCCCAGCTCGTTAACATCCTAAAGCCATGTGTGAATGGAATTTGTCCGTCCAAATCCCTGTGCATGGTGCCTGCTGAGGGCAGCACTGCTCTTCCAAGGAGAGGAGTGGGCAGTGGGCAGTGCTGGATGGTGGGCAGTGCCCTCAGACCCCCCACCCCAGCACCCCACGAGTGTCTGTGGGTCCTGCAGTGGGGAGGGGCTGGAATGGGTGGACACAGAACTTACAGGGCTGCTGTGCCTGCTGCATCCATTGTCTTGACAGAGAGGGACTGTGATCACTGGCCAGGCTCCTGGGGTGTAGAGCTTGCCCAGCCCTGGGAAAGAGAAATTCCTCCTTGGGGCCTTTGCTGGAAGTGGTTGGATGGCAGGGATTCTGATGGCTCTGCCTCAGAGCAGTGATGAAGGATGCCCCACAGCCAGCAGGTCTCCAAATGGGAACAAGCCCCCAAACCATTCTGTGCTCAGTGAAGGTGCAAGGAGAGGAGCTGCCCAGTGTCTGCCTGAATTAAGTGTCTGGCTCAACATGAGACCAGCTGAATCAATGGGCATTTTTCCCTTGATGGAGATCTCCACAGCCAGCCAGGACCTGGGATCCACCTACATGCCCAGGCAGGGCAGAGAGCTGGAATGACAGGGTGTGAAGAGTAAGGACTTTGACTGGGATCTTGAGCATTTCAAGACAACCCATCCACAGAAGCAGAGCCCACTTGCAGTCCCAAGGTATGGGATCCACCTTCAGTTTGTCCTTGAGTCACCACAGCAGCTGGCACAGGAGGGATCTGCTGCTGCCAGGAGAAGGGAGCACATGATGTTCAGAGAGGAGAGGTCAGGTCTCTTCCTGTTTAGATGTTTTCAAAAAAATGCTTGAGCATTTTAGTGGAAAAATGACTGAGAGAACCATCCAAATTAGGAAACAGGAAACACTTCACAGGCGTAAATATAATTTTGACAGCTGAAATGAGAGGCAAGTGGCTGCCAGGTAGGGCTGGTAATCCTGCTGCTGGGCCAGCAGCTCGTGTTGGAGCTCAGCAGCCAAGGGGCATGTTCTCACTGCCAGGCACAGGGACATACCTACCCAGCAGTGTTGTGCCAGGTACCAGAGCCAAGTCACTGGGCGTCTGTCATCCTGGATTCCCCCAGCATAGTGCCAACAGTCAGCAAGATTTGCCCTTCAAGTGGGGGACTCCTAAAGTTCCCAACAGTGCATGCTGAAAACTGTGGCAATAAAATCAGAAGTTTTATGGAGTATAAATAGTTGCAGAGTTCCCGGTGCCAGGTTACCTATGCAATGATATTAGCTGTTCAAATCTAATGTCAGCCGTGCTCTTGACTCTCTCTCCCCTGCAGCAAATCACTGAACCTCCCCAAGCCCCTTTCTAGCCATATGTTAAGTTGATGTAATGCTGCTTTTAAGTCTGTGCAGTTACTCAATTACTCCTGCATCTGATTGTAAGTAATATGCCCTCAGGGCTTTGACTCAGTTTTGCCCATTGATTTGCTCTGTGACCTTGGGCACCACGTTAAATACACTTTCAATATTCAAAGGAATTGTGCTCATTTACGCTCATGAGCATGCTATCCAAACTCCCACTCTGCTCCCAACTTTCCAAGCAGAGTCTGCTTGTTACTTATTGCAAAATTTAAAGATAGAAGCCAACTTAAAATACAGAAGAGATCTGAGGGCCCAAGTTCCATTCAAATTCACCTCAAGCGAGTTTCAATGGAGCTTGAAGAGTCTAAGAAATGTAGCTACTTCTGAAAATGTCACCCTAGCTGTACCTGCAGGGTCTGACATTCCACAGACACCTGAATTACTCAGGCAAGCTCCCCTCGCTGATCCAGCCCGATGGCTGTGGAGCTTGCAGAGCACTAAGTATGCACATATTTAATGTCTGCTCGTGCTGGAGGGGGGGGACGCCTCAAAGTGAAAAGTGTTGTGCGTTTAAAGGTGTTCTTCCCCAAAACCTTAGATAGCTCTTCTCAACCTCAAGCTGAGCAGCCCCGAGATACCTGGGGACATTTTGGAGGGGATGTGGGGTGTTTTCGAGCTCCCTGTATGTTCAGTTGCTGGAGGAGTGAGCTGTGGAAGCAGGGAATGTTGTCTATTCACAGAGAGGTCTGCTGGAAGAACGGGTGGCCAAGGGAGAAGCGTGGACAGAGCTTATTCTGCCACTGGGGTTGACCCCTGACTGTGATGGTGCAAGGTTTTGGGGAGAGTTTTCTCTTGAGCATGTTTGTATAAGGAGCAATTGTGGTTTTTCCTTTAACTTTGTTGAAGATTGCTGTGAAACAGCACAGACAAGGAGCAAACCTGTTTTCTGAATATTTTAAAAACTTGTGCCTTGGTGTATGTTGATTGAGAGTAAATGAGGCTTGGGAAAACAGCCAGCAAGGGTTTACCCTGGGACCATTCTGGGATTAAGAACACAAAATAACCCCTTCCTAAAAATGTTCTTTGCAACCCCACCCTCTAGGAATGATTTTCCTTGCAATGACCCCAGCCTGGACAGCGCTGGCAGCCTAGAGCTGAACTTCAGCTCTTATTCATACTCAGCAGTTACTCTTAAGATACAAACAGCTCCCTGGAGTTAGGGGGTGAATTGCTGAGGAGCCACATACCAGGCAGAGGGGAAAAGGACTGCAGGTCTGGGTGCCTGTCACCTCAACCCAGTGAATCCAGGGGCTGGGGGCAGGGGGTTGGTTCATCACTGATGGCAGCAGCAGGATTTGCTCCCCACTTGGTGCTGCCCTCTGTGCCTGTAGTGCAAAGGATTTAAGCTGCAACAACTCTGCACTTCCATCAGTGTGTTGGTGCTGAGAGCAGGTTGTGTCAGAACACCTAATAATGTGATTTCTACAAATCCTCCAGCCTCTACCCAGCAAGCCTCAAACCCCTGAAATAGTTGTGAGGGCAGTGATAGACTTGAGTGGTTTAAATAAGTAAAGCTACAGACCTCAGCTGTGCTCTGATTATTTTCTTTGAATTTGCTTCCTTTCCACTGCTTTTTTTATACTGAGACATAAATAATGTTAAATTCCAGATCACCCATGGGTCCAAAATTTAGCTGTAACAGGGACTGTTGCCAACTTTTACAAAAGGATTTTGCTAACATGAAAGAAAAATAACTCATACATAATAAACACTCCTCCTGACCCACGTTATCCTTTTGCATTTAAGGTCAAACATCTCTGAAAGGAATAAAAAAAAAAAAAAAAAAAAAAAAAAAAAAAAAAAAAAAAAAAAAAAAAAAAAAAAAAAAAAAAAAAAAAAAAAAAAAAAAAAAAAAAAAAAGAAGATAAAGGAGATGCAGAGAGTCAGCTGCAATAACAAACCAAACCCCTGCATGAAGGTCCTCCCATCAGGGTTTGGATATTTAAACTGTTCACAGCTGCCACTACATTTTTTCCTTGGCCTGAATAACGTAAATACTGGGCTGGGTAGTGCTTTCCTTTACACTGCTGTAAATCCAGGCTGGAGCTCCAACCTTGACCTGACTATGCACACACTTTACCCCTGGAACCCCTGCCCTCTGGTAAGGGGACCTGCTTCCTCAGAGGAGCTTGCCATCCTTTGATGCTCTCTGCCGTGCTGAATAAAGGGCTAAATTCCTCTTGTTTCTTGAAATAAACTTGCAAACCCCTTGACCTTCCTGAGCTGGAGGAATATGTTTACAGATTGTTTAATTGCATTTGTCTTCCTGAGCGTGTGAGAGAGGCAGCAATGTGGTTGAGGGAAGGGGAGCTGTGTGACCAGCCCAATTTGATATTAGAGATAAGACACCGATGAATCCCATCCACTTTGCACTGTGCAGCCATTCCTATTAGTCTTTGGAGGAGCAAGGAAAGGAATTATTTAACGTAATCCCCTGTAATTTTGCTTTATATCAAGTTCATGACACGGCAGTATAACCTTCTCTGTTGTGTTATCTATTCTCACGACATCTTCCAGGACTCTGGGGCTTGTGGACTCCTAGAAAAATATCAGGAGGTAATTCTGCAGCAGCAGCTCTTTTCTAGAGTTACACCATCTAAACACATCTGATTTACACTCTAATTGCTGTCTGAAGTCAGGGGAGCCAGAAGAAACAAAGCTTATCAGAGGACAAGAGGCAAAACACAAGGAGGGGAGGTTACTGGTGTACCTAAATTGAAGTGTAGAGCTTTATTTAAAGGCTGTAGCAGCTGGAAGAAGCTCCTGAAGACAGAAATCATCTTTGCTCTGAGGCTACAGCACTGGGAGGCCTCCTGGGTGTCATCACTTGTAATAATGTCACCATTTCCAGGACTCTTGGCATGAGCAGCATGGCAGGAAAGGAATTGTAAAGGGTACCTGGCTGAGGATAATGGATAGGAGGATGAAATTGAGAGGAAAAACTTAATTGGAATTAACTTGCTGAGAAAAGCCTCTTGATCTGTCAGACAGTGAAATTGCCTCCCAGGAGCAATGGTATAGTCCCAACCACGTGGGCCTTTAAAGCCAGTCTAATGTCTATGATTCCCTGCGTTAGCTGGAGTATCTCAATAATTGGAACTGGCACAAAGATTTATCTCCTTTGATTGACTAGCTTTCATAGAGGTTCATCTCTTTGTGGTGCTGCACAGAGCTTTCAGGGCAGCTGTTTGCACTTAAACTGCCAGGAGCTGACAGTGTGTATCCATTTCAGCTCTTCAAATGCGTCCTTTGAAAAAACACTTAAATCACTGCAATAGGCAGTGCTAATCAGTCTGCAGGAAAATGGAACATCCTTACCTGGGGCTCACTGCTATAAATCTCCCAGTGCCAGTGCTCGGCCATCCTGCAGCAGCAGGGCCATTTAGGAGCATTACTGCCAAACGCCCAATCAACCTGAAAAATTGGGCTGATTTTGGCCAAGGCAATAAAGGGAAAAGGTGTTTTGCCAAATGTGTAAAAACAAATGGTTAGTATTTCAGCAGTTACAGCAGATAAGGATTAATCACACTAAGATGATGGAGATGATCTCCCATGATGTTTTTCTTCTGATTTCAGAAAAGACAGTGTGTGGCAGGGGAGGGGGGAGGTCCTGTAAGGGGGTTTGTATTTGGCTTTGCCTGTTCATTCATCCACTGTGTGACCTTGTGCATATCTCCTCTCTCACTCTGCCTTCTCCCATTCAGCAAAGGCCTTCAGAGAAACACCTTCCCCTGTATTTTGGTCCTTTCTGGAGTGTGCAGGAAGAACCTGGGGAACTAGATGCCTTTTTTTTGCTATGGAGAAGCACAGCACTTTGGAAACCAGAATTTATGGAAATATTAACTCTCAAGCTGATTATTGTGTGAGATTTACGAGCTAGGGTTGGACACAGAGAGAGGAATAAGCTCTTGCTTCCCAAGTTGAAATCCACTTGGCATGTTTGCTAATGGCAGCACCAGGACAAGCTTCAGGTCATAGCTTGTGGCTGTTACTTCATGGTTGCAAGGCTGTAGGAGGTCTGACTCACAGACTGACTTCTCAGCTTAGAGACACAGCCTCTCCCAGGCACACCTGCCTGTAGGCATGCATTTCTGTGGAGAAGAGTTACACAACCCCAGTCTTCAGTGAGGGAAGGCAGAGCAGCACTGCTGGCTCTCCTGCAGGTTTCCTTTGAGCTCCAGTCCGCAGGGACAACCTCGCCCTCCTTCCAGTGCCTGCCCTGCCTGGAGAAAGGGAGCTTTGTGCCATGAGGATTTCGGTAGTGCTTCTTGCTGGCTGAGGTCTTGCTCTGCCACTAAACCTTTCAAGTCACTGATGGGTAGCTGTGATGTTCTCTCTCCTCAGCAGGCTCCTCCACTGGCACGGGGGGTGGGGGGTGTGAGGATGTGTCTGTGTGTCAGACAGAGCTCGTGTAAGGAAAAGGAAGGAGGAGAGCAAAACAGGTGGGAAAATAGGAGTATTCCTCCCTAGGGACACAGCCCCAGCCCCTGGTGAGCCCATGGGTGACAAGGGGGTGCATATTTGGAAGGTGGGCAGAGAGGCAGCTCTGTGACCTGCCAGGCTGGGAGATGATGGTTGTGAAAGTGTGTCAAAGCCATGAGGAAACCACCCATCCCTGTCTTTGTATCAGCCACGTCCCAGTGACCAGTGCCTCTGGATTCTGGAAGGCTGAGCTCTTCTCTATGTCAAGGCACTTCAAGGTTTCATGGTACCTGATCAGCTGTGCTCTGCTGTTCACTGCCTAAATGACCTAGCTGGGGAAATGAATGTAAATGAAATATGCTCATGTTTTGCCTGGAATGCTATCAGGTATATGAGGATAATACTCTGATTTACTTTTGGAGAACGAGTAGTTATAAAGGGGTTTGCAAGCCTTCTGTTGCTTGTCAAGTTTCCTCAGGAGATCACCTGTTCTGTTGAGCCTGACTGTCTCTGCATGCTGGGGTGTCCCTTTTCTCAGGGGGCAGCCCAGAATGCCCCCACTGAACCAGCTGGGCAGAGTGTGACACAGAACCCTTTTGCTGACCCCCATGGACCAATTGCAGTGATGGTGTCCCTAAAGTGTCCTGGGAGTGTCCCCAAAGTGACCCGCTGTGGGAAGGCCCTGCTGCTGGTTCAAACACTTCACGGTGGGAGCAGGGAGCATCCTCTCTGTTTGCTGCACACTTGGCTCAGGAGGGCTTTGCTTCTGCCCCACTATTTCCAGGCTGGTTTTCCACACCTGCTCTCCTTCAAAAAGTCCTTGAATAGCGCTGGCCTGAAGGTGTCAGCTCATCTTACAAGCCACAAATCCTGCTGCTTCTCATATTGTGCAAGAGTGCAAATAAATATTAGTTGTAAAATGATTCAGTCTTTACGAAACCCAGCTAGACTGCTTGGCTTTTAATAGCATCAGCCCCGAATTACACGTCTGGACTAGACATGGTGCAGAGATGAATTTCCTTTAATTTGTTCCAGAGTAGCTCACCATTTAATTTAACCAAGCAGTTCCTTGTTCTCCTATTCTGGAATGATGGATTGTGAAATGCACTCCTTTAAATTAATCCAGACACTTGATTTCTGTCAGCAATGTAATCTTTCTCAGTGGTATGCTAAGTATGCTTTTAAAAGGTATGGTGGATATGAATGATATGCACTTGGTTGATGATTTAAGTGTTTACACTTTCCAAACATCACAGAAAAAACAAATGTGGCTTAGCTGCATTTTTTTTTATAACCTACCAGAAGTGATCATTCAAATAACATCAAAAGGACTTAAATGGATTTCTAAATTTGATGGTACAAGTGAGGGCAACTCCCCTCTCGTCAGAGAACCATCATTTTGAAATGGGGCTGAGCAAAGCTTAGACTAATACTGATTGCAGGGCTTCCATAGATCATCCAGAAGGATTTCTATTGGAGCCATTAATGGTAAAATATTTCATGTGGGTGCTGTCACTGCTTACGCTGGCTTGATGTTGCAATGGAGCAGTGCCTTTTTTTTTTTTTTCCTCTTGCTGTTTTTACTTCTTAAAGATGAAGTGAGGCTTTTCTGGAAAGGAGAAAAGAGGGAGTGGGTGAATAATTGTATTTCTATAATGCCTCCTTTGCAAGAACTGCAAAAAGTTATAGTGAAGTTGAGTAAGTGATACTGATGTAAACCAACCCATGAGGTCCTATCAGCCCAGGCTCTCCCTCACTCCCTCTTATCAGAGGTAAGGGCTATGTGAATGCCACAGCTAGAAACTGCACAGCATTCCTGTGTCCAGCTGGAACCTGGCAGCAAGGGTTATTCTTACATGTGGGGAGACAAGACAAATCCTCCTGTCACAGAAATATGTGGCTGTGCTTTGTAGCCAAAGGTAAATGTCCCTGAACACAGGAACTACAGTGCACACCTACCCATTCATTCTCAACAGGGTTACACCTGCAGGAAAGGGCACATCTACACACCTAACCTCTGGCCTTGGCTGAGGTCTGGGTCCCTGCTTTGTGTGTAGTGGCAGCATGTTGGACAGGGCGTTTGGAATCAGGCAGCCTGAGTCCTTTCACTTCACTGCCAGTGCTGGACATAGAGATGGTATCTTCTCTGCAAAAGAGATTTAGTTCCCACTGAGAAATATGTAAAAGGCTTGTATTATCCCAAATATTAGGTCAAGATGTTTTGCAGAAAGTGAGAAGCTGTTTTTCTCCAGGGCACAACCTACAAGGGGTTTCCATGTGCTGACATCATACTATTGACAGGATAATATACTTTTTTCTTGGTCCTTCTAAAGCCTATTACAAAGGGAATGCCTACTTGAATGTTTCCTTGCCTAGGTAGCTAATGTGTACCTTGAGACTTCCAGATCTAACTCTGCACCAGGCTGTGACATTTGTCTCAAGTATTGTTGTGGATATTTGGCAAACAGAGGAAACCCACGTGTGTTTTCTACCATTCTGACTTAGACACCTTTATTTGCCTCACTGCTTGAAAGAGAAGGTGAGGCTTTGCAATCTGCTTCATGCTCCTTGCCAACCCTCTCTCAAGACAACACATGCTGTTGTGACCTGTCAACTCCACGTCCTCTAATAGCCTACACTGCCAAGCCATCCAAGGAAAAATTGTTTGGCTCAGTAAAGGGGTTGTATTATGTCTGAACAGACACAACCTCCCATTTTAGGTAGGCTGGCACCAAGCTTTGCTCCAGTCTTAGGCAAGGACTGAGTAGTACTACTGAAACCTGAAGTGAGCTAAAGCACATCAAGGTCTTTTGATGTGAAGTGCTTTTATGAATAGGTTTTAGTGGTTCGGGTGGTTTACTGTCAGCATTTCTTTTTTGAACTTCTTAACAGCAATCTTCTTCAAATTCAAAACGTGTGAAGAAATCTTCTGTTGAGTTTTGAAAGTCTGTTCTAGCCAAGCAGTAAAATAACCAACCCAAAGGCTTTAAGGTCTTAAACCTGAGCTTTACTGGGCTTGCTACTTTTCCAAAACAGAATCTGATTGTAAAATTGGTTTAAACTAGTGCCTAGATAGTGAATGCCTTTACACCCAGCACCTGGTAGTGGAGACCTTGTGGTAGACTAGAGATGTTATGAAAGATAGAGCCATGTATCCTAAATGTGTATTAAATTAGAACTAAGATCCAACTGCCTTTTGTCTTCACACTGCTGTGTGACAGGAACACTGGCTCAGTTAGTCTCCAGACCTGGTCTCACAGTCCTTCTCAGAACCAGTTTGTTAGCTAGAATGGGCACTGTCAGCTCCTCCGGGAGACGATCTGGGAGTGGTTGAAAGATGTCACAGGGACGACAGAACCGAAATCTGGGTATTGATGACTTCAGTATTGACTTTGGGCTCTTTGTTATCCCCTGAAGTCAAATCACAACTAAACCACAACTAAGGCTGAGTTCTCAGAGTTGCGCTGTGTGTACTCAGCTTGTCTCACCAGACCTCAGCCCGGGTGCTGAAAGCCTCTGAGCTGCTTGCCAGGGGCTTTGCATGTGCTGGTGTGAGCCACAGGCCACCCGATAACTCGGCACTGCTGCAGGGCTGCGCTCCATGTGGGCCAGCCAGCCCGGGTACTCTTGACATTCCTGGGTGTCTTCTAAACATGCAGTGCTGATAGAAATGTTGTTTAAATATTTGTGAGTTATTTAAAAATAGTGCGTCAAATCAGCGGCCTGGTGACGCCCGACAGATCTCTGGCTCGGACCGGGGCCTCGGTGCAGAAGGAAGAGGTCAGCACGAGTTATGTACACAACTTAGGCTCTGACGAGAGACACACTGGATCCATCAAGCACAGAGGCTGCTGGAAAGCCCCCGTGCACGTGGGGCCCTGGGGCGAGGCAGTGAAGTGGCTCCGAGTGGCCTCGAGACTGGATGGAAGGTGCTGGTCCACCCTCCAGCAGGTCCATGGCTGGGGAGGGAGGTGCTGCCTGGGGTTTGGTCATTCCCAGGTACCTGGGGGCTGGGGGAGTTGGGTGTGCAAGCAGAAACACTCTCTGGGACCTGCAGGGCCACCAAACTGTGCCAGGGCTGACCGGCATCCCCACCCCGTTCCTAGCTCCTCAGGCTCCTCATCCTGTTTGGTGGCCATCTGTATTTTTAGAAAACCTAATTTTAGGAGTGGGGAATGAATTTTCAATCCCACCATGACTGAGGGCTTTCAGCAGTTTCTCCTCACTGTTAATAGGTAGAGCATTTTAGGTCAGTACAGATGGGTGCTGGACAGAGAAGAAAAAGGATTCCCGTGATAGACAAGAGAGCCGGACATTATCTATTCATTTTTTAAAATATTTATTTCCCAAGCTTTAAAATATTCATAAAATATTTTAAAAGCTGATTTTATATGTGAAGTGTATTCTCTTCTTTCAGTAAGCAATTATCATGCAGAGAATAAAATAAGCTCCCAGACATTGCTGAGATTAAACTGTAGTCTGTTAAGGAGGCTGAGCCTACTGTAACATATGAATCTGGTTTTATGTTGCTTTTAAATTGATTTAACATCAATTCCAGAGCCACTGTAAAAATGAGATACGTGATTAGAAGCACCACTGTCATCTTACCAAGGTATTCCCACTTTTTAGAGGTGCTGCAAAGGAAATGAATTTTAAAGCGCTCAGAATATTGACCTGTTTCTTGGCTCTTGTCACAGTCCATAGAATGGCTGTGAGGGGAGATCCTCTGTAGTTCCCTGCCTAGACAGCATATCTTGTACATTTGGAAAATGGATTTGCAAGTTGCTGCTGCAATTTTACACTTTGCCTTACAGATACTGATCTACAGTCTCTTTTTATTCCCCCTCATTGGTTGCTTTATTGTTGCTTTCCTTGACATCTTCTTCTCATTTGAAGTGCCAAAGCGAAGAGCCAAAATTAGTCTCAGCTTCTCAGAGGTCCAGGCACAAGCTGTTCCCCTTTTCAGATGAAAATGCTACTTTACTTACGGAATTTATTGAGGCTATTTATCGAAATCTTTTGGCTGTTATTTCTCCCAAATGACAATTGCATTTTCAGAAGTTTGCCATCGGCCTAAAGTTAGTGATTCGAATGAAAAACTTAAGCTTATGTCAGAAAAGAACTCCACAGAAATACAACTACACTGTTTTCTGGGAAGGTCCTGAAGATTTCCAGGAATTATCTGCTCATGATAAACTTGATCTGGGAAAAGAGCAAATGGCATCAATTGTATCATAAAATCAGTCCATAATAGGTAATGATTCATTTGGCTCAAATTGACTACCCCTACCTTTTCCTTCTCTGTTACTGACACATTCCTGGAAATAGATTAGTAAGCACTTGGCAAATATCTTTGAGAAAAGTTTCAGCTTATGAGGGGATGCAAACTGATCAAGGTCACTGTGGTATTAGTTGCTCACACCAGTGCGCAGATCTGCCAGCTGTAGGTAAGATCTATGAGTCCCAAGTTATTTACCTGGACAAAATTATTGCTTCAAGAATGGTTGAAAATAATGAAACAAGGACATGAACGTGGAAAAACTGAACTACCGTGGAGAATTCAAGACAGTATTTGTTAAATCTCTTTAAGTAGTGTTCTATCAAACCTAATTACCTTTCAGATTTTGTTTTTTTTAATAATCAGTTCTCATCATACAAAATCAAACAAAATCATTCAATGATCATTCAATTAAATAACCAATAATCTAAATTTCCGAAGTTTATACATTCCAACTCATCTCATGTATATGAGCCACCATGTGAGCTCTCGTCACAAAACTCTTCATGTTCCTTTGCATCCCATTGCTCACACTGATGGCAATACTACACCAGTGGCCATAACATTGGACCACCAGTTCCCAAACTCTGTCTTTAATTCTCTGACATTTATTTAGCTCAAAAGCAAGAAGTTCTCGGAAAAACTCACAAGCAAACCTGTTCTCAGGAGATTTCCAACCAGGCACATCTGACTGCATGTACAGATAAACTCAGGATGGGCTTTGCTCCAGTATGGCACTTGCCTGTTGCTGCTTCCTGAGTGTTAAGACATATTTTTAGAAACAGAAACTGTCTTTTCATGTGTAAAATCAATCTGCTAAAATTAGGGGGTCCTGCCTTTGGCTGATTGGTGAAAAATTGACCTGTCCAGCTGCTTTGATTTGTTGCTGGAATGAGCATCCACTGGATCTTTGAGGAATCCTCTGTCCAACTGCTTTGTTCAGCAGCCGAGACATAATGAGGATAGGAAGGAAAACAAGCACAAGGTACTGGTCTGCTTTTCTGGTCAGGTCAGAAGCAGCTGCTTTTCAACAGCCACGACTGAAAGAGGATCCAGAGTTTGGATACAGATCCTATTTGACTGGGTCTTGGTTCACAGCAATATCAGAGCAATCTGAACTCCAGAGGAAAGGACTGTCTGTGTGTCATGTCATCTGCTGAACCAGGAATGGTGGCACACTGCAATTTCTTGAGGAATTTTCATCTGTGGCACTGTTACCCTACAAGCCCAAAGACCAGTGCAATGGTAGTGCTGCCATCTGAAGGGTTCATGTCCTCACAGAAGCATCAGAGGCTTCTGCTGCACTGGCTGGGTAAAGGAAAAGCTCAGAGTGGGTTTGGGAACAGCTTTACACCTGCAGGCCTGGTCTGTGTCAGAGGGACACAGCAGCATAGAAGTGATTCTTGTTAGCTATTTTGTATAAAAAGTTTTATTTCCCAAGTGTCAAAGTGTCATTTCTAGAATGGATAATCCATCCATGCCTGAATCTCAGTCCTTTGGATTAATTTTAGTGAGACATAGAGTGGGCAGTCTGGGTTTATTTATTTAAATAGCTGAAAATGTCTTTTGGTGAGTTTGTTCTCTTTATATACTACTGGACTGACAGTGATTCCGAGTTGGAGTAAGATGCTCCTGACTGGGTGTCCCTGGGAAGGGCCAGGGGGTGAATAGTTTGCAGAATCACTTCAGAAGACACAGGACATCACTGACTGTCAGCTGTATCTCAGCACTGAGACAAGGGGAGCTGCATCTCTCCCAAACTGCTCCCTCCACATAAAATTTCAGTGTTGAGCAGTGACAGATGAGGACTGTGTGGAACTCCCACCTAGTTTACCAGGAGTTCTGATGGTTTTTTCATTATTCCCTCCTCAGTTAAGTACCATTTATGCCAGTCTATCAGATAATCAAAGCAAATGTGGTGGTCTGGACAGGAATGACTGATTACTTACTTGCTGCTGTATTCCTTCTCCTTTTTTTAAATTTAAAAACTTGTATCTGGTGAACTCAAATTCATAACCAGCGTAATTTTCACAAGCAGTGGGGCTTTACATAGAAAACCTGAGCAGCTGTGCCAAGAAAACGCAGCAGTGCCCACCTCTGTTCATAGCTGGCAGGTCACTCATCCTCACTCCCATGTCAGAACCCCTTGGGGCTCACCTGCCAGAAGCTGATGCTGTGCCCAAGCAGGCACAGGGCTGTGAAACCAGGCGTTGTGAATCAGAGCAGGTTAAAATCTGTGGCTTCTTAGGTGGGAAGAGCTGAAAGAAGATAATTTTCTTTTCCATACAATTCCACACAAATTACAGTAGAGGAGCTTCATATATTTCTCGATTATCTGTCTTCTTTCACATGGTTGTCTTGCTCTCCTGTTTCATGTGATGTCTTTGGCAAAGACCACCTCTGTCCAAGGCAGGACACTGTGTTCACTAGTGCCTGGACAGGACCTGGTACACAGGCTGGTTATGCTGGTTATTGCTCTTTTGGAGTTGTTTTTCACATGAAATCCCTCTAGAGTTTCCTTCTAGGGAACAAGTTCGTCTCAAAAATTTACTCTGGAGAGCAGCGGATCCCGGCCTGACTGCTTTGCTGGGAAAAGCACTTTGTTGTTTCTGAAATAATGTTATTTTGAATAAAAAAACCCCAAGCATCAATGACAGTTCCCATGTGTGGTGTATGTAAAAAGAGATAAGAGTCATCTGTTCCCAAATATCTCAGGTCCAAATATAAGCAGAGGCAACCTAAGAGCTTTCTCAGGACCATTTCAGCAGCTTATTCGTTCCGCTATGCAGGATCTGCTCTTGCTGGACTGTAAATAAACCAAGTTCTCTTAAGACTCTAGAAATGCACTTTAATAACAAAGATGGCAAAACCTTTCAGAGATGATACTTTACTCTTTAGGAGAAAAAGTAAGAAATTACAAGCAGCAACCATTTTTCTCTTTGTTTCTTTTGTTAAACTTCAACTGTTAGAAGTTGACATTAAGGTGAATTTTTTTTTGCAGTATGCCTTCAATCTAGTTATATTTATCCAAAACATTGACTGTATTTTGCTAGGAAGAACTGAAAGGAAGCCTTTGAGGTTACATTATTGATCAAGTGCTTTCCTTCCTCAGAAACGTGTGTTTGTGAGGGCAGATTTTGCAGAGCTCTGCTCCTCAGGCGTCCTGGCCAATGCTCTGTGGGTTAATGCCTTCCTGTAGAGACTTCAGAAGTGTCAGTGGCTCTGCCTTGGGTGTCACCTTTGCCTTTAAGTGGCTCTTGAGATAGGAGAAAAGTAAAGTGATTGAGAAAATCAAAGTGCTTACTCTGCTTGTTTCTCTCAGTTGGCAGAGGGTCAGGACTGTGATTTCACTCTGGGTACCCTGTTCCCTGTTAAACTCCTCTGTGCTCTGTTCCCAGGCAGGAAGGTTTGACATGGATTTTCATCTCTGGAGGAGAAACTCCTTAGGGAACTCCATGCACCCACTACATTTCTCCTGAGCTTTTTCAAATTAAATGCTCTTTGTGAATCTATGAAACAAAACGTTATGTCCTTTTTTGCTACATTTTCTCTTCCACATTTTAGTAACTTTACTAGTTCTGAAAGAATTCTTCAATTTGTTTAGTCTAATCATAAAAGTTTCCAGAGAAAATCCCTGGAATTCATTGTGATAGCATAGTGTTTTCCTCTTTAAAAAATGCTTGGCTTTTAAGAGCAGAAGGCAAAAGCTAAATTCCAGCTTGAGATTTGACCTGCTCTGATGGGAAGCAGATTGCACAAGCTTAGTGGAAATAGGAGCATCAGAATTTAGAGGAGGGAAGATCAAACCAAGTCACTGTCACCCGCTGGACAAGGCAACGCTCTGCTGTTTTCCAGGATCAGCAATTCCAGAGTATTTCCTTTCATAACAACGGGGTAGTTGTGGTTATTGTAACAACAGGTAAACAGCCATATAGAAGGATCAACTTCTTCTAAGGATACAGGAATAACAAGGACACTTTACCTTTCTATTTGATTCTTAGTTCTGGTATTACAAGGGGAATTATCCCTGGTTTTTTATGTTGTCAGGGATTTCTAGAAGAGGTAAGAGGTGCATTCCCTACCATTTGGAGTTGTTGTGACCTTATTGTTGAAAGCTGAGTTTGGAAAAGAAGACATAAAAATTGCAATTAACAGTTACCTGGCCTGTCAGGGACCAAAATCCATAGCAGGAGTTTCTAGGTTTCAGGTCTGTGAAGATAAGCTTGGAAATAGGATAACACTTTAGCTGCTGCAGGTTTCACTGGAAGGTCCCAGTGAAAGCAGCCAAGCAAAGTTCATTGGGAGGTGGAGAAAACAGTATGGAAACCACGTAGATTTTCATCATGTGTTCAGATTTTGATGGTGAAGACTCTAAAAATCAGGTCTCAGTGGTTTCGAATGACTACAACCACACAAACCATGAGGATACTTTTGCTGTAATCCCACAGCCTTTTGAGTGACTTGGAGCCACACTATTTAATCATGTTTTTAGGGGGGAAATCTGCTGTTTTTTAAAGGGGGGCATTGAATGTGCTGATTTTCTCACATAGATGCTTTCTGACAAGGAGACCAGAGTGACAATCAGATGCAACTTTTAAAATATGATGGGTTAATGTTTTGTCTTCACCTCAACAGCCCTTCAGCATATCCAAGAGTCTATATTTAACAATATTAATTAATTAATAATTAGCTAATAAATAATACTTAACAATTAATTAATAACAATACTATTTCCCTCTCTTTAAGCAAGGTTAAAGACTTTATTCATCTTAACCTTGTCGCAAGAGAAGAAAAATAGTGACACAGATTCCTGCTCATACATCTTTCTCCCTGCAATACACGTATAAGCAGTTTTTCTCACCTGCCTTGCATCATAAGCATAGGCAGTGATAAAGTTTCAGTCTTTGTCCTTGGGAAAATACTTTTCAGTCAATGGATTTCCTTCTCAGGAATTTTTGGTTTTGCTAACCTGTCTTCTTTCCCCCCCCCCTTTATTTTATCTGATTATTTTCCATTTAAATCCTTTTCTAGTGAGCTTATTAATTTTCTCCTTTGCAACTGACAACTATTCCCCACCACCTTTAACATTCATGTCTTTAACTGTCTTAATGTATTGCCTGTGTTTTGTTCTGCATTTTTCCTCCCAATTGGTCTAACTCATTAATCAATCATTTAACTTTCCTCTGAACAACTTGTTTCCATAGAAATATCTTTCTTGATGCCTCCTAGTATAGTCACAGCTGAAGTTAGATTTCTTGATCTCCTATGTGAACTCAAGAACATCAGCGAGGAAAACAGAAAACAGTTAATTTGGGATCTTGCCAAGAGAAAATCAGAAATGAAATTCTGTTCAGTTTTGATTCCTGAAAAGTGTTAGGTGAGGGAGGTGGTAAAAGGGAGTGAGGGGGAGAAAGGAGTGAGGTGATCTCTCATAAATGTATGGGAAATATTCCAGTGACATAGGAATCAAAATATGCAAGCAGCTTGGCTTTGATGAGAAGTGAGTCCACTGCTTGGCATGGAGCCTGCCTGAAATAACTTCAGTAACTTGGGGGTTTTGCGGAGTTTTGGTTGTGCATGAGTGAGGGATTTAGCAGTGGCAGGCTCATTTATAAAAACAATTGATTTTGATCATGCAGTACTTCGTGAAGCTGTTTGAAATGACCCGCTCTGGGGTTGTCTTTCACCATATTTGAGCAAGGTGGAATACGTCTGGTTTGGATTCTGTGCACAGAATCCCTGCATGTGCTGGCCTTCACTGGGCTGATGGCTGGGGTTTTGGTCAAAGCTTGGAGAGGAACCCATCAGAACGGTTCTGGAGGGCCTTCAGCAAGGGCAAGTGCTTCCAGAAAAGAGGAAACCAAGCAGCAATGACCACCTGGGGGAAACGATCCCATTTTCCAGGCTTCAGTCCCAAACAGTGACATAAGGTGTGAGGCTTTAGTAATGGGTTTGGGTGGCTCTTTGTGAGCTGCAGAGCTGGGAACTGAAAAGCCCAGGTGAGCAGGAAGTGTGAACTTCCTTTGTGTGGGCTGAACCTCCTCTAGTCAGGGAGATGCAAGGATTCCATAAGTTCATGGTACTATATATATATAATGATCAAAATAGAGGAATGTCATTCCTTCCTGGAAAGCCTTTGGGAATCCTTCACTGAGCACTGTGTCCTACTGAAGTTGTTCACCCCTGAGATCCCCCTGTGGGCCTTTTCTCGATCCCATGCAACACTAGGAACTTTGATGGCAGTTCACTGTTAAAGAGAGAGAAAATGAGCATTTTAGGGTTATGTATTGTCATTTCATTGGAAATGCCCAAAGGAAAATGGGTGGGAAAGAGAACCTGCATGCTCCAGGTGGAGCATTTCTATCGTATGGGAGCAGTCTACTGATGTTATCCCCAGATTTCAATTATACATTCTGCCTCCCTAACCCAAGCACATAGCTGAGAATTTAATCAGAGCAGGGTGTGTACTTTATGTATGGCTTTGGGTGGGTCTGGCAAGAAGCATTTTCTTGGCTAATCACAGTTAACACCATGTATCACACTACCTTCCTTTCCTTTGTGTTGTGTCACCCAGTGCCAATGTCAAACATCTATTTTATTGTGCCATACAAATTGTCCATTTGGGAACCAATTGCACAAAAATGAATCATAAGTCTGTACAAATTTTGCATTTGGTTGTTATACAGAAAACTGATGATAATGAAACACACATGTAAATTTTAACATCATTAGGGTGTAATATTCCTGAATGAGATTGGGTAAAAGAGAAAAAAAACATTATTTCACTTCTTAAGTCTTCATTTAGGGGGGAAAAAAACCCAAACCAAACAAAAAAAAACAAAACAAAAAAACCTGCACAAAAAAATCCCAAACAAAACAAAAGCAACCCCATTCAGAAGAATTCTTATTTTAAATAGAAAATTTTGGATATGCCACTTCATTGAATTTCTTGTTTTCCCATTGGTCTTTTGAGGTCCAAACTGTAAGAGCCTAAACATTACAAGAAGTTGTCCTGCAGAAATTTGGAGAGTGGACTGGTTTCCTGGAGTGGTTCACTGAGTTTGAATTATCTGTTAACCTCTGTAAATGAACCCAGCATTCCACCCTTCTGTCTGCCCTATGGAACTGTGATGCCTGACAGTCCAGCAGACATAAAATTACTAGAGATTTAAAGTTTGACTTCTAGGAAAATAATTTTACATGTATTAATAATAATTTTAAATTTATTAATACTTCTGATATGTTCTTCTGAGATCAGTCTACATGACACTCTGTACCTGTTGACTATCCCTGCACAATGACTGTTCAGGCTGCAAAGGCTGATCATGGGGGTTTTTTTATTAGATTTTGTATTACATCATTAAAAGCAGAAAGTCAAATCACAGCAGCAATGAACTACAGCAAAAGCAAAAAACCAGTCTGTTTCAGGGGCCCGTCCAAAGCACAGTCATATATTTTTAGCACCCAGATTCGTTGCTTAAATCAATATGAATTTTTGAGACCACAAGCTATTTTTTGTCTAGACTAAGTCCATGTAAGCAAAATAGAAGCACGGGTTCTGTCTGTTCCATGAAAATCATTGTGGCAAAGGTCCTCACTGTAGAACACATCGCGTGGCCAGGTGGCAGTGGATATGGGGAATCACACCAGGCGTAAGGATGAATCCCAGCTCTGCTATGCTCCAGTCTGTGCGGGGACACGGAGCGGGGACACGGAGCGCTCCACGAGGGTAAGGAGCGCTCCACAGGGACACGGAGCGGGGACACGGAGCGCTCCACGAGGGCAAGGAGCGCTCCGCGGGGACACGGAGCGCTCGTCGGGCGCGGAGCCGGGGCGGGCGGGGCTGTCCCGGGCGGGGCGGGCTCGGGCCGGGGCTGCGGCAGCGGGGGATGTTCCTCGCCCGGAGCAGGGCGGTCCCGCACCGGAGCGGAGCGGCGGCAGCGGCGGCGGCGGCCGCGGGGCTGCGGCAGATGACATCCCCCCGAGAGGATCCAGGTGGGTTCCGTGGCAGATGACATCCCCAGGTGAGGATCCAGGTGGGTTCCGTGGCAGATGACATGCCCCGGAGAGGATCCAGTTGGGTTCCGTGGCAGATGACATGCCCCGGAGAGGATCCAGGTGGGTTCTGCGGCAGATGACATCCCCAGGTGAGGGTCAGTGTGGGTTCTGTGGCAGATGACATCCCCCGGAGAGGATCCAGGTGGGTTCCCTGGCAGATGACATCCCCAGGTGAGGGTCCAGGTGGGTGCTGCTGTTTCCTGCCGCTGCTTTGTTGGTGTGACAGCAGCTCCCGGGTTGTCCACACTTTTTGGATCATGCTCTTTCAGTAGCTGCTGCTTTTGCTTCCTAGCTGGATGCACTTGGGAAGCGCTGAGTAGATTTCCTGACTTTGCTGTCTATCTTTGAGTATCCACAAGCTCCACCAGAGTACAGTGACCCAGTAAAAGTTTGTCCATTGCCCTGGGCTCAGCAGCTGTCTGCAGGCTCAGCACAGCACAGCCTTAGCAGGGCCAGTAAACCATCTTGCTTTTAGATGTAACAACTTACTGGGCAGTCTCTGCTGGGTTAAATAGTTCTTTATGCCTTGGTTGAACCTGTATCACACAGTGGTATTATTAGCATTTTGTATAGTTAAGGAAAACTTATTGCTACACGATGAAAGAGCACAATTAGCTTGTGTTGGGTTTTGTTACTTCTGTGCTAGAGGTTTATTGATGTTGGCTCAAGTGGAGGTGAGCAGTTACCCTCCCTACTACACTTCCTCCTAGGAATCTTGCATCAAGTGTTTCTCAATCACGTACAAGGGTCCCGTGAAAAAACATCCATAAGGAGCTTCTGCGTCAGAGAAATGTGGGATCGGTTCCTGCTTTGCAGCCAGGAGGACAAAGTCATGGAGAAGCAATATACCTGGGATTAGAATGCAGGGAAATAAATCCCCTCTCTTGCCCCACTTACGTGGGTAAGGATTTGCCAGTGTGGATTGGAAATTAGAGAGTTATACTCTCCTCCAGTTGATGTGAGTTGGACACTTAACTCCCTTGAGCCCTTTGGAATTCACATAGGGCAAACACCACCTTCTCTAGCTTACACAGAAACAATTAAAAGATCAGCCAGCACTGACAAGCTACTTAATGTGGTCTGCAAAGAAAAAGCCTTTAAACTTCTCTGGGTCCTAGAAACCAACATGGGAGGCAAATGGCAAGGACCTGAGTAAGACCCTTAATAACAGCTTGGGAGTCCTTGTAATCAGCCTGGGGAGCTGAAGCCAAGGAGCTGGATAAAGACGCAATTAAGGTTGCCACAAAGTTCTGGGATACATTGCAGTTCCCAGCTGTGATAACTGAAGAGTTGGCTGCAGTTCCAAAACACCAGCATGATAGTAAAGTAGGAATGAAAGGACAAATATCTTGGCCTTTTCATTTTCCAGACATTTATGTTCACTATCTGCATGGAGCCTAAATTATCCTGGCTGAATTCCAAGCTATAATCTTTTTTTTTTTCTCTCTTCCTTGAGTGGGCTAGTTAAGTACTATTAGGCTTTGATATTTTGCATTGCACAAGGGAAAGCAGAATAAACATTTCCATTTATTTATGATCCATCTTAGCTTTTGGAGAGTTTGACAGTTTTACAAGTCCCTGACTGCTTATCCTGGTCAGTGCAAACACCTTGCTTTGCAAGCATCGTGTTTGAGCGTTCAGGATGGAGACAACATGTTCTGACTCTTTTTAAGTAAGAGGAGGTAACACAAATAAAAGCAGTTCTTGAAAATCCAGTCTCAGGTATAATGCAGTTCTGAACATCCTCTGGAAATCAGAGGTCTAGCACAGCAAATGCATTTTTCACGGACTGTGTATAAAATGAAATAGCTCATTAGCAGCTGTAGGGAAGAGACACCAATTTTTACAGCCCTGGGAAGATGCACAAACCAGAAAGATGTAATGGGAAACTCACAATTTTATCTTCAAACAGAACCTGAAAACCCTTTGTTGCTTCCAGCACGGGCAGCACAACCAGCAGTGACAGGATCTAAGGCACTGCATGAGGGACCTGCCAGCTCACAGCTGATGGCTCGTGAGCTGGAGGAAAAATGTGTGGCAGAGTTTGACATGTGGCTGCCAAGCATTCACGGGGCCTGTGGATTCCAGGACTGGAGAGGCTGAGAGGGACAATTTGGGATTGTTGGTGATGAGAGGAGGCAGCAGCACCTCCCCAGGCTGTGGCACATCAAGCAGGCTTTGAGGCATCTGCTTGTCTGTAGCTGTTGGGGAGGATTTCTGCCACGTGGAGAGGAAAAAAAGTGCTTCCTATGCAATGACAGAAGTTGGGAAAGAGCAGCATTCTTGGGATTTTTGCCTGTTTCATTGCAGAGTGATGTAAAATGTAGTCGAAGTGAGGAGTCGGTCCTACCCTCTGTTCTGTTCTCCTGTCTGCACATGGCTCTGTGCTGGGCATGTTGAGAAATCAGCTCCTTTCCACAAGCACTACACTTGTGTCCCACAGAAAAGGGGATAAATAAGGTCCTGCAGTAACTAGTGGTTCAAACAGCAAGAAAACCTCTCAAACTGTTCTGCTCCCTGGAATGGTTTTGGAAGATGTTCAGACTAAAGTATAAATCCCTTTACTTGATGAAGTGCTGATCACCATTTGATTCCTACCTGTCAAAACTGGAAAACTATTTTGGACAAGGATAGAAGTCAAAGTAATACAGGTACCATGGGTTTTAAAAACCTGATTAAAAATTGCTTTGAACTAGACCTAGAATTAGACACCTCTGTGAAAAAGGGATACATTTAGGGGAAGGTTTCACACCAGACAGCTCCCTGAGAACTGCCAGCTGGGGTGGACAGGGCGTGCTCCCAGATTTCTCTCTGCTCGTACCCACCACTGCTCTTGTCCTGCCACTGGAGCTCATCAGAACATATGATAGCAGATTCAGAAAGATAAAGCATCACAAATTTAACCTTATAAAAAAAAAAAAAGTGACTCCTTTCCTTCTGTTTTGGCTGATGAGACCTCCTGGCATAGGCTCAGGGTGATGGTGAGGAGGAACATGCAGTTGGGGAAAGGAAAGGAAGAGGTTCTCCTGCTTTGGCAGTAGGTCTGTGCAGCTGGAAGTCACACTGCATTCTGACAGTGAGGTTTGTTGTACTTATGCTTTCAAATACAAATTTGTATCCTCCCACTTTATTTAGAGAGAGTATTTTAAAAAATCTGAAGTACAGTTTGACACTCTTCTGTAGCTGAAGTTTGTGACCATCTTGTGGTAAGGCTGAGTGGCCTGTTTGATATACAGCTGTCACTGGTTTCAGTTGCTGCCTCTCCCTCGTTGTAAGGAAAGTGCTGTTTCTTGTGAGGAAAACATCTCAGAGAGAATGCCCAAATTTCAGCACAGATGTCTTTTCTTTATTGCAAACATTCCTGTTAACACTGATGTTCATTACGATAGGGATGAATACACGTTGTAGCATCTGGTTTCTAAGTAGCTGAAGAGTCTGGGTGCTGAAGTCTGCAAACAGGACAGTGCTCAGATGGGGAACACAGTTTTTCAGGCCAGGTGGATGAAGCAGAGGTGTCACAGCCAAGCTGATGGAGGTACTGGTGCTTTGGAGAGGAGGGTGCAGTGGATTACAGACAGCATCCCAGTGGGGAACGAGGGGCAGCAGCTGTGGAGGGCTGGTGTGCTGGGGTTGCTGGGACAGGCAGGCTGGGGCACAGCCAGCAGTTTGAGTGCTGTTTGCAGTGGGACTGGGCTGAACCTTCAGCACAGAACGTACCTGTGTAGCACAGGACAGCCAAAGGCTGGCACAGGCCCTGTGCTCTGCCTTGTTTCTCATAAACATCTGTTAGTAACCTACCACCCGTAGCCCATGGGGAAATAGCTGGCTTGGCATGGAAATGTTGCTGGCAGCCTCTAATTTAAGGATATTAAGCTTTGCAGGATTTTTTTTGTTTTCTAATCTGCTTAATTATGAAATCGGTTCAGGAGAGGGAGTTGACACATTTAGGTGCCATTTCAGTGGTACAGATAGCACCCAAAAGACGTTAAAAAAATGTCCTGCTCTTGTAGGACATCCAGTTTACAGGCAGATGTGCTGTGATTGCAACAGTATTTGGGAGTGCTGCTCCAGATTGCTTTATGAAGGATCCCCCATTCCTTATTTTTATGAAGGAAGAGTCAGCTTCTCTCCAACAAGCATCTGATCTAACGTCAAGAAAGACTACACAATTGCTATCAGCTTGGGTTTATTGCACATTGATTTTAGAAATTAGTCTGCAAACCTGGAAGATTCTTTTGCAGCGACAGTGTGACTACAGAAATGGGAAATCAAACTCTAACCAGGCAGAGAGGCTGGTTGGGAAGGTGCATCTCATCATGTGAGGCAGAGCAGAGAGGCTGTGAAGCCAAGCTTGGAATGGGTCTTCACAAAGGGCTCATCCGTACTATTTGTCTTGCCAAAAATCTAGTGTGAGGGTGCTTTCAATAGCCCCAAAGATGCTTCAAGAAGATCATCTCTGCTTTTCATGGGGAATCTTACGTAGGAAACTGAGCTTTGGCTGGTTTTCTATGCATGCCTTAAAGCATCATGCAGGTTGCCAGGACTGATGTTGCCACTTTAGCCCCTCCCTATTATAAGCAGGGCTTTAAGCGTCTGTGGCACGTTGTTTATAAGAGCTGCTGCCCAAGGTGGGTGTGCTGGTGTCACCCATCAATGCTACTCGTGATTATTGCTCTTCTTTTATGTCTC
This sequence comes from Empidonax traillii, assembly GCF_003031625.1. Lineage (NCBI taxonomy): Eukaryota > Metazoa > Chordata > Aves > Passeriformes > Tyrannidae > Empidonax > Empidonax traillii. The sequence continues at coordinate 664,184 of NW_020955557.1, forward strand.
TGTGACTTTTATTTGTAGAACTCTCCATTGGGGAGAGCACTGCTGGGGAGCTTCATCTGCATCTTGCCACTGCTGTCTGATGAGCTTTCACTTGTCCTTCATGCTGCACGTGCCATAAAAGCAAAGCAGACCTGCATGTCAGTGCTGAGGGTGGCCCTATGGAGAGCAGCTACTTTCCTTTGAGTCATTATTTCTTCCTTTTTTATTTCCTCCTCTCATGTTCATTATTGTAGTAATACAAGCTGGTCTGGGAATTTCCTTCCACCATAGTAAAATTCCTAACCATCCATTATCCCTTCGTGATTTCAGTTTCCAGTAGGAGGAGGCATCACAGAAGCCACTGAAATGTGGAGATATCAGGAGGACCCTTTTGGTAGTTATTTTAGCAATGAATAATCACATAATTAATGGCAGATAATTTATAGAATCATATAATGTTTTGGATTGGAAGGGATCTGAAAGATTATCCAATTCCAACCCCCTGCCATGGGCAGGGACACCTTCCACTAGCCCAGGTTGCTCCAAGCCCTGTCCAACCTGGCCTTGGGCACTTCCAGGGATGGGGCAGCCACAGCTTCTCTGGACAACCTGTGCCGGGGCCTCCCCACGCTCACAGGGAAGAATTTATTCGTAATATTTAATCTAAACCTCCTCTGTGACTGGGAAAAGGTACCTTAAAAGGCCTGAAGATTTATATTAGCATAGAAAATTCCCCGAGGTCCTTTGTCCTTGTCCTATGGAAAAAACCACCTGTAGGTGTGACAATTCCGTTGTATTTTCAGTCATATTCATTGAAAATGTCATCACCAGATGCAAAACATTTTTCTGCCTGTTTTTATTTGCATCACAGTTCAGGGCTTGGTTTGCTTCAGCTGGGGAAGCTTCAACCCCTGCACAGTCACTGTCTGTCCGAGCTCAGGGGAGCTGCGCACAGGTCTGGAATTAGGACACCTGTAGTTTCTCCACACTGAGGTGGCTGAGTGAGTTCACTGAGCTTTTCTAAGAGAAAATCACTTTGTGAAGACTTTTGGTGTTAGAATGGTGGCCCACCTGTCTCTTTTCTAAAGATTGCTTTCTTTCTTTTTTCTTTTTTTTTTCTCTCTACATACAATGCTGGTCTTTTTCAGTCCCCTCTCTTGGTATTCTGTAAATGCTGTGTTGTGGCAAAGATTATGATGAATTATGGCACTAAGTATAGTAATACATGTAAGCATAGTATATATAGGCTGCACAGGGAAGCCTGTTTTATGGATGTCATTGTCCAAAATAATCAAGTGATAATGGAAACAATTTCAAGTTTAGAAGTAGAACAATAAAATTATGGAAGTTGTGCAGTTTCTTTGGTGAGATTCTTCAGTCTGTTGCACTGGTGACTTACAACTGAGGAGTTTGAGCAAAGCAAGCGGGGAATTTGGACAGGTATGTACGTCAAGTGCTTTGGAATCCTAATCTGTGAGTGTATGTGTAAAGAAAATAGTTTTAAGGAACAGGACCAGCCTATCATGCCACCACTTTAAGGTGCTTTAAAAACATTTCTCTCTACTGAGCATACTTGATTTTAAGGTAGTTTAAAAACATTTTTTTCAAAGGAACCTTTGCCTTTAGGTTGGTGTCTGTTGTGGCATGATCTGGAGAGCACACAGGCTCACAGAAAGTGCAAATGGGAATCCTCTCCTCTTCCACAGAGCTGGTAATTTCTAGTATTGGCAGAGCTTGGAGCCTGATGGCAGGTACTCATGCTGACCTGCTTGTGTTTTTGAGGAATCTGGTGAGTGCTCTGCGAGTTTCTGAAGTTATATTCTGCTCTGCTCCTGTGGGAATATTACAGAACTGGCCATAGGGCTTTAGGAATTGTCACAAAATGAGTAGTTAATTCTTGACATCTGCAGCGCTGCAGGGACTGCCAAGTTGCGTAGGTAGTTGGCAAGGAAATAAATATTGATAGACCCTAGCAACAGGTACTCCTGAGAACTCTTGTTCTGGGAATGCTTAGGCCGTGTCCAGTGTTATTAAGGTTGTGATAGCATTTTAAGTTTATTTATAGGGTTTGTTTGGGTCTTATCACCATCTCTCAGAGCTGGAATGCACGAAGGGGCTTTGCTGCGCAAGGGCAGAGTCGTGTGTTCTGCACCTTCCCTGGTGACTCATTTCAGCATGGAACAGATGCTCCACTGCCCACAGCTCAGGGGTAGCTGATGTGCATCCATGTGGGACATCTCAACTATGTGCTCATATCTAGACTCTCGTGTGTTTGCTCATCCATCCTGTGGTGGGATGACTGCTCTGGAGCCATGGGAGTTGGATACGAGGATTTATTCCTCTTTAGTGACATCCTAACCAAACACAAGATCCTCAGAGGATCCACCAGGCAAAATTCACTCATACTGTGAAAGCACTGACTGTGGTGAACACTGTACATGAACAAGTGTGTCTTCTCCTTGCAGAAATTGAAGCCAGAGAGGCCTGTGACTGGCTGAGGGCTGCCGGCTTTCCCCAGTATGCTCAGCTGTTTGAAGGTATGATCACAAAGCAACTGCCACTGAACTGGAGTGGAATTGTTCACATAAATAATATATTTCAGAAGCTGACACTTTTGATGGAAGCACTTCCAAATTCTGGCATATATTCATGGAAATCTTCAGAAAAATAGTGAAGCTCTTGCAGAAGGGACATCTCAGCAGGGACTCAGTAGAATTCTGTAAAGGACCACATCTTTCCTCCTTTCCTTCTCCTGTAACTCAGAAAAATCTCTGCTTTTGTGATTTTTAGTTGCTTATAATTTTTTCAGGCTCTTTCATTTGTAGTGCTGGAGTTTTTTTCCAACCACTGATTGCAACTCCTCCAAGGCTCTCCAGCCTGAGCCGGATTGCTTTATTGGTGTTTTGAAAAAGGTTGGAAAAATCATCTTGCAATCATAAGTGTTTAAAACTGATACCCAGCAGCAGCCAGCCATCAAAAAAAAAAAAGCAATTTCAGCATGTTTTTCATGTCATTAAATCTACAAAGAATGCTCATTTCTTGTGAGGGAGGCATGGATTTATTAAGAACTTGTATGATTCTCAGGCCACACTTGTACCTTAGAACTGTTCTTCTTTGAAATATGTTTATTGTCACAAACACTGAGTGTAACAAAAGCTAATTTATTTTTAAGAGGGATTTTATCAAAGAACTACAGTTAAAAAAACCAACAGTGACTTCTGCCTGCTCTCATTCCCACCTCCCCCTGTTCACTGCAAAATTAAAAACTCGAAGCCAAGCCACAGAGCTGGATTTGAAAGCTCTGTGCTATGAAACCTGCTGCCTCATGGCAGTACTTCCTGCCTGACTACAGCAGATTTCATTCTACAAGCTGTGTGTTGGAAATGTACACTGCCGTGCTTCTGGAAAACGAATCCCCAGTGTAATTTGCAGACCGGGGAAATTAAGCTGAAAAAATAAGCCAAGAAAATACCCACTAGACCTTAGTGGTTTCCTCGCCTGCAAGGTTAGATCTCAGAAGCTGAAACACTGACCTCCTCAGCTGGTGGATCGATCAGCTTCCAGCCCAGCATGATTTATCAGACTCATTACAGCTCATAGTGTGCATGTCATGTGCTGCACTGAACCTCAGCAGCACAGAGCTCATGTGAAATACTCCCTGTTCTACACCTGAAGGTGCACAGAACCAAACCAGAGCCAAACTTTATTTTGTATTTCCTGTCTACAACACTACAAGCTCCTGGAAATGCAGGAGTGTTTGTCTACCTGTAACCAACAGCAGCAAGCAGATCCCTACATTTATTCTTGCTCTAAGGAACTAACCCTCACTTACTTGAATGATCTTTGCATGAATATACAGCTATAAAAATAGGTTTAGATTCCTTTCCCTTGATGAATAGTGTTGCAAAATTGAAAGTCTTTGCAATTAAAACTCAGATTTCACATTCAACTTCTTTGTTTACAGATATGCAGTTTCCCATTGATGTAAAAACTGTGAGGAAAGATCATGAATTTTTAGATGGAGATGCAATTGAATCACTCTTCAGGTAAACATGAATTATGAGTCAACTTTAACACCTCCAGGCCCCACAGTTATTTGTCATTTATCTTTTCATGCTTTTGTTTCTGTCAGAGACTAACAAAGTCACCAGTTCTGTGACTGAAGGAAATCACTTAAGCACATGGTTTAGCACCAGTGAAGTTGGTTGCTTTAAGAATTTAAAAGAGAAGTAACCATGTGTCTGAACAACTCCATCCAAGGTCTTGGGGATGTTATACTGAGCATCAGATCTGTCTTTTCTGTAATGTGAGATGTCTGCAGGCTGAGAAAAAATAATCAGTTCCCTGCATGCATAGCAGGCTGCTCTCCAGGATCATGTATAACGGAGTGCAGGAATTTCCTCTGACTGGCCAATTTCTGTTCCAGCAGATAGACAAAAATAATTGTCTGCACAAGATCCCCTCCTTTTTTCTTTCTGAATGTTTTTTGAGTGAGAAGCAAAGGTATTGATTTGAAACTATTGTTTTGCCACAGCTGTTCAGAGCACATATAAGTGAAATTGCACTGTCAGTGTGAAGCCAAACCCACAGCCCTTTGGCCTTTCCCCATGGAAAGGTGCCAGGGAAGTGTGAGGAATTCTGCTTCACTTCATACCACGGTGTCTGAAGCCTTCTCGTGGTGGGATTGTTCATCAGAGTTCCTTCAGCAGAAATTAGAATTTCTGCCTCTTAAGGGGACTGGAAAGTTCATCTCCTGGCAAATCTTAATTCAATAGACAGTTCTTCACAATCATGAAAGCTAATAATATGATTTTATTAAATTTAATTATCAATTATGGCTGTCTTCTCTAGTTTTAACATGGCAAAACTGGAAGTGTGAACATCATGGGGTTGTTATTGGTGCTGGTTTTGGCAAAATGTATGAGGAACCTCTAAAAGAATGTCAATCTTGAACACCAATAATGAGGACGCTGTAGAAGAAGATCGCAATTGTATTGGCACATTTCTGTTTTCAATAAATATTTAAATTTAAAACTTGTGTGTTTTTTCTCATGCCCCAGACGGCTGAACACACTGAACAAGTGTGCATCAATGAAAGTGGAAATAGGCCGTCAGAGGAAACGGGTATGTTTGTAAAACACAGTTACTGTTCTCATTAAAAATGTGTTCAGCTATTGCATCAAAAACCTGGTTTTGAAAAGTGCAGGAAGGATTAACAATATCTAAACTTTCCTTTTTATTCTCTTCCATTCTGAAAAGCTCTTCCACTTGTGTTTTCTGCTGAAAAATACAAGGATTGAGGTTGAAATTAGTCACTTTTCAATTCTTAACTTTGTAAGGTGGGTTAGGAGTGGGCTTTGAAACAGTTTTAAAAATTAATTTGGAACATGTTACTGTCCCACCAAGGTCCCACCTCAACATGTCTATCGTTGCTTTCCTAAATAGTTTCACACCTTATTTAATTGCTGAAAGTGAAATTTTACTCCCAGTAAGCAAAGAAATTAAATGGGCAACCCAAATGTTGAGTCCATAGGAGACAGAGGGGTTTTAGCTGTGCTGGTTTTGTCCTCTCCTACAAAAGGTTCTGCAACCGAAACAAAGTGATAATCACAGCTTGGCTGGGCAACACCAGGACTGCAAAGCCTCAGATTAAGTGCAGGATTAGCAAGAAAATAATGCCATCTTCTGGAAAAATGTCTAGATTTTTGGAAAATTCCACTCTGTCATTAGGAAGGAATGGGGCAAGAGAGAGCCCACAGAGAAGAGATGTTTTGCTATCCCACTGTTCCCTTGGAATGGGGACAATAGAGCAATTAGGGAGGCTGAGGAGTCCAAGAGGGTGCCACAGATATTGATGCTGCCACAGTCCCACAGCCAATCACTTCTTTACCGGAAAATGAATGAATTTTGGCCATTAGACTGTTTGATTTGTTTGGCCTTAGGAAAGGCCATGTAAATTCAATAAAATTATCTTTCAAATTCTGTAGATTTGCCACAAACCAGGATTTTTCACCCTTAGGTCAAATCTCTCCCCTTTTCCTGTGGTAAACTTCCCAGATCTGTCAGCGTGCTTGGGAGTAATTTTACAGCATGTTTTTCAAGTAACTCAGGGCAACCCTTCGGTGAATGAATGGTCACATTTCCATATGTTGGTCTTGGGGGTTTTGTAGGCAGTCAAAAAATTTAGGGTTTTTTTTTTGTTTGTTTGTTTGTTTGTTTTTTTGTTAAATTTGGGATTTTTTGTAATTTAAAATTTAAAACTTGATCTTGACTTGTGTGTTTTTTTCTCCCCCTTCTAAGAGTGATGATTCTGAAGATGATGAACCCTGTGCAATAAGTAGTAGGTGGGCCTATGAGAGGTGCAGTCAGAGGTGGTCTCGAATCGAGAGCCTGGAGGGTTTCCCAGCAGAGGGAGGTGCCAGTGCCTCTGTCCCAGGCAGCCCAGTCCTGAAGATCATCAGCAAGGAGGACAGTGTCTTCTTGGATCATGGAGAGAAGCACGATGTGTCCTCAGTTCACAGCACCAGCAGTGCTGACAGTGACACTGTGAGCTCCCCAAAACCTTTTGAAGATGTGGAAACCAGCACGAGTTCCTCGAGATGTTCCTTAATTAAGGTACCTTCACTGGACTCTACTTTCAGTTGTTCTCTTCCCCCCAGTGAATTTTTAAATAACACCAGTGAGCAAAAGCTTTTGGACAAGTCACCATCCAAAAAGAGGAAGAGCCTTCTAAAGAAAATGGAGAAGCTGCACTTAAGGAGCTGCAACTTAAGGAGTGGTCAGTCAAAGGCCAAACCCATAATAAGTGAACCTGTTCTTCTGGAAGGGCTTAATGAAGAAAAGATGAAGATGCTGAACTGTGTAAATATTTCTGACCTCTCTGGCCTCCAAACAAAGAGCAATTCTTCCTTTTCTCCCCGGAGTCCCAGCAGCAGCAGTCAGCCTGGAAAGAGCAGCACAGTGAGCGCTCCAAGCCCTGGTATAAAACCAGGCAGCCCCTGTGAGGGAAGGGGGATGTGTGCAGAGCACACAGACTCCAGCAAGCTCTTGCTGTGGAATGACCTGTCTCAGCAAAACCTGAAAAATGACATGACATTACAAAAAACCCAGATGTTTCAAATACCACAAGGCCATAAACCTGGCACGTTCCCCACAGCGCTTACAGACAGCTCCCTGTCTCCAGCAGACAACTCTTCTGTCAACTGGAGAACTGGGAGTTTTCACGGGTGCAGGAGAAGCCGGAGCAGAAGCAGTTCCAAGGAGCCCAAAGCCCCCAGGAGTCCCCTTTCGGGCTCCTGTAACAGGCTAAGTGTGTATGACAACATGCCCAGTATCGACCTTGACAATCTGGAGGCGGCACAAGTCGGTGATGATGACGTTTTCTCAGAGCTGAACAGTGTTATAGCAGATGTCAACGGCCTCAAAAAGTTGGTTGATCAGTGGACAGAGAAGCTGTCAGATGATGGGGATTCTGACTTTGCCAGTGACTTGACCTCTTTGTGTCCATCCTCCCCTAAAGAAAGCTCTCTTGAAACGGAGGGCCCAGAAGACAAGACAACAGGGGACACTGAGGGAGAGAGCAGCTGTGGCCTGGGCAAGGAGATTGGCTCTGCAGATCTGACATACATCACAGACTCTAAAAAGGCCAACAGGTCAGCCATCCTTAGGGTTCCCTTTGATTCTGGTCACTCAAAATGTAATTGCTGTATTCTTAAGTATTCTTAAGTCTGTTCTAGGCAGCAGGGTCTGCTCTGTTGGTGGCAGGTACCACCGGTCCGTGGGCACTCTGGTGACAACATCTGTCCTCTGCTGAAAGCAGGACACTCGTGATCTGCATGAGCACTCAGACATTTGGAATCAGGCCTTACTGCCAGCTTGCTGTATTTCTTAGGGAGAGAGCTGGTATTACCAGAGGACCTGTTGGATAGGAAGCACCTTGTTTGAGTGCAATTAACAAAACAAACCATGTGGTGGGTCGTTTAGAGTCTAAGGTGCTTCAAAGCTGCAGATAGAAAACTAACAGGGATGATGGGGATGATCCTAAGCTTGAACAGTATTTATCCCACAGGCACAGGAGGCAACACTGGTCTGTGGAAGAAAGTGTGAACCTGGAAAGCCTTTCCATGCAGAGTGACAGCCAGTCTGCTGCCCAGCTGGCCCGGACACAAAAGCTGGCGTTGTTGAAGCTCACTGCTTTAATGGACAGATATTCCCCTTCCAGCAAGCAGGGCTGGAACTGGTAAGTTGTCTTATACTAAAGCAACCTGTGCTGGAAAGAGAGGTGCAAGCAGGTGAACTTCCTTGTCTGGCTAGATTACACATGAGGAATTTCATCCTGTTAAATCTCCATCAGCTTCGTGGTTGTTTCCAAGGCTCCAGGATTTCCTCTGCTGTGGGCTGCGCTTTGGCTCCTCACTGTTACTGATTTTAAAGCACATTAGAGGTTCCCTTTAAATTTGCCTGTTTCCAGGGCTTTGTCAGAGGTGCTTCACAGGGATTGCAGGGCTGAGAATACAGCTCTTCAGTCTCTGTTTGAACTAGAACAGTGATGAAGTCACACACTTAAAGGACATCAGTCAGCATCTTGTGATAGGGAGCTGGTGCTTGAATATAGAAAGAAGTGAAAAAAGCCTGCAGTGCCCTAAAGGGGTGGAATTTATTTCCCATGGGGATGCTTTTTACAGCTAATCCCTCTATGGTGCTGTGTGTGCAGGTCTGTGGCAGAATTTGGGTAGTGACAAGGTACAACTAAATGCTTTCCCATGCATATAAAGCAGCAGGTGGAGTGTGCTGGGGACCTAATAAGTTGCATGGACTGGTTTTTTCTTTCCAGGACCATACCCAAGTTCATTAAAAAACCCAAAGCCTCAGACTACAAGGACAAAAACGTGTTTGGGGTTCCTTTACTCCTGAACGTGCAGCGAACAAGCCACCCACTGCCCAACGGGATCCTGCAAGCCCTGGACTACCTGAGAAGCCACTTTCTTGACCAGGTATGAACTCGAGGCAGCCCAGAGAAGCTTTAGGCCATGAATGGATCTTCTCCAGGGAACCAGACTCTGCTTCCCTCTTCTGTGAAGGGCTTTCTTGCCCCCATGAGGCTCTGAACAGGCAGAAAGCTGTGGGTCTGAGCCTGAGAGGAAATACCAGTGCTGATTCCTGCTGGGAATACCTTTAGTCCTGTACTGTGCTTTTGTGCCTTGCCTCACTGAAACCCTCTGCAGCTGGTGCAGGCAGCCAGGCTGTCTTTGCCCGGGGAGGTGTCATGTCTCTGCTCCATAAGGAGGTAAATCTGCCAGACAATGTCATTGTTCCCTCTGCTCTGTGGTTGCTGGTAGTGCCAGAGCTAATGTGAAAATTAATCTTGTTTCAGCTGAAATGTACCACTAAGCAGAGAGAAAACGTATTACAACAGTGCCTGTAACATCCTTTTCTGCATCTCAGCTCTGTATTTATCCCCTAAGTGCAGGTGGCAGTGAAAGTGTGGGCTGCATATGGTATCTCCATAGCACAGCTGCAGAAATGGGAGACCCTGGGACATGAGGCACATCAGTTAGAGAGAGGACTTTTTTCCCCCTCTGTGCTTTGCCACTGTCTAGGTGTGTAATATCATGCCAAAATACAAAAGTGTGTGTGACAGTACAAGTGTGTTTCACTTTGAGGTCGTGGTACCCAATTGGTTAACATAAATAAACCAAATAATGTAAATACTGTCTCAGTGGCACAAAGCAGAACTGTCAGCAGAAGCTGTGTTGGGGTTGAGTTCATGGGAAACCTCTAAATCTTGGTTTTGTCTAAAGCTTGATTGACAATTATATTAAAATAAATTATATTAATTTAATAATTTAATTATATTAAATTATATGAAAAATAAAATCATCCTTTCCCTCAGGATGGTAACTGCCCTTTGCCAGCCTGTGGATGGATTAGATGTACCAGATGTGTTAAACCTGAGCCTTGTGGATCTCAGAGTCAGTTTGTTTGTTCCAGCACAGGCACAGATGTGTGTTTGTGATTGAGTGGACACACATTGGTGTATGTGAAACTTGCAGTTGATGTATGTGAACACAGCCTGCCCAAGTACATGGACAGATGTCAATAGCAGTGATTTTAAAAGTCAAAAAGAGTAATTTTGCATTAAATAAAAAGAAAGCAAACATGACAATTGGTATTTTCTGGTTCTGTGGGCATCAGGCATGGTTTGCCTGGGAGGAATGTCTGTGCTTCTGATGATACAAAAGTATTTTGGTGTTAGATCCCACTGCCAGAGGGTCTTTGCTATCAAAAGAAAGGTGAAGGAGCAATTATTTGTCAGGATTTTGATTCCTGATGACTCCTTTCTTTGTCTCTAATATTTTCTTTTACCCACAGGTTGGCCTGTTCCGGAAATCTGGTGTTAAATCCAGGATTCTGTCTTTAAGAGAAATGAATGAAACCAACCCAAACAACGTCTGTTATGAAGGGCAGTCAGCATTTGATGTGGCAGACATGGTGAAGCAGTATTTCCGAGACCTTCCCGAGCCCATATTTACCAGCAGGCTCTGTGAATCCTTCCTCCACATCTACCAATGTAGGTAACAAAAGACACAGTTTTCCAGTGCCTTAGATATCTTAATATTCAGCTGTTCAAGGTAGTGGCCAGACTAGGGCTAGGGCCAGGTCCCCTTGTAGTCAGAGGAGGCAAGTCAGGCAGGACATTTCTGAAAAGATGAGTTAATTGTGGCTCTGGACCTCAGAGCTTCCCATCTGCATCCTATGGGCCAGCTATTTCTGTTCCTTGAAGGATGAGTGTAATAACGTGCTGCAGCAGCCCCTTTCAAACTGCATTTTTAAACAGTCATTTCTTTATGTGAAATGAAGAACTAATCTGTTCCCCTTGTTCAAGGTATGACAGAGCTCCCCAGCTGTGCTGGGGAAGGAACTTGCTGAAGGGACTAATGATGGTCTTGTTTTTGAGAAAAGGTTTAGGAAGGCGAAGTGTGAGATTTCTGAGGGGTTTTGCGGCTTAAATGTGACCTTTTTTGATGTAAGTTAACAGGCTGCTGATACCCTGTGCATCCATCAGCAGGGTCCCAAGCAGGGCACTGAGCCTGTAGGTTCATCCGTTTCCCTGTCCCTGACTCACAGGAGACAAGGAAAGGCCGTCACACCAAATGTACCATTTCTCCTACTGCCTCTGCAAGCCACATGTGTTTTTCATCTTTTTTTCTGTCTCCAGACGTGCCAAAGGATCAGCAGTTCCAGGCTGTCCAGGCTGCCATTCTCCTTCTCCCAAAGGAAAACCGAGAAGCACTGAAAATCCTCCTGTTCTTCCTGCGAGATGTGGTTGCTTTTGTCGAGGAAAACCAGATGACCCCAACCAACATTGCTGTCTGTCTTGCACCTTCTTTGTTTCACCTCAACACCCTGAGGCGGGACAGCTCCTCCTCCACCAGGTATTGACATCTTGATGCTGGCACTGCTGCTGTCCATGGTCCCCTTTGCTGGAGCAATGCTTTCTGGTTGCTCAGGTGCAGCAGGAGCAGAGCATGGAGCATTCCAGCCACTCACTGCCCAGAGCAGTGGTGAGGCCCCTCTGCTGTTCTCCTGACCAGTCTGTGTGTGTCCCTCACTCCTGTATTCCCTGTGGTTGTTCATGGTCCAGCTGCCCAGGAACCAGCTTGTGGCTTTAAAGTGATGCTGGCCTTTGGAAATGTGCTCCTGCTCCGGCAACCTGAGCCCAGGTGCAGCTTCAGGGCCCTGCAGGTACCTGGCAGATCGCAGCAGCTCCTGGCGCTGGTTCTGCTGGGTGATAAGGGGATCATTCCTGCCAAATCGAGCCACAGGGATTCTGTAAATTTATCTTAATAAGTAAAAGTATCTGGGTTGCATAACATCCTCTGTTTGTACGTGCAAGGAGGAAGGTGCCCTTGGGCCAAAGGAGACAAATAATCTCTGAGAGCATTCATGCCTTATCTGGCCTCCTGAGGCAGGGCTGTTTGCTCTGCTCTGTGCTCCTGAGTTATGGACAGGCATGTGCAAGGGCAGGGATGCACAGCTGACTGGGAGGGAAGCACTGTGCACCCATCACCTGGAGACCTACAGCTGAGGACTAGTCCCAAAGCAGAAGCTGTCAGATGTGCTGTTGGCATCTTACAGGCTCTGGACAGCACAGGGGAGGGGAAAGAAAACACTTAAGGGTTTTCTCCTGAATGGCACAGAACATCTGAAAGTGCCTGGAGGATCCCTGTGCTGAGCCAGCTCACAGCAATGGAGCTGTGGGGACACTGAGAGGGCAGCTGGGGATGCGATGGAGCGTCAGAGGCAGCAGGTCCTGCTGGATTGCTGTGGTGTTGGAGCTCCTGGGAGTCTCACTCTGGGAGTTGTACCCCTTTGGTTTACATCAACCTTACCCTGGAAATGCTAGGACCAAAAATAGAAATGGAGTTTTCTCTTTGTTGTCAGTGTTTAGAGGCCAGGATGCTTTGAAGCTTTAGCTCTGCTATAGCTGTGCATTAATGCCTTGGTGCAGGGCTCCGACTTCAAAGGCTATGAGCCGGCAGGTCTGACTCTGAGGAGCAGCACTGAGGATTATTATCTTCCACCCAGTTTTCAAGCCATTTGGCAGGAATGCACGTAGCTAAAAGTTTCAGAAGCCAGGATTAATGATGTCATACAATGGATATGAATTAAAAGAGGGGACTGTTTTTGAGACGTGTTTGGTGTGGTTTGGGCCAAAGGTTTTAAAAGGTTCTACATGGGCTTTGCAGGTATCAAAGGAGCTTGATATGTGAAGTCTACACACAAATCAGTTTGGGGTCATTGCTGTCCTTGGCCAAGTGTGTGATGATGTGCTTGGGGAATAAAATCCTTGGCTTGCCTTTCTTGGGCATCCATTACTACTGGTCAGTCAGTGGGACCCTGGACACTTTTGGGGTGTGCTGGGAGGGAGCTCTGTCTGTGCACCTCTCTGCAGGAATGTGACACCAGTACATGGCACACGGGGGCTGTTCAGGGCAGTGTGTTTTGTGTGTGGTTCCCAGCACCTCACCCAGCCTTCCTTTCACCTTCCTCTCCCCATAGATCCAGTCAGAGGAAGTGCAGTTTAGGGAAGCCAGACCAGAGGGAGCTGAATGAGAACCTGGCAGCAACGCAGGGCTTGGCCCACATGATCATGGAGTGCAACAGGCTCTTCCAGGTACGTCCCTCACCGTGCAAAGCAAGAGCCCTGGGGTGGGTGGGCTGCTCAGAGCAGCAGATGGGGCATTGCTCCTCAGAGGTCCCTGCCAGCCCAGCTGTTTCTCTGGGCCTGTGACATGTGTGAGTCCTGCTGGTGCCATCAAAGAGAAAATCAGTGTCATTGCAGGTTTATTGCAACTATTTGTAAGGGCTCCTTCAGTCCCCCTCCATCCCCATCAGCAATGAGGGTTTGACTCCTTGGGCTTGGGGCCACCTTAGAGAGCACCTGTGGGGCAGAGGCTGCCATGAGCCCTGGCAGGGAGGCCCTGGCCATCCCTTCTTGGAGAGTGGGTTGAAGTTGAGGTTTTGCTGCTGGGGTCTGGCCAGAGCAACAGCTATGCCTGTGCCTGGCCATGGAGCCCAGTAATCTGAACCTGGACCTTGGCCCACAGACTGACTTCCCAGCTTGACCACGGCCTTTGCCCATCATTATGGACTTGCCTGGTGATCGCTGGACTGTGGCTGACCCTGGTTGCTGTCCCTGGACCTGATCCTGACCTCCCTTGCCGACTCACCTTCCTGGCTCTACCTCGGACCTCGTCACCGTGGATGTGTCTGATGATCTGGATTTTTGGCTGACCCTGGCTGCCATGCCTGGCCTGGCTCAGGCACTGTGGGACTGGGCAGCTGCCCTGCCAGCTCTGTTATCCCACCTGACACCTGGCCCTTTTCCCTCAGGGGTGCCATCAGCCCTTGGTGCACCCTGACAGTCAGCTGGGACCTTCTGCTCCAGCACCCCATCTGGGCAAGGACCACCGTCCCCTGGCTCCCCTGAGCTGTCTGACACATGGCCCTGCCCCAGGGCTCCTCCAGCACTGACTCCCACAACCAGCCCATCTTCTGAGTGACACCTCTCCTCAGAGCAGGGAGTCCCCTGCATGGCATCAGTCTCCAATTTGGACAGGACTCCTCAGTGTCCCCATCCACCCCCAGCCCAACCACAGGTCCCCATTTCCTCAGAAGTGGCCTGAACCCCTCTAGCCATCCCCAAGGGCACCACTGGGGTGCCCCAACACCTGCTGCCTGCCCTGTACCCCATGGTCAGCATGGGACTGGCCCTGTCCCTGGCTGCATGGCCTCCTGGAACAGCCCCATGGGGACTCGGAGCTACCCTTGGACACACGGACATCCCACACACCCTGCGGCAACCAGAGCGCCTCTCCAGCATCACTGCTGACTCCAGCCCTGGGGTCCTGCTGCTGTGCCCCCTGCCCTGCCAGGGGAGGCATTTGGAGAAGCCTGGAGAAGGCTGTCCCCGTTCTGCTCGGCAGGGCAGCCTCTGCTGTGCCCCTGGCCACACTCCCACTGCTCTGGACCCACACCTGGACTCTGGGCAGTGTGGCCATTGCTGGACTGCGGCTGACGCTGCTCCCACCACTGAACCTGACCCTGCCTGGCCTGGCCTCGCCCCTGTGAGCAGGACCCATCACCACTGCCACCCCCAGGCCTGCCCAGCACCTCCCAGAGGTAGGGCAGGAGGGGATCCTGTCCAGCCCTGGAAGGAGGGAGTGCACAGCCATGGCAGGGCTGTGGGTGCAGGTGAGTGCACAGAGGGAGTCAGGGAGCACAGCGTGTGGCCGTCACCAGCAGGGTGGGTTTGTGGGCACTGAGGGTTTTTTTGTTTCATTTTGGTTTTGGTTTTTTTTGTGTTTGTTTTGTGTTTGATGCTTGTGGGCCAGCCATCAGTGTGTTTGCACAGGGCTGCCCTTGCTGAAGGGCCAGCTGGTGCCCTGCACATGAGGGGCAGGGCACTGACCAGCTGTGATAGCCCATCCCTCCCCCAGCTGTCTATACGGGGAAGAACCTGGGACACCAGATAAAGACACAGATCTCTTCATTCTACATAGATCTGTACATATATATATATATATATATATGTATATATATAGATATATATACACACATGCAGATGTCACTGAGCACCTCTATCAATGCAACACCTAATGGGCAGCAAAGCTGCGTTTCTGTGCTGCTTTAGGAGTCTTAAGGTCTTTTCAGGGGGCTCACAGCACAGCCTCCAACAAACCCTAAGGCAAAGGCAGGAGTTGTGGCTCCTTGCAGTTCCCCAAGATCAGCACACACCCTGCAAAGAGGTTTTCTAGCTCTGTAGGGATTCAAAACATTGCTCCTGAGGGGAAAAGCATTTCCCTTGTGTTTTCCTCTGAGGGAGTGTAGTTAACTGATCTGCTCCTCCCTTGGGCTTCCTGCTCCTCCAGGTAAAACTGCTGCCTGCCTGCCCGCAGCACCAAGATGGCACCAAAGGCCGGGTGACCTGCTCATACCTGGCAAATAAGGTAAAGAAGTTGGAGGGGTCACCACAGTAAGGCTGGTTTTGGGAGTGTGGGTGGCTGCACGGGGCTGAAGGGTTTCCTGAAGGTACCCTTGGGTGTTTGGAGTTCTTGGGCTTTGGATCCTGCACCGAGAATTGCTCTGAGCTGTGCCCACAGCCCTTGTCTGTCTCTGTACCTGCTGCGGCTGAAGCCACACTCCTTTTCTCTCCTTTTCCTTCCTCCCTCCCCATCTCCTTTCTTTCCTTCTTCCCTTACTTCCTCCTTGCTTTTCATGCCTCTCTTCCTTTCTCCCCTAAAGGGGTGCTGCTCCCCTACAGCGCCTTCCCTTACCACAACCCCACCCCAACAGACACAGACAACTCCAGTTGTTTAGTCCCTTTATTGTCATTCCACAGGGCACAGCTACATCCTCTGGACAGGCTTGATCCCCAGGATGTCGAATCCCTTGGCCATGACAGCAGCAGTGGCTTCGCACAGGAGCAGCCTCCACATGTTCACCTTCACGATCTGGCCTGGAAAACACCACCAGAGGAGCTGGAGCAGCTGCTCAGAAGCACCAGTGGTGCCTTCCCCTCTGCCCACAGCCTGGCCCTGGACTGGCACACTGAGCCCTTCCTGCTCTCCCTAAGCCAGGCAGACTGACCAGCCCTCGTGTTTCCAGGTGCCTGGCTGCTCCCAACTCTGCTCAACCTTCCTGCTCACCGGCAGATGACAACACAGGCTGTCCTTCCACACAGACCCTTGTTCTGCAGCAGCAAGTAGTGTGACAACAGCCTTCACATCACAGGGAAACATCCTGGAGAGTGTCTGTACTATGATACGGGACAGGCACACACAGCACCCCACGGCCAACACTCACCACTCTGCCTGTCCTTCTCCACGCAGTAGCAGTTGTCGTAGAACTCGGTGAAGGTGGTGGCCAGCTCATACAGGTAGTCACAGAGCGTGTGCAACAACAAGTCCTCCAGGATCTTCTGCAGGATCTCAGGGAACCTCAGGATGCACTTGCCCAGCTTCCACTCCTTCTCATGGTCGAGGATAAGCACCTCCTCCCTGGCTGCCTTCCGCAGCATCTGCTCGTCAATGTTGGCCAGGCGAGCGATGGCCCTGGAATGATCCAGAACATGGGCTGCTTGTGGGGCTGCCACTGCTCAGCCTGCCTGGGGCCAGCCTGCTCGCCTGTCTGGCCTGTCCCAGGACTGACGTCCAGTCCTGGGTGACCAGGCCAAACAGGTCAATCAGCCCTGGGGATGCAGGGGGAGCCCCTGTCATTGGGGTGATCCAGGAGGGCACTGCACAGGAACAGGGAGGGATGGGCTCTGGGCACCCACATCAGCAAGGACACACGATGCTGCCAAGCAAACCAGGCTCAGGGTGCCAGAAAAACTGTGGGGTATGGCAACACCTGAGCTGAGCAGCTGCTGGAACACAGGTGGACCCTTTTCCAACCACCTAAATCCTCTGATTACCAGACACTCCCACAGCTCCCTCCTTGGGATGTGTGTCACGCAGAGCAGCCATTTCAGGTGGCAGGGCACACCATTTGCAATGACAAATAAAATCTTGCCTGTGGTGCACCCCAGTGTAGCTGCCTTCTCTCACCAACTCCAAGGGCACTGATGTGACCATCACATCTCTGCCCACATGTGCAGAGCATCAGCACCAACTCCAGCTGCTCCCTCACCCACCTGATCCGTGTGAAGGCATACAGCAGATAGGCAGCTGTGTTCCCTCGGTCATCCAGCATCTTGTCGAAGGAGAAGACGTAATCATTTAGTCTGTTGTGGGACAGATCTGCATATTTAATGCATCCAAAAGCCACTGATGTCTGGGCAGCTTTCAGCTCTTCTGCTGTGAGGACCTGGTGCAAATTCAAAGCAGATCACAGTCAGGAGGAAGAACACTGTGCTGCCCTCATGAACCACAACATGCAGCCCTGGCCACCCAGCAGGGCTCAGGAGGAAAGCCCAGGTTGCTGAGGGGATTTTACCCATGTGGTACTCAGTTCACACACACCTCTCCACTTCAGGGCACCAGACAACCCCACATTCACATCTCACTTCTCTTGCAATCAACTGCACTGCAACCCTGCCCAGGCTAAGGCTGACTCCTGACAGCCCACAGGACCTCTGAGCCCACAGTGTCCCACCTGTCAGGTGTGATGTTCATACTGCTTCTTACAAACTGCATGTACACATAACAAACAATCCTCCAACCCTCACAGAGCATTTTGGACAGCCCAAACTGCAAATTCTCCCATCACCTTCTGCATCCTGGGGGAGTCACAGCTGTTGCCATCACAGCAGGGACACCTGACGGTACCTGCAGGGCCAGCTGTCTGCTCCCACCCCCAAGAAGCTCTGCAGTACTCAGCACAGTTCCCAGGAAAGACAAGCGCTCTGTCACAAGTACCTTGTCCCGTTCCTTGTCTTTCAGCTTGTCCATAGCTCGTTTCAGGCCTTCTTCCAGCAGGTCTATGAGACGCACTGTATCCCCTGAACGAGTTTTGAACTTCTTCCTGAAAACACACAGACAAAATGACCACCTGCATAACAGGCAGAACACTTCCACCCCCTGCCTAGGGCACCCCAGGCAGATCCAGGACATGCACCAGAGCCTCTTGCAGGGATTCCCACTGCTCACACTTTATGGCTTAGCAAAAAAGCACATGGCAGATCTCTCTGTATTGAAGGAATTGCCATCACACAGACAGGTACAAAACTGAGAGAACATCCAGGGGGTGCTGACCAGGAAGGCTCCCACAGTCAGAACAGTCCCAGCTCCAGACATTAGGCAGGATACAATACCAGTGCCAGACTTTTCCCAACTGATGTTTCATCTACCATGAAGAAGGTAGAAAGTAATGGAAATCGTGGCCTTTACCATTGCCATCTCCCAGTATTCACATCAGCTTCCACCAGCCAATCCCAGTGCCCCTCCCCAAATGCCAGGCAGCAGAAGCCAGGCCCAAGAGGGAATGTGACCGCAGCACCAGTAACTACGTGGATCAAGGACAATGACAGGCAACTAAATGACACAGTTATGGAAAACAGCATGGGATGTGGTGCTTTCTTCTGGGTTTTTTTGGCATGTCACATACTTGTCAACACACAAGAGCAAGTCTCCTGCATTCACTCAAACATCCTCTCCAAGGCAAATGCAGAGGAAAAACTGCACCCAAGCACTTACTTGTCTTCTCCCAGCACCACTCCGAACGCAGCATGGGCCACTCTTGTCACTTTGGGGTCATACCAGCCAATCATCTGTCCAGCTGCAAACACTGTTTGTAAATGCACAGACTGCAAGGAAGAAACACCAACAACTGGTTCTCAGCTCACTCGTCCAGGTGCAGTTTTCTTCCCTGCTTTATCTCATTTGCTTTCAAAATGAGACTTAAAATTTTTCAAGATCCACAGAGAAATTCCACATCAGAAAGCTGAACCTTCTGAAGATGTTTTCCTGGCTTAAAGAAGCAGCAACTGGCAAATTCCCATCACTGCTCAGGTAGATACACCGAAAACACTAAAGAGCCTGTGGTGTTCTACCTGTGTTACTGCTGCATCCAGCACTTAACACACTTTGGGATAAGCTGCACCAGCAGTGACAGCAGAGCTGGAGAACTCACCTGGCCGCTGTCCACGACGTAGATAAGGATGTCACCCTTCTCCTCACACAGCCTGTGCTTAAGAGCAGCTAAGTCTGATGTGTCATATGTGTAACCTCCGTCTGATTTCATGATTGTCAATGGCACAGGGAAACCCGGGACAAACACGATCTTCCTGCCATCATCAACCTGGACAAACCCTGCAAAAGCAAAGGAAAACATTCTGCCTTGTATCACATCAGGGAGGTTTGTGGCAGAAACACTTCCCTGATGCTACCAGCATGAAAAGGCCGTGCACTCACATGCTCAAAATACTAAACAACCTACATGGAACTCCCCTGTCAACCAAGTCACATTCCTTACAGCACTTCCAGAACTATGCACAAGGAAGCAGATCTGTACAGAGGTGGCCTTACCAGAAGGGATCTGATTTAAAAACTCCCAACACTGGCATCCAGATCCCCCTCTACAGCCACAAACTCAGCATCGCAAGGTATGACATTAAAGGCAACTGAAACTATGGAGATGTAACAAGGACTCAGCACGAAGTCTTTCAGAGGTAAGACTAGTCAGAACACTTCAGACAGTGAGACTCAGGAACTGCTGAATCCAGACAGGAACATGTAAAACCAGAGACTTTTTATGCTGCATTTGGCTTCTTGCCAGTTTCAAAGTCAACATGATCCAAAAATGCCTTCACAAAGATTTCTCAGACAAAGTTCCCACACAGTCGCAACACTAAGACCAGGAAGTCTGTCCCATACTGTTCCCTGACTGTTTACTCAGGATACAATAAATTCCAGTAGTACCTCACGCTATTGCCTACGAGTATCACAGACAAACTGATTTTAATGTCAGCAAGAAAGATTCAAGCTTTCTCGAATGAAACATATAAGAATTAATTCTGCTAATGCAGAAAGAAGGAAAAGCCACAAAAGTTCCACTCAGGAAATGTGGCTGAGAGAAAAAGCAAAGGTGGGGAACATGCAACTTGAAAAGCATCAGCCCTAAGCCTTGCTGAGTAGGAGTGAGGTTACCACACATCCTCACAGTTGCAGAAACTCTGACCTGAGACCAAAAGCCTCACCTTTGTCTTCAAATTCTTTGACAATGTCTTTCATCATCTCGTGGTAGAACGATTCCCCTCTCTCTATGAGCGTGATGTCCAAACAGTTGTAGATTTTCTGGAATTCTTGAGGAGAGAAACAGAACAAAATACTTCCATTAAAGGCACACAGTGATAACCAGTGGCATATGTTTTACCACTGGGCACAGCAAGGCATTATCCATCTCTTGGTCAAGCCATCAGGACTGAGGAGACAACAGATTTAGCTGAAAGCCTCCACAGACAGCCCAGTACTTTGGCTGTAATGGCTTTTTGCTTTAAGCTTTTCGTGGCAGTGATTTTCAAAAGAAAACAGGAGCATGGGCTCAGACTTAAAAGGTGAGGAAGCCTCCTGTTCTACTGGAGAGACACATTTCTGGACCTGGCAAAGTCACCTTTGCGTGATACGTCACAGATGAGCTCCCAGGCTTTGATGAAGTCGGGGTTTTTGCTCTGCAGCAGCACCACACATTGGTAGGCACGTTTCTTAAACTCCTCCTCTGTGTCAAACCTCCGCTTGGATTCCTGCAGTGAAACACACGTGGAAAAGCACTGCCTTCTCCCCTGACACCAGCTGCCATTCATAACAGCCCCTCCAAGCACGCCCATCCCAAAAGACAGAGAGGCTGCAAGCTTACAAAGCCCTCTAATCATGCCCCATGCAGACAACTCAGTACCAGATACAATTCTTTACCCTGTGGCAGGCTGCTGCAATAATCTATTAACAGTGATTTGATTCTTTTGTTTCTCCAAAATACTTCCCAATCTGTAAAGTTCCTCGATCTTCTTTTGAGATGTTGACAAAAATATTACACTTGTTTGCTAAAAATACCTTGTAAAAAGCCTGGAGGTCCCCGATGGGAGGAGAAACAGTTAAGTAGTCCGGAAATTTGTCTTGGAGGTGGGCAATGAGCATTCCAAACTGGGTGCCCCAGTCTCCTAAATGGTTTAACCTTGAAGCAATTGAAGAGCACAACAATGACTTTTTGAACATGTGCTCCAAGATACACACATTACAAAATTATGTATTCCAAAAGAAGGAACACACATAATACCAGAAACCCAAACCAGTCAAGCTCCCCCAGTTTCACTGCAATGAAGCTGCTGCCCCCCTTGATTTCTTACCCTGCTACACTTGCTCAGCTGAGTGTCTTTCTACACATAAGGGGTTATTTGCCACATGCTTATAAACAAAGACCAACACAGGCCAAAGCACAGAGATAGGTACTGCACAGACTCAGCCAACCAAGCCCACCACACCCAGGAATCAACTCTCACCTCAGAACGTCATAACCTGCGAACTCGAACAGTCGGCACATGCTCTCCCCGATGATGGTGGACCTCAGGTGGCCAACGTGCATCTCCTTGGCAATGTTAGGGGATGAAAAATCCACCACCACCTAGGACACAGCACCACAGGAACACATGAATAAAAGGCAGTGGCCATTTCCACACCTCGTGTGTTTAATCTGGGGGGTGTTGTGGGGGGAGCAGGGCGAACAGGGCTCGCCTCTGCCAACCCTCACACACAGCCAGCAGAGAGGGCCCAGAGGGGACATCAGACATGCAGCCCAACTCAGGGTCAGGGATCACTCCCAGACTGACCTGGGCACAACACCTGCCCCAGGGAGCCCCGTCCCTCACTCCACAGAGACCACACCACGTACACACAGCCCACCCATGACACCTATGCCACATCCCACCTACTCTGCTCTAACAACCTGCTGCCACAGACATCTGCTCAGCACAGCATTTCAGTTGTGAATTTCAAAGCTACCTGCAGTCCAGCATGTTTCACCTGCAGCAGGTGCCTGTGTGCTCACTGCTGTACCTTTTTCCTCTTGCCAATGGCTGGTGGTTGAACTCCATTTATCAATAAACTGCTCAGCTGCTTCGACACAAAATCCTTTCTCAAGTGGACATTGATAAAACCTTTAGAGGAGAAAACCATCAATGAGTGCTGGGGCTGCAGAAGTGCCTCAAACCACTCCTTGTTTCCTTTCCCCTTGGATTTCTGTTTCCTCAAGCACAAAAGCATGTGAAGTCAGCTTGACAGAACAAAACAGTTTTCAGCCACAGGACAACAAAGCTGTCACTAGATGACAATTTCTGTTCCCAGATTAAAAGAGTCTGATTCACACCACTACAGCCTTTATTGCAGGAGTCAGATGCTCAAGCTACACCACTGACATAACTCCTTTTTGTGCACTGCCTCTCAAAGGTGAATTTATAACAACAATTTTTTACAAGAAAATAAATAATTTGGTTTTCAGAACGCAAAACCAAATTCTCCTTTGTCTCCTTTTTTTTTAAAATTAATATCCTAAAACATATATTTTCACCTGGGATAATCCATGCTTGTGGGATGACACTGTTTCACTTCTCCTGCTTCACAAAGCCAATCAACAAATTTATGCCCAAGCACTAGAAGGGCTGTGCCATGGGATTTTTGTTTATGCTGAAGCCCTAAGGAATATGAGCCCTTGTATTTCTTCTTGGGTCACAGGGATAAAACAGATGCAGCAATGAATAACCTCCATGCTACTCCAGCCTCTCAGTGCTGAGAGGACAAGGTGTCCTCACCATGCAAGGAACAGCAAGAAGGGCATATCTATTCTTGCTGTGATTTCATGACTGTGGCCTGATACCCATCATCAGTATTTGAAGAAGAAAAGCTGGTCCTTTAAGCATCAGTGGAAAAATTGCCAATTAAGGGGGTCAGGATCATACTTGGCAGTTCTAATACAGAGGTAGATTTCTGTTGCTGCACAAGTGTGAGGGCTACAAAGCTCACCAAGACAGAAGCAGCTAATTCACCCTGCAGTTTTAAATTCAAACTGCAGTTTTAAATTGCAACATGCAGGTGAATTGAACTCAGCTCAGCTTCCCTGTTCACCATCCAGAATAAAAATACCCTTTCTGCTTTAAAACCTACTGTGTAAAATGAAACTAATCTTACCAGGACCGGCAATTTCGACCTTCTCAATGCACTCATTGGCAGGAATGTTTTTTGCTATTTTGTCAGCGATTTCTCGTGGGATAACCTTCTGCTCCTTGGTTTTGAGCAGTATCTGAAACACAACAACAAGATCAAGTAAAATTCAATCCTCCAAAACACTCTACAGAGTGGAACAGAAACACAGATACTGTGGCACTG
The DNA here is from genome assembly GCF_003031625.1 of Empidonax traillii. Taxonomy (NCBI): domain Eukaryota; kingdom Metazoa; phylum Chordata; class Aves; order Passeriformes; family Tyrannidae; genus Empidonax; species Empidonax traillii. The sequence goes on from NW_020955557.1 coordinate 687,538, forward strand.
AAAGATCCTCCTGGTCCTTTAGCTTCATAATGCAGAGACACCCACAAAGAAAAACATCTCTAGTGAGTTTTACAGATCAGATCAGTTCTCCACAGCAGGAGCCTGACTGGACCCAACAAGTTCCGCTCCTTCTTCTCAGAGCAGTCTCCATGTCAGAAGAAAATCTCCCAGGTTATTTTTAAAAACATTTTGAGTGGTTTGGCAAATTTGTACTTTTTTTAAGCTAGCAAAAGAGACAAACCCTTCAAAATTCAGCATATCTGGCACATATCCTTCATACTGCTTCACAATCCCGTTGACCAGGCTCATGGGTGTCCTCAGCTCTGCCAACACTCATACGTGAAGTTCTGAACTGTGCCTGCAGCAGATTCGGAGTGTGGTTTTGGAGCAAGTCTGCTGATTTATGACTAAAAGCAACCAAAGCAAACTGCCTTCCGTCCTGCCTTAGTCTTAAGCTTAATAAATAAATAAGGGAATAGATAAATAAGTGAATAAATAAATAAAACCCAACAACCCAAGCAACCACAGATAAATCTAACATTACCCTTTTTCTTAAAAGAGCATCAGAAAAACTACTGGGAAAGTAGCTCCCTCCTTTTCCCTGGAGCCATGAATGGCCCACTGTGAGAAACTCAAAATTTACATGCAATGATTGCATCTGAATGGTTTGGGCCAGAGAGACCTTCAAAGATCATTTAGTCCAACTCCCAAATTTCCCTGTCCATTCCCAAAGCATCTTCTCGCATAGCTTTTTGCAAGTTTTACAAACACACCCTTTAGGAGGATTCTGTGAGCTAGTCCAACCCACCTCTTGCAAAACACTACATTCACACTGTATAAAATTACCACAACTATTTGTTTCTGAGCATGTGATTTTCTGTCATTACCGTGATGTGTTTGAAAACTCATCACCTCGCTCCCACCAAGATCACAAAGATCAAGTACCTCTTTGTCAACTCAGAATTTGTCTGTATTTGCTAACTTGCAGTCTGCTGCAAAATGTATTTCTAAGGTTTTCAGCTTCCTGTTTAACCTGTCATACAGCTGATCATAACAGGATCCTTACAGAATGGTAAAGGCTTGGAATGGGCAAGAACGGGCAAGAAATTAAAGGCATGCCCATATGCCTTTAATGCTACTTAAAGTGTAAACTACAGGAAGAATAAATGCAAAACCAGATTATGGGCATTTTATACCAGATAACAGGCGTGTTATCTGAACCATTCCAGAATTGGTTACCATATGCCATTGACTCTAAGGAGCAAAGGGAGCTCCTGGCTGAAACCCCAGGCATTAATATGCTGATGAGCTCCCGGGAAAACAATAGGCATTTGTGAGGGCCCTTTCCACACCAGTGCCTTGCAGGGAGAGGCTGCTGCCTGGCACGTCCCAGTCAGGGCACCTCCCGCTCCTCTGGCAGTCCCAGTGACCCTGGCTCTGCGCAGGGGACACCCTGGGGAGACCTGCCCCACAGCCAAGCCCCTAAAACTTAGGCTGACAGGAAGTCCATAACCTGCTGCTGGCTCCGCTGTGCTGACACGCTCTGAGACTGCTGCCTGTGCGAGCACTGCCAAGCTCCAGCCCAGCATCCAGGGAACAAACTCCACAGCCAAGCCCAGCCCCAGGAACCCTTATTCACCAGCGCAGCTGACAACCTGGAACTCGAAACGCTGGCTCGGAGGGGACCGTTCAGACACCGAGTTATGCGAACAACGTCGGCGCTGGGACCGCTCGAGAATCCCAACCGCGACTTAATTGGGGTAACGCAGCGGTCAGAAAAGTGGCATCGCTCTGAATCCCGTGTCAGGGCAGTCACCCAGGGGGCTCAGCCCTGTCACAATATGCTAATGAGGGCAGGGGATGGCACACGTATTTGTGAGGGCTGTTTCCACCCTGGCACTCCCGGCCCGGTGCCTGCTGGCCGGCACGTATGGCAGTCACGGACAGCGGGCACAGCAGCCGCCCATGGCAACACGGGGGAGCAGAATTCCACGCATGGCAGTGCAAGCTCCCTGTCAAAACTGCCAGCCTAGAGGATTAGTAAAGGTGAATTGACAACAGAACACCTGAAGAAAAGGAAACAGTTGTCTCTGTTGAGATTGCCAAATAAAAGATCTGCGATTACAAAGAGTCTATTTAGTCGCTCAGAGGCACCAATGCATTCAAAATTTGGGTGCTTGCTTTCTCCCACACCTCCTGGTTTTACTTCAGCACAGTCACAGCCAACTGCTGAAGTATCTCTGATTCTATTTGGGTCTTCTTTGGTCAAATATCTTCCACAAAGTAGCAGTACCATAATTTCCTAAGTAACTGCTAAGTACCAGCCAGGCCAAAAAAAACCCCACTCCTTACTTTGCACATACTAACAGGTGTTCTGTAAAGTGGAACCATCCTTACAGCTGCCTGAGAACCTCTAACATCAGAACATTGTAACAAAACCCTCATGTTTCCTGCCTTTTGCTAATTTAAAATAAAATATAGATACCACCAGCTACAGATGTAGGGATGCCCACAGAGCCTAGCCACAGCAAATGCTTGGATAGCAACAGCCAGTGAGATAGGAATGAGAGCACAAAAAGCGTGTGGAATAGTGCACTTCAAAAGGCTGGAAAGAGCATTTGTCACAGAACTGGAAATTTAGGAACACAACAACAATCAGCGCCCACAGCAACAGGAGGTGTGAGCAGTGAGGGGAACCTGCAGTCCGAGGTTTGTTACCTGCCCTCTGAGAAGGGGCTATGTGCACATAACTGTGCAGATGTGTGTGGGGACATCACACTTGCCTGGCACTAGGGAAGAGCATGCAGAGTTATGCAGGTGTTTCTCAACATTTCGTAACTCCCTGGAATTGTGATTTATTGTTTTGCTGGTTTTATTTCCAAACATACAGTTCACTAATTGGTAGATAATTGCACACTATTAGTAAATCAATACAGCACTTAAATCCTGATTGGATTTAGATCCCATGAAATGAGCATTTTTCTGTGTTACACATTAACTCTCTCATACCAGTCATCTAAACTTTAAAGGTCAGCTCTATAAAGGCCAATGCTTCCCCCAAAATGTCTTTAGACACTCACTCAATTCTCAACCCAGACACCTACAAGAAGTCCAGGATTGCAACTTTCACTGTGCTGTCTGTCACTGAGCTTCCAACAGGCACCATCCCCATTTTTCCTTCTTTGTTAAGATTGTTTACATTTACCTGTGATATGGCCATGGCACTGTTACACTGGTAATCCCCAAATTTGGGCTGCTGACTTGGTGTCACCACCAGTGGAGGGTTTTCTAACTCTGGGTAGGCAGCCTGAATAGCAGCTCCAAAGATCTCCTGAAGACAGCTGTTGATATTAATCATGCTTTTTGCTGTTTTACTTCTTTCCTCCTGAAGGCTCTGAAAAAAAAACCCAAACCAACCCAACAAGATCCAGAAGGTTAAATTCACAACATCTGAGGAACTGTTACATCCCACTTTTCTCCTTGGCTGCCTGGCAAAGCACAGCTGACAGATCTGGCTGACACCTCCAGGCACAGGAGCGACATGTACAACATAAAAATTAGGTGATTCAAGAGCTGCTTCTGCTGTTGAAGCTCCCAGCACAAACCTTTCCCTGAATGCAGGGCTGCATTACTTCTCACTCCTTTGTCGGTGACCCTGGGACAGACCTTAGCTTGGCCACCCAGTGCATGACTGGCCAAAATGTGACAGTGTGAGCTTGCTGACCTACTGACACTTTCCATAAAAGTAGGTTTCTGTTTAAGGAACCAAAAAAGATCTGATGTGTCCCCAGTTAAGGTGTCAGAATGCAGAGTGAGCACACTGTCACACATCACTGGCTGTAATAAACTGACATCACTTATTTAGCTTGCCTTAATGAGAACAAAAAAACACATGCTGCTGCAAGAATTCTTTTTTCTTTATTTCCTTACCTTTTGAAGGAAATTTAACCGATACTTGAGCTTTGCGTTTTCGTCTCGCAGCCCTTCCAAACTGGGGGAGACTCCCAAGCACCCAGAGTTTTTCAGACGCTCAATTTCTGCAGTCAGCAACTTGATCTCGTTTTCCTGAAAAGCAAATTGAATTGTCACACACCAGTTCCTGGAGTGGGGGCAGGAAGTGATGAGCTACAAGTTCTATTTTGCCTCATAAAGGTAACAGCAATGACATGGAAGTTGAATAATTCCAAACATTTACTGTGTGAAGGTTGTTTCTATTTGTATCAAAACCAGGGATTCTGAAATGTTCTTAAAAAAAGGCAGTCAGAAGGCAATCCCACTGATATCAGGAAAAAAGTGCAAGAAAGACAACAGGTCATGCTAATAAAGGATCATCCCAAAATAGGCACTTCCTCCAGCTTTTTAATCTAATAAAGATGTCAAATGACTTGACTCAAAATTCCCTTAAGCCTCCTTCAGCCAGTTTCACCATCTTAGTTTCTCTTTCAGAAGAGGAAACCACAATCACTCACAACTCCAGCAAGCTCAAAGTCCACCTGGAGGCAGGAATGCCAGGAAGTACAGCCTGCTGCTCCACAGGGGCGTTTCTGCAGTGTGCACTCACTTCCACCCAGACATACAACCTTTCCTTCCCTGCCTCCAGTGTGGCTTCTCCCTTAAAACTGACACAAGGCATTCAGGAGCAATCAGGAATTTCAGGTGGACCTTTGTGCTCCAAAAAAACAAACTTCCTTGTGCCCCTCAAGACCTCACAGCCTGGACTCACAGTTGGAAGCTGCCGCAAGGAGTGGGAATTTTCATCACCCCACTCCCTAAAGAAACCAAGTAGCTGAAATGTCACCTCTGTTGACCATCCCTTGTTCCCCCCTGTAACAGGCTTTGTGCCCCGAGCCACAGAGCTGGCTCACACACAGCAGCCTGGAGGCTCCTGGAGGTTTAAGGGACTCAGTGCTCCAATGGAAGGAGAGGCAGCAAGCAGTGCTCACCCTGGCTCCCAGCCCCTCAGCTCCCTCATCCAGGCTCTCCTTGCCAGAACTTCCACAGCAGGACGCAGCTCAGGCTATTATTGTAGTCAACCAGGCCACCAAACCTTATCAAAAAGGGCTCATTTACTTTGTTGTTCTTGAAACAAACAGAATATTTAATTAGGAAAAAAACTGGGCCATTGAATCTTCTGGTCCTGTACGTCCACCTGAACAACAGCTCCCAGAAATGCTGCTGTAAATAACTGCAGATGCTCAGAAACCTAAGCTGAGGCAAAACAATCTTAAGATTGGCCTATTTGCGGGCCAAGCTGAAAATCAGTACTTTTGAGGTCACTCTTCAGTTGTGCTTCAGTTTATGGCACACTTCTTTTACAGCCTCAAGGTCTCCTCTGCTACAGGAGAACGGGATGCTGCTTCTTGCAGTTCAGGTGTGAAAAAATAGGACTCTGAGGGAAAAAAAAAAACAACCCAAAACCTTATCAAATCCTCTGGTTTGGCTTTTAGATAACCAAAATCATTGAACAGCTGTACCTTAACTCACTTCAAATAGACCATTTCAGCTCTAGCAAGCCAAAGCATGTGCCCCAACTGTTTTTCTCTCATATACATACAACCCACACAACAACAGCAAATACACCGGTTTATTTTCAACTCTTCTTCCTTGCCTGACCTGGTAGTATTTAACTTATACACCCATTTGAAAAATCTTCTGAACTTCCAAGTTCAAAATAGCTCAAGAGAGAATTCATTGTGCTTTCACAGCTGAGTCACTGTAAGTTTCAGTGACCATTATTGCTACAAACTGACTTAAAAGAATATTAGAGCAGAGAAATGCATATCTCATTCCCCCCCAACCCTAGAATGTGCTTTTAAGAAAAGCACAAAGGTAGCTTTTACTCTTTACACATTATCTGTAAATTCTGTGTCCACACAGTACTGCCTTTTCCCTAGCAAAGTCACCAGCTCCAGAACAGGGTACCAAGACCCCAGGGAGAGTTCTGCATCGAGGGCAAACCTTGTCCAGACCCAGAAAATCATATTCAAACTAAAATCACTGCATATCCAAGACAAGCAGCAGCTCATATGTACTCCTCCTGCATTAAAAGACTCCTCCAAAGCTACAACCACCAAGGTGTTTCAATGCCAGCTTTTCAGAACAGGAATTTGATTTGGATTTTCCTCCATCACAAAAACCTCTGGCCACCCAAAAGAAGATCTGCAGGTGAGATCACCAGTATTCTACTGGAGCTTCTTTCCATACTGTTAAACAAGAAAGGATGAAGAAAGAGGTTTATCCACACGCACAGCCATATCCAGAACTAGGATTCTCAGGAATCACTAACCCCTGGGGCAGACACCTGGCCCAAACAGCTTTTCCCACCCAGACACAGGGTGACAATCAGTATCGTAATTTAGACAAAAGGTAAAAAACTCTAAAGCAACGTCGCAGCTCAGCAAGTCTCATCTAGTTCTTTCCCTTGACTGCACCAAAGAAGCACAGACACCTGAAGGCATTCGGGCTGGCCCCATTTCAGGTTTGACCAGGCCCATTTGGGGTATTATAAATTCTACATTCTTTCTCAAAAGCAAACTACAGACAACCCTTGTAACTCCTCTCTCATGGTACTATCCAAGTGAGTCAACACCAACACTCCTCTGATCTACAAGATGTGTGACTGAGAAAAGGAAGGAAAAAGCTGCTCTTAAGGTCATAAAGTGTTACCTCCTGGTTTATTCTACCTGCACTATCACAGCTTGCCAGTAAAGGGTCATACCTGATGACCACCTCATGAGAAGCTGCGGGAATTACATGAGGCCATGCTGACATCTCCAAGGGCTCTTTGGTCAGCTGAGTACTAGAAATCTTCCCCTCACCTGTGAATACAAAAAAACTACAGCTTTTTCAATAGGACCAAAATCACCCTTACATTTTTCCCTTAGCACTTAAGACTGTCTTCTAAAGATCCCAGTGAATTAACAAGAAACTTGCATAGACTTCTGTCTCTGGGCTTTAATGTCACAGAATTTTTCTTCATCAAGTTTAAAAGAAAAAAAAAAAAGCGGGGGGAAATGACCTGAGAAAGCATGGGAAAGGGAGCAGAACATCTCTCTTCTTGCCTCCTGATCAGTTTTATCTCTATTCCTACTTTGCCAAGCCCTGCTCAGCTGGCTCAGTGCAGTAACTCAGCACACAATCCTTGCTCCTGGTTGGGTTATTTTCCTGAAGAGCTAATGATTCCTGCAGGCTGGCTCACCACAGGCTCCAGGGTTTGCTGCAGCTGGCACAGGGAGCAAGGTGTCAGGTAGGCTGAGGCTCAGTAATTCCACGTGGCCTCCTTCAGCCAGAGTCAGAGCTGAACACAGGTCCCCTGCTTTCCTTCAGTGACTGGAATTTGTTTATGGACTAAAGACCAGACTGCAGTGCTGGCAAAGGGAGAATGCCTTTGCCAGAACACCCAAGATGTGCTTCCTCTCCTAGCAACAACAAAGAAGAAAGGGGAAATCACAGGCAAAAAGGAGTTGCAGAGATTCAACGGCCAGATTTATTATCTCAGTGGTTTATGGCAGTGCTTATGTCTGTAAGCAGAAAACACATTGGGAAGTTGCTTAAGAACACACGAGACTAGCAGACAAAAACCCACAAGCCAAATGTCCCGAACCTCTCAGTCAGATGCTCCTGGGGCAACACGAGAGAAGTCAACCTGTGGAGTCAAAGCTTTCCTGAACCTGCCTCTGTCCTCGACTGTCAATACTGATCACTGATCAAGGCAGACCTGGCAGTATGATCTATTTCTTATTATTGCTCTTGCCACCGAAAGAGGAGAGGGCTGTCACCACCTTTTCCCAACCCCGAGCACCCCACGGCTGCCACAGCCGTGCTGGGGAAGGCCAGGGCTGCCACGGGCACACCCATCCTCCATCCAACAGGTGCTCTGGGAGCCCATCCCTGGAGCTGCCCCGGGCTCCGGGACACGCTCCTGCCCCTGGGCCCTCCCGGAGCGGCTGACCCCGGCGGGCCGGGCACGGAACCGGGAACCGGGACAGGGAACTGGGCCAGGACACCCCGCCCCGCCCGGCTCAGATGACTCGCTCTGGGCAGGCTTTTCACAGAAGTTTACCACGAGCACAGAGCGCCAGGCCCGGGGCAGGGCCGGAGCGCTGCTCTTTGTCCCGGCACCCGCAGGAGCGCCCGAGGAGGCGCCTCAGCCCTGCCCGCCCTGCCCTCACACACCGACCCGCGCCCCGGGCAGTGAACCCGGGGCTCGCCCGCCCCTGTGCCCCGCGGCGCTGCCGTGCCGTGCCAGGCTCTCCCGGGTTATCCCGGGCTGTTCCCGTGTTATTCCGGGTCATCCCGGGCTGTCTCGCCCCGTACCTGCCGCGCCAGTCGGGCCGCGCTCTCCGCCACGCGCGCCTCCATCCTCGGGCGGCCGGAACCGGGAGCGCCCCGCGGGAAGCGGAAAGGGGGGACAGCGGCGGCAGCGCCCCCTGGCGGCGGGGAGGACCGACCCGTCCCTCGGGAATGCTGCCCTGGAAACGGCGCCCGAGCCTGCGGGATACATAGCCTGGGAGACCTTGGGAAGGGAGGGGAGAAGGGAAGGGAAGAGTAGAGAAAGGAGAGAAGAAGGAGAGAAGGGAAAGGGAAAGTGAAAGGGAAGGGGAGAAAGAAGAGGAGAGAAGGGAAAGAAGAAGAGAGAAGGGAAGAGAGAAGGGAGATTCAGAGAAGGGAAAAACAAAGGGAAGGGCACCCCCAGTCCCTCATTCAGTGTCACCCACCAGCACTTTCACAGGGGAAATGTCCCATCCCCAGGGTGTGGGGACAAAATGGGCACAGGGCATGGACCGGTGGGGAGGAAGAACATGTGACAGGACTGGAGGGAGCAGCTGGAGCTGTGTCAGGAGAGGTTTAGGTTGGATCTCAGGAGAAGGTTCTTCCCCCAGAGGGTGGTTGGCACTGAACAGGCTCCCCAGGGCAGTGGGCACAGCACCAAGGCTGCCAGAGCTCCAGGAGGGTTTGGACAACGCTCTCAGGCACAGGGTGGGATTGTTGGGGTGTCCTGGGGAGGGCCAGGGGTTGGACTGGATGATCCTGGTGGGTCCCTTCCAGCTCAGGACATTCCATGATTCCATGAAATATGTCAGTTACAGCATTTCATGCGACACAGCAACAAAGTCTCCGGGGCGTGATGGTGGCGAACATTCCCTGTAGAGCCACAAACACAGCAAGAAGTTTGGCACAAAGGGGCAGGGACTGGGGTTGACAAAACATCCAGTGGCTCTTACCCAGCTATGTGCAAAGTGACATTCTGTACCCAGCCAGGGAGCAGTGAGTTACATCTCTAACACCTTTAGTAAAACCTGTGTTTAGAACAACAGGAAAAATTCCAGGAGCAAATTCCTCCAAGGTTTATCCACCAGCTACCTCTCAAAAACGCCTGGTCTGAAGGACATACAGAGGAAGGAAAAGCTATATCCTTCCAGACAGTGACAGGAAAAAAACCTCAATTTAGGTGCCAGGGGATGAGAAGATTCACACAAGACAAAAAGCAAGAAGGCAGGTTTGTCCAGAAAGGTCACTTTATTGGAAAAAACCTAATATGGACTTTAAACCTGCAGCCCTCCTCCCACAGCAGTGGTTTCAATGGGCTCCCCACGTTACCTTAACAGACCCATTACAGACATGAGCTGCAGTACAAATGTTAAAAGTGCAAGTATTCTGAACTTCACACCTACTTTTATGACCTGGCAGGAAACACAAATGCTTCACAGCTCACAGAGAATTCGTTCACAGCACTTGGGAGTCCAAACCGGCTCCCTGCATTCCCCACAGGGTACAAAAGACATCACTGAGAGTCTGATGCAGAACATCATAGAAGGTAGGGGTGAGGTTCCTTCAAATTCATTTTATTGCAGTAAAACCTCTAAAAGGTAGAGCTGTACAAAAAGTCTAAACAGCATTATTTAAGAATAACAGCACCTTACGCTGCATTTGTTCTTATTTAAAATTCTATTTCCCAAAAATACATTCCTAAATATACAAACTATACAATCTTGTCACTTTAATGCTGGTTTCTGTGATGATATAACTTTAACCTAAAAATCTTCAAAACATCCACATACTGACAAAAGCTCTAATATACAAATGCCTTGGTACCTTCATAATACCACATAAATAACTTCAAAACCCAAACTGCATTTGTAGAATTGTCCAGAAAGCAAATACTTTATGGTGATCACACATCGTCCGCAGAGAGTGTGGGGATGTTTATCCTCGGCCGTGTGAAAAATGCCATCTTCTCTCTAAAAAAAAAAAAAAATATGATCAGTTGTTAATGCAACAGGAGTCTCACCAGAAATGTCCATCATCCCCATGAGAGTTTATCCCACCAGCTGTTCCCACAAGGAGCAGCAGTACATCCTCCCTAAACCTAAACCTCTTAATTTACTTATCAGGCATGAGCCTACAGTTAAACTCACAGCACTGACCTTACCAGAAGCCATTTCAGAAAAGCTCAGGGTTTTTTCCCCTTCTAGATCTGTTACTTGGGGGAGCAAAGGGCTGCTTCTGTGTCAAAGAACCTGCTGCCAGGTGGGGAATGATTTGGAGCATTGCTGGTTGCTTTGATCATGTGCAGTGCTGCAAGGGGTTTCCCTGACTCTCAGACCTTATACTTTGAAATAAAATTACAGAAGTTCTTATTAACATTTAACTATTTCTGCAAAGATCAGACTTCCTCATCAGCATCTTAGTTATCCACAGAAAAATCAAGGCAGCAGTCCATTTTTCCTCCCCTTTTCCTCTAATTACCTGAATGACTGTACTTCCAGAGGCTCCTTCCGACTCTGCCCTCGCAGCCTGTGGACATCCTTGGCAGCAGCTCTCATCATTTTATCAGCCTTTAGCTCACACTTGTGTTCTGTTTTTTGCACCTAAACAAATAATTAAAAAATCCACCAAAAATAAATGTTTTTGTTTCTGGGAGGAATTATTTTATCCTATCTCCAAGGACAGCAGTATTTCAGCTGGAGGTCTGAGGGGTTTGGAAACTGTTGACTCTGGAAATCATGAGCCACAGGAGCTAAACTGAAGCTTGTCAGCTAACCGTTGTAACAGAGAGAGCTTTTTGTAAGGTCTTCTTCTAGCCTTTGGTGAGAATTATGGGTGCTATCAGCACTCTCTTGGTGTCTTTTGATATACCTTCTAAGCCGAAAGATCAGCTCACACAAGAACATGGCACCCCACGTTCCTGCCGTGCCCCAAAACCACCTTGCACCAAGTCCCTGCTACACCTGGTGCCCTCACACCTCAGTCTCTGCCTGGTGTCAGCAGAGGTGCCCAGTCAAGCCCAGATGCTGGGAAGGAGCCCTGTACATGAGGGAGGGTGTGATGTGGAGTAAGGTAAGTGCTAATCACCACACACCACACCTGCTGCAGGCTGGGAGGCTGCCCCTGGCAGAACAGATGGCTTTTGTGACTCCTCCTGTGGGCACCTGTGCTAGGGCAGGAAATCTCTGTGCTGCCAAATGCCAGGGTTCAGGGCTAACAGCCTGATGGAGCCCTACATGGAAGGCAAGGGTGACTAGTGCTGAGGCTTCCTTTCTTAGTGATGGTCCCAAGTCCCCTGTTTCCAAAATCCCATTTCCCCAAGCAAGTTGAGTGAAACCCAAAGGCAGGTGTTACTCACTCGTTTCTCCACCAGCCTCAGCAGCAGCCGAAACCTCTCATCGTCCTTCACCCACTGCGGCAACTCTTTCTCACCCTGACTTTGAGCTTGTTCCAACTGTTCCTTCAGCTCCCTCAGCACCGAGATCTCCTGAACCAGCTGGTCGTGCCAGGTTTTCGAGGCTTGCAGGTCCAGCTCCAGGTCTAGGGAGGTGCGGATCAGGCGCTCTGTACCGAAGGACTTGACTGAAGGCTGGAAAAGAAGGGGTGTATGAACACAGGGGGAAGTGTCCCAAGCATTCCACCCAGGAAGTGCCAAATACATCATCACAAGACCCATTTTTCAACCATCTCTATTGATCCTGCTTTCCAGCCCCTCTCAAGACAGAAAACACAAAGTCTTACAGGTAAGTGGTTTGATTTTTGTGTTTCCATTTAAGTTCTTCCTTGGCAGCTTCTCCAAACCCAACCATTCCTGCTTGCACACCTTGCTCCTAAGTTTAATGTCTCATCTTCAGATGAATCCACAATGCTGCAGAAAAACCTGTGATTGCTTTTGCCAGTGACATGTTGCCTTCTGCTAGTTTCAAACACAAGCTGTCCCAAGAAAACCATCCCCTTAGGAGCTCAGTATCAGTATCCTGGGGGAATTTTAGTGATTGCCATCACAATGGGCACAAGGATTCCTTTTGTGCCACGGAGTCACTACAACAGGGTCACCTGAGCATCTGAGACATCAGTCTCCTCACCCTCTTCCCCAGCTCCTCACATTTATTGTAAATACTTAAGAATCTCAAAACAATAAACAGCAAAACTGTTTGTGCTACTTCTTGTGCTCTGACAAGATGGAAAATACCAGGAGCCATCTTCCTAAATTCATTGTTCTAAATTAATTCCAACTTAAACATTGCTGTCATATTCTGTTATGTCAAAGAATCCTTGAGAGCCTCGAGAGACACAAAGAAAAGGCTGTGAATGAAAGCATGTGGCAATTGATTTATGTTTGCAAATTTTTCCTTTAAAACACTTTCCTGGTTTTTGCCAAGTGTCTGAGCCAGAGGGAAAAAAAAAGTGGTGATGTTCTTACCCGTTTCACTCTGACACTTCGTCTCTCCATTGCATTTCGAACGAAGGGGGGCTTTTTGGATAGAGTTGAACTGTCACTATCGCTGCGATTCAGCTGAAAAGGAATGTGAAAACCACGTATTTTTCATGAAAGAAATACAAGCAGTACACGTTATCAGTGAGACCACAGGGTTCTCTAAGTGGCTGTAAGCAGAGCTATGAAGTTTTGTGAAAGGCCACAGCAGAGACCCCAGTCTGAGTGTGCAACATGCACTTGGCACAGCCAGATCCTGCCAAACGCCTTGAACTCTGTCCCTTTCTGGGAATAGTGTCCCTATTTCTACACAATCTAAGTTTAGGTATGATATGGGACTCTACCCCACTACTGCTCTTCTTCTGTGCAAGTAACTAGCCTGGGCAAAGCAGCCTAGAAAAATAAGCTCTAAGTAATAACAATAATAATCATCATCATCATCATCTTTTCTAGCATCTGTAAAACATGGGACTTCTTTATTAGAGATTTCTCTTTTCTCTAACGACATGTATTTTAAGCTAGTGGTGAAAGAGGCAGGTTTATCTGAAAGCTCCCCCCTGGGTTTGTCATCTGAAGAGCTGTCATGTTACACACACACAGCCTGCTTTGTGGTTGTCTCTAGACCCTTACATAGTGCTCAGCTAAGTGGGGTTTAATTCCTTTCTCACGTTCTTTCTCCAAGCTGGGGGAGGAGTGGAGCAGGTGTGTGGATCTGCATGTGCTGGGACACAGCAGCTGTACCACCCAGGCACAGGTCACTGCTGCAAAGTAAGTGAGGTTTGTTCCTCTGGAAGCACCTGCTTCTGAACCAGAGAACCTGCCCAGCAAATCTGCCTTGGCTGCGTTAGGAACATGCCCACTTGGGACAGGTCGTGCATGATAAAAAACCAGTGCTTGCTTGTTTGCCAATTCTGCTTAAAAGACAAGTTATTTATAGTTAATTCTGGCCCTCAATTCAGGAAATAATTGAGAACACACATTTCAAAGCAGAGGAAGTGACATCTGACCCAACACATGACCTGTTCAGTTCCCTTCAGACTAAGCACACTGGCAACTTTCAGGCTTCTACAGTTTTTTTGCTGACATTATCAGATACTTAGCTTTCCATTTCTATCAGAGTTTCACATTCACCTCATGTAAAGTCAAGTGGACACAGCTAGATCAGTTCAAATTAGCACAGAATTAGCCTTAAAACAGCAGGAAAGAGTTTGGATATGCAGCCTATTCATCACTGTTTTACAGCAGCCCTTCTAGGTCAGTTTGGGCATCTCAGCATGCTGCATGTACCATGAACATATGTGAACATGTGTATCTTATAAATTTGTGCTTAATATTGTTATTTCCAGGGAAAGATACTCTCTGGGAGGTGAGGACAGAGCAACTTCTGAACCCAGAGGGGGAACGAAGAAAGCACTGCCATGTTTCTGTGAAAAACTCAGACTAAGTGAACACTGAAATCACCAGTGACAGAAACCCAGCATTTACACCCTCAGGATTGCCCCTTCCTTACCCGACACACGTACTGACTCTGTGGTCCTGGAGAGAAGGTTTTGGAGCGGATGATGGTGCTGCCTCTGACAAACTGAGTCTGGGGTGGGTTTGCTGCTCTTTTGTCTTTCGGACGAACCACAGTGGAGGACTGTGCAAGGCTCTCTGTGTTGGTCTCTTTATCCACCTGGAAGACACACCCTGCAGTGTAAGTGCCACCTTGCCACACACCCAGGGCTGTCTGACAGCCACACTCTCAGTCCCACAGATGTTGCATTCAGACCCAGATATTCCTTAACCCATGCAGGGTGTCCTGACATTTCACTCCTGGAACTCTGGCTGCTACATGGACTGTATTGCTCCCTAAGGGCTCCACATCCATTGATTGCTGTACAACACAATTGATTCCAATGAGCTTTGCCTGTGGATCCAAGACATCCTTGTGACCTGGCAATCTCACAGAGAACAGAGGTATGATTTTAAAGACCATTATCTTGCTGTGCATCTGCAGCAAAGATCCAAATCAATGTGTAGAGAGCACGTGTACAGCATACCTTCGACTACAACTACAGTCAGAACTAAACAAGGTCAAAACCACTGTCACATTAATGAAAACACTTTTCCTGAGCAGCAAAAAAAGGCATGAAATAACCCTATAATAACCGTGAGACAAAAATGGTCACATAGAGTTATTTACAAAGATTTTTGGGTAGATACAACATTTAATCATCAATGATGAACTTTCAAATAACTGCTGTAGCCTTGCTCAGTTCAACAGCAACCCAGTCAGCTGAGCAATGGGTTTATCATCTTTCTGTTCAAAAGGCCCTTAAGACTGTACCTTCTCTGCTATTTCCATGTGCAGCTGGGAATTCAGACTTTCTTCTGCTTCCCACAGAGCTTTTCCAGCACAGAATTCTTCCTCCTCCTCTGCTTCATTTTCACTGATCTCATCCTGTTCTTCTGGATCAGGAACCTCTTCATCTTGCCTGTTAAGAACAGCTTTGTTATTGAACTGGCCTGTTGTGGCCAATACTGGTGTTGCAGCAGGAGTTACCTCCTGTAAGCTGCTGGACAGAAACACATCCCCAAGGCAGCCAGAGGGTTACACAAATATCAGCTTGAAGCTGGAGTGAAACTGCACCAGAAGGCAACATTACAGCCAAAAACTTGATCCTGATCTGGCTTCAAAAGAAGCAAGCCGAGGGTTCAGCCATGTGGCCTGGGCTTAAGGTGAGTGCATCTTTGAGGGATGCCATTAATCTCAGTTAAAAAGTGTGGCTGAACAAAACTGAAGCATTGTTTTGACATCCTTTTTAGCTCATTTGAACTCACAGCAGGCTTCTCCATCAACCCCATTGGCCAGGCTTGCTTTTTATTTCAAATGCTGGGCTTCATTAATGAAATCTGAGACTAAACCATATAAACAACAGCCAAATTAATATTCAAGTGCTTGCACTGCACAGTGGAGTCTTCAGGACATCCATAGAACATTGAACAAATAACAAAATTAGCATAGTGCTGTTGACTATTTTCAACATTTATCAGCTTTGTTCTCATTTTTCATGCACAACCTCCAGAACAGACGAAATAGGATTTTTCACCAAAACAGAGACAGAAGAAGCCTCCCACAGCTCAGTATCATCTGCTCTTCCTCTGCACATGGATACCCAAATGCTCTGATCACCCCACAATACTAAGATAGTGAGATGGTACCTACCAGCTCTCTCCACTAGTTAAAGTGCTTCTGCTTTCCTCCAGCTTCTTCTCCACAGCTTCCAGTTCAACAGCTGTCTGCTCTAAGAGTGCTGAGACAGAGTCCTGAGGAGAGCAAGAGGCTTCTTGTGAAGAAATGACTCTCACAAACCGCACAGTGCCCAGCCTTTCGGGTCAGAACAGCCCCTGCTCTCCTCCAGGGGCAGGAGGGAGCCCTGCCTTGTTCCAGCAGCCCATTGCACATCCAGTGTGAGCCCAGCCTGTGTGAGCACGCCTGGCCCACCTCCCCCAGCACGTGCTCGTGAGCAGCTCCAGGCTGAGCCTGTTCCATGCCATGCATGTGCAAAGGTAAGTCTGGATCTCGACCCGTCCAGCAAGTTCATTGCAGCAAGGTGAACGGCCTGCTGGGCAGAAAGGCAGAGCTCACACATCACTTACACCAGACCAGGCACCACATCCCTCAGCTGCATGAGGAGCAGGTTTCAGTAAGCATTTAGCCCAGGACAAGGGCGTATCTGTAATCAACATGTTTATTATTTTGTTGCGCTAAACATTTTCAAGTTGTAAACATAAACACACCAGCCTTCCCTTCTCCTCTTACAGTCCCTCTTGTTTAGGAGAGATTTGATTAAAGCAGTTGTTCTTACTGTTTTTTCAGTGCAGGGTACTTCAGAGTGGCTGTTTCCTTGTTTATTTTTCCTGTGTTGCTTCTCCTGATATTTATAACTAAGGAGGTTATACCACCGGGTTGATTTCTCTCCAGATCTACATATTTCAGCAAGGCTAATTTGTGCTCCACCCTATTGAGAGAAAAAAACACAGTTTCAGTGTAATACTGAAATGAACAACTACCATGCCAGTCAGAAGAAGTGAGAGTAGAGATCCAGGACTTCTTGACTTTGTCAAGTTTGGCAAAAAGAAAAATTGCCAGTTTATCCCATTTCGACATCACTAGTAATGCTTTATTCATGTTTATTTTTAGCTTGTCTAGGGCTTAAGAAGTAACAAGAATTTTACTACAGCAGTGTACAAGAATCCAGAAGTACCAACAGTGCTACTGCAGCCAGGATAAATTACAGTCAGAGCTTCAAAGAAAAAGAGAAAGGAACAGGAGAGGAAGACTCCCTTTCAAGAAATTTGCAAGGTTGACAAAAGTCACTGCCCAGCCCCAGATGTTCTAGCTTTGTAGATTCCATTCCTCTTCATCTGCCTTGTCATTTTTTACTGCATTATATTTAGTACATAACCTGATACATTCAAACCCAAAGTAATTGGTTCTCAATTACACTACCATAAAAGTTTCCAAAAAGAAGAACAATAGTTAAGAGTTTGACATCAAGTCATGAGAGAAGAAATATCTCATGGTCTGACAAAGTCACCAGTAGTTTTGTAACAAAACATTTATCTAATAATTTCTTTCCCTGATTAAAATTGTTACTGCAAAGAATTCTATGTGGGAGAGACCATATAGCTAAGAATTATCAAGAACACTTATATAAGAAGAAATTACCATATTCCAGAGTGTAACATTCTGTCTAATTAAAAAGAGGGAACAAACACGAAGTCATTAAGACAGAGCTGAAATACTAACCAAACATTCCTCAAGGTGAGACTTATCTACAGTGCAAACATCGACCCTTAAAGTCTTCTGGCGCAGAGCTGGGTAAGAGATGGAAACCCAAAATGCTTCGTTGTACACAAGATTGTCTGAAGCTTCCACCGGTCTGGTGCGGAACAGGCAGCTCGTGCTCTCTGAGCAGGGCAGGACAGCCACACGGATGTTCCTGTGGAGACAGCACTGCAGTCAGGGCTGCCCTACAGCTGTGCAGCTCCACACATCTGTCAGGCAGAGCCATCCTAAGCACTGCAGACACCACTGTCCTATCCTATTCCCTGGAGGATCAGTCAACTGAGGAAAAAAGGAACGTCTCGTCACAGCGTCAGAGATGGGAAGCGGCAGGAGTTTGCCACAGACCCCCTCCCTCTGAAGTAATCAGACATCGTGGGATCATGTTTTACATGGTTTTTTACCCCTGTGCAACTTGTCACACCCTTCTGTGGGTAGAAACAGCAAAAATGAATCAAATTTTTGTCAGCATACAGCTGAATTTAAAAAAAACTCGTGTCCAGAATGAGTCTGGTAGAAGCTGCACATTCTCCCACAGCTGCACCTGTGCAGGTGTCCAAGGAAGTGCTCTGCAGCAGAATTAGCACCTCCTCTCTACTCGGTGCAGTTGCTACAATTAAAAACCTCATCAGCTGCTGCTAATTCCAGGCAAGTCTTTTCCTAGCAAATACAGACCTTTTGAGGAAAAAACTGCACCTTGTATCATTTTACAGCTTTATTAGTTGGTAAGTGTTGCTATATATAACAAAGTATAGAAACATTTCAGAAAGGGTAAATATTTAGGAGTGTGAAAAACCATAAGCCCATGTCAGTTTTATTCCCACTGGAATCCAATACAAATATATCAACTGTGTTTATATCACCCACTTACACTTTTTGATCTGGTTGTAACAGCAGTGCTGCCACATTACTCAGCTGGATGACCAGTATTGCAAATTGTTTATTTTTGTCATCATATCTGAATGGGAAAGACAGAAAAAAAGCATTATTGTTAGAGAAGTCTGCCTTGCACTCTATCAATGAGTGTTCCACTTGTTTCATTAACACAAATGACATCAAAAATTTAAAAACCAGACAACACTGTGACTGCCATTTACTCTCAGTAGTTTTTCCCCCACAGGCTGGACACTTAAGGACACTGCAAGCCAGCAAGAGGCTTTCTCCAGCCCTGCACTCAGTGCTCCCGTTGCTGGTTTGCATCCTCATAACACACTAACACCAGTTGATTTCCAGTGACATGAAAGAGGGTAACTGGTCCTAAGAACCTCCTGGAGTCGAGCTTATTTCTCAATTACACTACCAAGAGGGCATTAGTTAGTTAATACAAATAGGACAGGATAAACAGGGTAAGAAAACAGCACAGAAAGCACTATCTTCTAAATCCCTACCATCATTCTTTTCCATTGGAAGGGAAATCCAATAAAAATGTGTCGTGCTTACCTCATTGCAATTTGCACTTTAGCTGTCCCCACTGCTTCACTGTCATCACTGTCAAACACCATCACTTCTGACACACATGGTCTGAAAGGAATCAAAGACAATGAAGGACTTGATTTGCCTCTTATTGAAGTGTTTGCATTTAGGTGATACAGGATCTTTTCCCTGCCATTCAGGGGTTGGTATATGGATTTTGTACAACTAGCAGCTAAAAGAAAGCCCATTTAAGAAGCAAGTGCAATCAGCCTTAGAGGTATGTATTACAGTGCTTATCAGCAGAAAGTCATATGTCTTGCCTCTTCACTGCCAAAAAAAAAACAACCAAAAACCACCACACAAAGACTGCAAAAATAAGGCAGTGGGGGATTTTTAAAGGGTTCCCTTGACTGATTTTAGTAAAAACGGCTGACTGCCCAGCAGGAGAAATAAGACTTAATGACTGCAATCCTGTCCTGAATCATGACAGCAAAAATTCTCAAGTTTTATTAGATTTAAGTAATTCCTTTGTTTCTTCAAGAAATCAAGCTTTCTTAAGCACATTAAAAGTGACAGAGTACACTGACTGGTCTTGCTGGAAACAGCTATTCTGCATCATTCTCCTCCCAGTGTATTCCTCCTCCAAACTTTTATGCACTGCAAGTCTCCAAACTACATTCATTGTCTAATTGAGGCTATGCTCTAGCACACGAAAACAGGATTAGCATTCTTCTCTTCTAATTATTTTCCATATTACTACCTAGCAGTCTCTTGGATTTCTTTACTTTTCAGCTACAAAGGACACATGGGTAGCACATCCCACCCTCACCATTTAGAACAGGCATCAAAACGACACTGAAGTCACCACAAAGGTTGGTAAATTGACAACCCAAACAACACTAAATAACATCAGACATGTGAATGTGCATGGGATGCCTTCTGTAATTGCCACATGCTATCCCTCCTCCCCTCTCCACAGAGCTGCCTGTCCCCTTGAGGGGACACAGGGGCCCTGAGACACCCAACTGTCTGACTGTCTGGGTTGAGAACCACGAGCTCTAATTCACGGAAGCATTGCACTTCCTTGTCAAAGCAAACTGTGCTGTAAACATAAAAATTACTCATTTTTCTAGAGAATTGATGAAGATAATAAATGGGGGGAATATGAGATGAGCAATTTTTTGCTTCTACACAGTCGTGTCTTGCAACTAAGGACCCTCAGTGCTAAGGAAAGCAGTAGGGAAACCCATGTTAGGTGCAGCCAAACCAGGTACCAACAAGATCACTGCCTTCCACTGAACTTTTTTCAAAGCTCCCCAGGCAGCTTCCAGCAAGCAGTATGGGAGGTCCACAAACCCAGCAAGAGCAGTGACTCCCAGCTCCAGTGACAAGTTTTGTCCTCAGGGGGACAAGTCCTGCAGGAGTCACATACTGGTTCCAAGAACTTGGGAATTGCATCACAGCACGTACACATCCATGAGGCACTTCAAGGTGCTTCTGCTGTTTTCCTTAGACATCCCAAATCCCCTCCCACTGACTGAGGGCTGTCACTGACAGCAGAGTGGCTGACTGAGAGGAGGGGAACTTTACACCTGCCAGATGGCTCCGCTACCCCCGCCAAGGCAGCAGTCACAGCTTACCAGCACCTCCACAAACAGACCAGCTGTTCAAACAGCTCCCTGTGAGCTTGCTTTCAGCTATTACGGGAAGCATGGGTCATTTTGATAATCAAATTCAACCTGCTCACGGATTTTTCAGAAGTATTAAGAAATCTGAGATTGAGAACTTCAGCCACCGAATCACAAAATAGGTCATAACCAGCAGTATTCCAGCTGACTCTGTGCAAAGCTGAGTCATTGGCTTCGTCCTAGGGAGAGATCTGATGTCTACCTTTGTACAGACGCCTCGTATACCCCGCTATCTCCAGCAACAGATTCATCAGACACTGCAGCTGACACACACGCCACCTTCAGTGCTGTCCCTCCAGCTGTATTTATACCTATCAGAAAAGCACAGAGGAAAACCAAAAGCAGGTGTTAATGAAAATGAAACTCTCTGGAAAAGCAGCAGGTTTTTTTCTTCCCCTCCCCTTAAATTGCATTTTTTC
This sequence comes from Empidonax traillii, assembly GCF_003031625.1. Classification (NCBI taxonomy): domain Eukaryota; kingdom Metazoa; phylum Chordata; class Aves; order Passeriformes; family Tyrannidae; genus Empidonax; species Empidonax traillii. The sequence continues at coordinate 708,592 of NW_020955557.1, forward strand.
CCCCCCCACCCAAGTATTGTTAAGCAACAGGCACATTTCTGAAGACAGGAGAGGGCACGGGTGGGGTGGGCTGAGCTCGGAAGCGACCATGGAGTGAGTGCACTGGGAGTGCCCGACTGCCCTGGGGAACAGAAAGCCCCAAGAAACCGTGAGGAACAGCCTGTGTGGTGGAGGTGAGAGCAGGACTTCACCACACAGTCAGTGCCCATTTAATCCTTGGGTCCTGCAGCAGTGTACCCATGGGTTGAGGTTACACACAGATTGTGCTGAGTGTGTTACCACAGCTGCTGCCCCAGCTCCTCCGTGGGCACAGGTCCTCCCTTGCAGGCAATGTGGGGAGAGGCTTTCAAAGCCCTGGAAAGGCAGGGAGGTATCCATGACATGATGAAGAAGAAGCAGAACTCCTAAATTCCAGTGAACTTATAAATATGAACCAATAAAACAAGTCACCCTTAAGCAGGTAGCAGACCTTCTGGTTCAGCCACCCAGAGAGCAGCTGGGCAAAAGCTGCCGACCAAGCTCTAGCCTAGTATGGATTATGTGGAGAGGTATATCCTGCTGAAGAATTTATGCCAAGTTTAGCTTCAAGGAGGGGGAACAGCAAAAAAAACACCCCTGTGACCACCCCAAAACCCAAAAGGTTAGTGTACACAGGACAGAAGGCAGGTCCATAAAGACCAGGTTAACTTGCTGAACATGGAGAGAAAGAGAGATTATAGGATTTAAAAGAGCAGCCATGTGCAGGAATGCAGGGAAAAGGAGATGGGGAAGAGAAACCAAGGAAGGTGAAGCAGGGAATTTTGCACAGAGGTGTTATCTCATGCAAATTTCTTGTGCTACAAAACGGCCCTGGAAACTTCTGCAAATTCTGCACCTCTTCACTTGAACGTTTCTGCAAAGAAGTTTTGGTTAAGAGTCTGGAGAACTCCATCTGCCAATATGGGTAAGGAGTGCTGGGCCACACCCAGCTCCTAGCTGTCCCTCACTGTCAGGGCTGTGGAAAACCTGCTCCCAGAGTGAGGAGGTGCCATGTGTGTCACCGTGGGAGCAGCTGTGACCCCACAGCAGCAGTGCACTCCTCTCCAAGGAGCTTTTGTTTTTCAGCAGTGGTCCCTCTTTCCTGTAGACTTAGGAAAGCACTTGTCCCCAAACTAATACATGGTTTTCATCACATATTTTCTTTATTAAAAACCAAGTTTGAGTTTTGATTGTTTTTTTGGGTTTTGAGTTTCGTTTTTGGGGGTTTCTTGTGTTGTTGGGTTTGGGGGTTTTGGTTTTTTTCTCACAGTCTCACAAAGCCACTTAAAGAATTAAAACCAGCTTTGAATAAACTGGTGGAAAAAGTGTGCAAGCTCAACACAGAGTTATGGAATACCAAAATGGACTTGTTCTACAGCCAACAGTAGAGGGTGCTACAGGTAACACCAATCCATTGAGACACCTGTGCCATTTGGGCCCGTTTATCCATGGATTTTCTGACACTTGCCACCAAATGGGATTTTTCATCTTCGTATTCCCATAGAACCATTACAGAAATAAAACATCCAGACCTTTTCCCCATAGGCCAACCCACATAAATAGAAGTTAGCATCTGTAACACAGTAATTAAACAAGTAGATCCATTTAAAACTGGCATTCACAATTTAAACCATCCTCCCTCCTGCCCTGTGCAAGGGCCTGGCCCCTGCTGTGCTCTGGATCACAGGCTGTGCTGGAGGTGCGTGGGCAGAGGCAAAACTATGGTGCTTCTTTCCTCAGTGCTGCTTTGCACCTCCTAGTCCATGGTTTTCATATGAAATAACTTCTCCCCTGCTGGCTGATTTTCTAGATCTAGGTTGCTTGACTTCTACACACCACTCAGAAATGCTGCTCTGGGAACACCTTTGCATGAGGTTTCCTTACTGGGAAAGGCATCACAGGTTGGCCTCCACACACTTAACCCTTTCTTCTCCTTCAGTTCCCACTGTCATCTAGTCCTTTCAACCCAAAAGTCTCGTTTTTTACCACTTCTGAGCACCTCGAGGCCAAGGGAGGTGAATACAGAGGGTGCACAGACCTCAGCAACGAAGTGAGTCTCTGTACAGTGGAGTGTTAAAAGTGTAAACCTGAATACAGGATGAATAGTTCCCTGAAAAGGATTCATCATGCAGCTATCCTTTTCCTCACTGTTTTTACAAAGGACTTGAAAGCTCAGCCCTGCAAGTCTTAAGCTCTTTCATGCAGCTAATTAACACAAAATTTGGATTTTCAGTTTTTAGCCTTAGGTCTCTGAAGAGGTACCACACTAATAAGAAAGTTTATGGAAGAGTTCAGAACTGACTCAACTCTCTTCCGTATTTCCAAGCAGGCAGATAACATTACTTGTGTTTTTCTGCCTTTTTTTCCCCACTCAAATCAAGAATGTAAAGTTTGCTCTTCTCTTCCTGCCATTTTCCCTTCCATGGGCTGTCCTGGAGACACCATGACAAGGCTTTGAAGAGCCATGTCATGCACTTTCCTCACCTCCACACCACTTAATCAGAGAATGCTGGACTCCAGGTTTTCCTAAATTGCTCAGTTATTCTACAGGTGAGAAAGGAAACCTTATTTCAGTCCCAAAGGTAGCAGAGGTTCTGTTCTAACAGAAAGACAAAGCAAATCCCTCAGATATATACTGCTGAGCTCTACTTACAGAACACGTGAGCGGGCTTTGCCCAGGACTGACCACCCCAGATCCAGCCACTGCCTTTCCAGTGTTACACTGAACCACCCCCCCGCCCCCTCCAAAATGCCTGAGGAGTAAAACCTCATCTCGTTATTGCCCTGAAATAAACTACTTATGGTGATTATTTTGTCTGCTGACTGGCTAACAGCAGTAATCACTTAATCTGCTTAACACCTGAGCTTTCACTTTAACAGCCTTGGCAAATCTTGAAGAGCTAAAAAGGTTAAAACTAATCAGTGCCCAGTTCTAATAAGAATAATTAGTGTTTCCTACTCAAATGCATAATACCTCCTGCTTGTAGGAAAATGGTAGCTCAAAGGGGAAGTTTTGCACTCGTGTCTTTTATTGTGTTTTAAATAGTGTCAGCCTCCTTAATGCAGAAGGCAGTGATAACATGGTACCAGTTCCCTTTACTTGCACAGGCTGTTCTGGAATCCTGTGAAAACAGAAACAAACTGCACTGCTGGTTCATGGGACTATAGCTTGCAAGTTTATATTGTCTTTAAAGCTCTTCCTCACTGCAGCTACAAATCCAGTCCTTTCACTCACTGGATTTTACCCAACTACAGCCAAAAGGGCTTCAGACAGGCCCCAGCACTGTGCCCTGACTGTGCCTCCTGCTTTCCATCCACCATCCTAAAAAAGGATGAGCCCTCCCCACCCACCAACAAGCCATATGCATATATGAGAACATCCACTATCTCTAAATGTCTTATTTTATCACACTCACAATCTACACACGTTTTTGTTGCTAAGAGACCACCCGCCTCAAAACATCAGAATTCAAGCATAGCCTTGACATGTCTGCTCAGCTGAAATTAATAAATTCATTGCCACTGATTTACTGGGAACCAGAGCGAGATCTTATGCATTCCAAGCTAGAAGGGAAGGATTATTATTACAATTTCTTAACTATTAGGTTAAATGGCTTTCCCAGCCCTCCTCAAAAGCTTGGTCAAAAAGTTTGCGTCAATATGGCATTATGTGCCTCCCAGACCCAAAACATTAAATGACATTCTGAATAGTTTAGTGGCAAATTAAACCAGGAATCCCACCACAACCACTTACATTTGCACATGAAATCCCTGTGAGTTGTGTACATGTGTGTAAGTACAATAAAAACACATCTAAACCCAGGTTTTTTTTGAAAGACTCACCAGATCAGCAGCATTTTTCGTGTACAAATTAAAATACCAACCCTTCCTCCCATACAAGACAGAACTCACAGGTAAAAACACTTTTTAACATAAAGATATCAAGATGACAGCTTCTGAAACACTTGCTTCTCAGTGCTTTATGAACTACAATAAAAATAAATGCATGCAGTGCTTGCAAATCTTTTACCATACCTTGACCTAGATGTTTATCTCCTGCTCTAGGCTCTTCCAGTCTACAGTTGCCACTCCCAGTGTTTAGGGTGAGTTCTGAGAGATTTGTACTTATCTCTGCATCATCAAAATCCATATGGCTTGAAAAGGCATCACCGCTTAGGAGTGGGTCTATCACCAGTGGAGAGCAGGGTGGAGACGGAGAAGAGAGAGAGGACCTTGGAGACAGCGATGTCATGGATTTTGGAGTACCCGACAGGGATCTCAGAGCCTGAACGCGACTCGTGGTATCTGCTTTTTGAGTTTTTGCTACTTCGTTTTCGTGAATAGTGGTGATACAGCCCGACGGTCTAAACCCAGTGGCTCCTTCCAAGAGCAAGTCAAGCTTGTTCTGATATTCTGAGTCCAACTGCTCCAGCTGCTCCAGGTGCTCGTAGTAGAGATCGGTGAAACTGGCTGAGGTGGAGGAATCTTGGCTGGAGGTGGCAAGAGATCCTCTGCTTGATGCAAGAGAGCCAGGGCTGCTGCTCGAGGAGAGGGAAAGCATGCTGGTGGAGAGACTGGGGGAAACAAGTCAGAAAACCATTACCCTGTTATTTCTCCTGAAAACACTGGAATGTCACCAAGCCCACAGGTTTTGCTTTGTTAGCTCAGGCCATATGCATTAGTCCCCACAGCAATCCAGAACCACAGCCTATGCAGCAGGAACATCTCGATAAAAACAGTATCATTCATACCCATTTTTCTGCTCACCATATCAAACCCACAAGTGTCCAAAACAACTCTAATGAACAGTTTCAAATCAATTAAAATTAGTGACACCACCCTCCTCCCGCATCTGTCTGGAAAACATCAGTGGTTCCTGTTAATCTCCAAAGCACAAAAACCAGCCAGGCCCATGCAAGAAGATGAAGTTATTGCAATGAACTGTCTGACCACACAGAAATTGTCTTCCATTTGCCTCAATTTTGGATCTGCAGCCAAAAGACAATATCACAGCTGCCTGGAACTGGCCCTCAGAGATCACAGCAGCCAGCAGCTCCCAGAAAACTGGCAGGATTTACCTACGTGAAAGACTGGTTCATGGAATACAGGGCCAAAAGAGCAAGGGAAAGAGTTGGGGCTGGGCTGTGAAATCAGTTCACACACATTATTCAACCCTAGAGTTCTAGGTTCAGAACATTACTGACAGGAAAATTAATTTTAAGCAGGTGCTGTACAGGAGTCTGTTCAGATGAGAAAGCTCAGACAACACAGCACAGTTTTCTGCTCAGAAGATCCAACAAATACTCCAGTAGTGACTACAACATGTACCAGCCCTTATATATATATATATATATACATACATACATATATAAAATAAAATTCCATCTAAACCAACACTCCTACTTTGGATATTTAAGACCTTGCTCATTACTGACCCTCACTTCAGATAAGGATTAGCTACTGAAAAATCTCTGCATATGTATAAGTGGCTTAAGATGCCCCACTGAAAAACAGTGAGATGTTAATAAACCTAATAAATCCTTATTTATTATTTATGGAGTAAAAGTTGGAAGCTACATTTGTATAACTATGTCCGTGACCTTATGAGAAAAAAGGCAAGTGTGCTGCATTTAGTATAATTTTGGCACAAAATATCTTCTGCATTTGTATGACAGATGATGACTGCATCACATTTGGTCAAAAAACCTTCTGGGTGAAATATAACTGAAACATGAGAGATGGCTTCCCATATTGGCAATATATATAGATCTGTCAAGGCCTAATAATTTTACAGCTTTTCAGTGTATTTCACTATGAAAACAGAGGGGGTTTTAATTACTCCTTTCCCTATCAAAAATCTGTGCTTGACTTCCTTTGGTGCATAGCTTTGGATGCCAGACATTTTGCATTATGGGGTTAATAACAAACACTTATTCTTCTGAAGGAGCATGCCAAGAACACTGGGCACATGGTTAGGAAGAAATTAGTTTCACATGCTTCTTGGTCACCTCAAAAGATCCCTAATCAGCTAGGTGAAATGAAAATATGATGCATTTCCACTGCATAAAAGCCTCACAGATTGCTACTCTCCATGGTGGCTTATTTACATGTCAGTCTTGCACTATGATTTCTTTCCAGTCTTTCCGGTGCCATCTTCACAAAATCAAACAGAATCCAAGTGGAGCAGAAGCTACAAACAGAGTAAATTCAGTACACACTGATAGGAAAAACCTCAAACAAAAAAACTCATCAAACTTTCTTGAAAATCAGAACAATAAAAACACAGCTTTAGCAGAATGATGATTTGACCTTACTGCCTGCAATTTGCCTGGAAACAAGTAATCCTGTGCTTTTCCAAAAATACAGCCTGAGCTACCAGGCCACATTCTGACTGCAGAAACCTTATGGATCACAACAGACTCGGGGATATCTCAATACACTGTCCACACTGCAAGCCACAGCACATCTGGAATTAATTTAGAGAAATATTGTCATGACATTCACACATGTAGTTGCATTACTAAGATCCACTTCACTGTCTGTGTGTGTGTTAAGCTGTCTTTAACATACTTTATTAATATAATAATTCAGGAATTCAAACTTCAGTGAAAAAAATCTCAGCTATCCTTGGTCACCTAAATGTTACATGTCTGAAGTAGAAGGGGCTGTGAACGTTGTCAGGCAGAGGCAGCTATTCAGGTTATTCAGTCCAGTGAAAAGCATCCATCTAAACTGATGTATGACCCTCGAGGCTTCTCTTCCCACTGGCTACACAGGTCACTACCATAACTGAAAGGCCTTTCAGCCCTCTCAGCTGGGAGATGAAATTGTTAGCAGAGAAAGGCAGTTCAAGCACCTACAGCTTCTGGAAAAGGTCACCTACCTTTTCAGCTGGGTGTGCAACATTGCAACTAATCGTGTTGTTTCTTCCAGCTCCCGGACGAGCTGATTCCTTTTGCTACTCAACTTCAATCTAAGAGAAGACAGAAGAAAAAGATGAGCTAAAGCAGCATTTACTATTTAAAAGGCAGATTAAAGATAAAACCTAATTATTTTTCCCCTGTGAAATCCTACAAAAGTTAATAAAAATGCACAGTATAACAGAGGACAGAATTTGGTTGAGATGTGTAAATGTTTACCAACTTCAAAAATTCTTAAAATGTGGAGTTTAATCCTGAAAACATTCACAAGAGGGGAAAATAATTACAGCTAGTACCATAAGAGTTAATATTTCTAGGATCAGGCCTCAAAAGAGTCAGGCAGATTTTATTCACTATACATTATTGCATTCCTACAGTTACTGTGCTGATAAATGTATAAATGCCTTCATTTCCTTTCACTAAGGCCTATGGATGATTAAAGGTTACATGATTTAGCTATTAACCATCTCACTACAGCTCTACATGAATTATTGACTTCAGCAACATCTCAGCTTTGTTTCACACCTGAATTGGTCTGAGACAAACACGCACACTTGGGTGCTCACACCCCAGTTTAACAGGTCTCTGGACACAAAAGCCCCAGAAATATGCTATTTCTTTGGAACACTAGAACATCACCATATTCCTAAAAATCCCAAATGAAAGGGTTCATCTCAATTCCAAAAAGATTTGTCGAACCATGGATATTTCAGGCTGGTAAAAGTCTTGCAGCCGAGATGTCTACATTTTTTCCAGCATGATAAAACCACGAAAAGACTAGGCAGAAAACTGGTGTCATCTGGACACTGACCATGTAGAAGAAATGAAAATACAGAGCCACTGAGAGAGTGAATGCAATGTGCCTATTCCATACATATTCAAGAGACTGCAGCTACCAGAAACATTGTCATAGCCACCCACGTTAATACATCCAGATTGTAAAACACCTGTAGGCAATGCCTAATGCAGTATTCATCCTCACTGTACATCCCCATGAGATCTCCCCCTGCAACACAAGTAAAATTAGGGAGGATAGCTGGCATTTTTTTCAGCTAGTTTAGATTCACAGGATACTCTGTGTAAGTCCCCCAGCCCTGTCAAATACCAGATCCTACAGGAATCAAATACAAGGATGCTAAGAACAAACAACAAATTTTAAAAATTTAAAATTCCATCTGCTGACATTTACCAAGCCTCAGACTGCACAGCAAGTGTAGAAGCTGCTGTGAGGTGCTGGCTGAATACAGAAACATTACACTGCACTAGCACTGCACTGGGTTATTTTGAGCGTTTCTTACATTCCCATAAAGGATCCATCGCAGGAACAACAACCTCTCGCCCACTAGGGGAGTAAAACTTGCAGGTGGGTTGTCTGGGAGATGATTTCAGAGGCCTTCTAAGTGGAGTGTCCTGGGAATCCCAGGGCACACTGCTCTGAGCAGTCAGCCAGGGGATGTTGCTGCTTCCCCCTGGGTACCTCTTGCCCAGCGAGGCACACTCTGCCCTGTGCCCACTAACCTACCTCTCAGTCAGAGCTTTGCTCTGAGTGTCTCTGGCAGCCTGAAGGTCCTCCTCCAGGCGCCTCCTCTCCGTCTCCAGCCTCTCCACCTCCCCTCGAGTCCATTTTCTGGGGCTAATAAACCGCATTTCTTTCAGGAGCTCCTCCTTCTCATTAATCAGTATCAGACGGTCCCGCTCAGAGTCCAGCACGCCAGGCCAGGCCTCACTGTCAAGCTTAGCCAGTTGGATTTTCAGGTTTGCTATTCTGGAGAAGAAAAAAAAAAAAAAAAAAAACACAACACAACAAAACAGTTATTCCCTGAGTGGGTGATCTGCTCCAGACACACAAAGGTGCACCACAACCAACCACATCTTCCACTGCCCTGAGGAAGAATCTCAGCTCATGTCCCCATTACCAAAATGCTATCAAAATGACAACACCCCTGGGATGTGCACATGCAGAATGGGGTTTTTACTCAGGTTTGCTCCCAAGAGAAAATAAGTCTCTAGCTAATCTGTAGTGTCCACCAGTCAGGGAATAATATAACAAAAGTTCTGGATCTCAGAAAAAGCAATCAGATATATTCTAGGTGCTTCCTATGCCTTACAGCCAATGACAGTAGTTCGTGTGAAGAGTATCATGTGGTAAATATCTGATCTTTAATCAGCTTTATGGGAAAGAAGTGTATACTCCCCGTATACGATTCAGATAAAGATCAGAGGTTACTCAAAAGTTTAGGAATTCCTTTTTGTCTTTACAATGAGGAAGTTAATCATGTCTCCATGCTGCTACTGGAAGAATTCACCTGTTGACTCAACAATAAGCATTTTGGACACATTAAAGAGCTACTACACTCCTTCTGGGGCACCCTGCACCTCCAGATGTGAGGAGTCAGACAGACACTAAAACACTACCTAAATCCAGAGCTTCCTATTTGCACCCAATTTTAAGTCTATTTTCACTAGAAGTATCATTCCAGATTTCAATTTAAAGTCTGTATTATCAGTCCTTCAGCATCACACCACATGAGCTCAGGGAGGAAGATGATGACTAAAAGCAAGAGCAGTACAGATCCAGAGTTTAGCAAGAGCTTCGACTGACAGCACAGCTTGTGGCAGGTGAGGCAGCTGCCTCCTTTGCACTCCCTGACCTACAACTCTTCATGACCTGACAGGGTGATCATGGCAGTTTGGTGAGAAACCATAGTACAGATAAAACTGAAAAAAAATTACCAGGCACTTGCATTTCTGGAACTTGCACAATCAAAAAAAATCAAGTGAAAAGTAGGGAATAGGAAGGGCAGAATGGGCTGGGGCAGAAAAATTAGAAAAGCTTAGAAGGCAAACAGGAAGAAAAACTATTTTGCAATGTAAGGCAAGGTATTTGCAAAAATAATTCACCTGACTGAAGACCAGAGAGTCAAGGCATATGTGCCCCTTCACATGATTAACTCAGGTTAATCTGTCACTTGGGTTTAGTAAATACATAAGAAATGGAAGTGAAATGCTGTGCATGTAAAGTGAATGTCCAGTATTCATCTCCCTTTGAGAAGGGCTTTGTGATCTGGTGACAGAATTACTGGACCTAAATTGGGCACAACAAATAGTTGCAGCCACTAATCTGGGTTCATCTCTTTCTAGAATTTGGTTTATGCTACAGAAGCGCAGGAGGTGCCGCTTCCTCCAGCAAACCAGCACATGTTCAGGCACAGAGCACGTTCAGTGCCAACCAGCAAAATCAAAGTGTTTGGGGTAAGCAATAAGATGCAGATCTGGGCAGCAGCAGCTACACAGCTCCTGAATGGCCTTGAAGAATAAAGCTTTGTCTTCTGAGTTCCAGAGGCCAAGAGGAACTCAAGCCCCGAGAGAGCCTGTGAAGGATTAGGCTCACACACACTGACCTGCCTCCACCGGCACAGGAGACACTCTACAGATCACCTTTCTGAAGAGAAGCCTCCCTTTCTGTAAACCCATTTCCCACAGCAGGTTGCTTACTCTAATTAAAGTTCCATAATTGATAGATATTCAGCTCGACTATTTTTAGGTCTTCTTAAGAGCTGTTTTGTTTTTGAGTGCCTGATTAAGTGCAATACTGTGCTCCAACGAAGAATTAACAGTGGCATTAATTCATAATCCAAGAATTCCTCTGTGCATTTTGAAGGGATATGAGTCTAAGAGGATTGGCTGGCATTAATCTGATCTCTTTTGGCATACATTTGCATGGATATGGCTTTTCCACGGGAATTTGTTCTCTGTGCATTTCCAAGTCTAACAGCTTTGTTAAACTAACCTCAGGTTTTACCTTTGGTAAATGATCGTTCTTTTTCCCCTTCTCAATTAAAAAGGAGATTTATGTATTCTATTTTTTCCAGTGAAGCAGCACCATTACAAAGGGAACACCTTGCAGGCACTTGGCTGAACACTCCAGAATTCACTGCCTGAGTCTGAACTGCATCACTGCAGAGCCAGGCTGGGTTGCTGTGCTGGGCTCAGGTCACATCATCTTTTTGAATGGTTACCAGCTTGCAAGACTGAAGAAATACTGACCAGGAAGGTCAAGTTTTATTTCACTGTTTTCTTTTTACCTAGAAAAGGCAGTTAGATGATTTATTCACTGGCATATCACATCTTTTTTTTTTCCCCTTTACAAGGGAAAGTTAGTACTTTCTATTATTATGCAACACAGGCATAACACATAAAATTTTTAGTCTCTTTGGAGAGTGTTCAGAACACATGCATCTCCACTGAGTGGACATTAAGATGTGTATCTATAACCAGTAATTAGCAATCCTATCTGACATCAGCCTCTGTTTTCCAGAAAAAAACAAAACAACTAAGTGGGAGGTGCGGTCTAAAAACTGACCAGTCAAATACCCAGTGTTGCAATGCTACTCAACGTGACATTAATATATTTCATTTTAGGAGATTAGAAAAAATATTTCTAAAATCCCAGAGTTACCACCAGTCACATAAAATCCAAGCTGAAAGTTTAAGTGTTGAAGGAACTAAACCAGTGCAAAGTGCAAGTGCTACACAACGGAGTAACTACCCCATCTCTGAAACTCTACAACATAAATTTGGTTACATTTATGCTGCAGCACCCACCTCCTTGTTGAGGTGGAGCAATGACATCTCTTGACATGTTACCCACTACTGGTTTCCAATCCAATCAAGCCAAAGGTCTGGCACTTCAGCTGCCCTGTGCCCTTTTTTTGCAGGTTTTACATTATGAGCTTTAGGGCTCTGCTGCTTTAGTGGTGGGGAAGGGAACAGGCAGAACTGTGTCCTGACAGTTCTGGTGTAGTGAAGGTCAGCAAATTATTCACCTACATCTGTGCCTTTAGTCTGCCCCACAGCAATGGTGTAAACAGAGTCTGCCACAGTCAAAAACATCAGCCCCTTACAAATCAAGTAATTCTCAACTAATTAATATGGGATCATCTTGATTTCAAGCCTTCAGTTTTACCTTTCCAGAAAATGCAGAGCTAATAAGGCAACACGTATTTTCACCACTTGGCTCCTTCATAGTACGTGTGAGGGCAAAGCACTTACTCTTCTTTGAGTTTTTGGAACATTTTAACACTGCTGTGGGGACAGGAAACACTTCTAACATCACAAGGAAGAATTTTCGCAGGAACAGAAGGTTCCTTGTGAGTCACTATATCCATAGTATTGTTCCAGCTTTCAACCAGTTGAGGTATTTGTTTCTGCAGCTCCTACTAAACACTGTGCCAAAACCACAGTGCTCTGATAGCTGGAGATCTCTGCATTTTAGCATCAGTTATTCATATCCATTCAGATCCATCTTTCCTCATAATGATGTTTTTTAAACTCTGAGAAAAATCTATAGATAATCTGAGACAGACATGGGGAATGGGTATCAAATATTCTCTAACTGCAAGATGTGTGTATGCCCTTCATCATTAATTCAAATGAACTACTGCACTGCCTTTATAAAGTTCTGACTCTTTTTAAAGAGCATATTGATTATGTTCTCAGGTTTGCCACTATTCCCTTGCCCCACCTTGGAAAAGATACAGGCTAAAGTAAGAGTACTCCTCTTTAGTCTGAAGATGTAAAGTCAGTGTGAACTAAACTGCAGTCTTCAGCAAAGCTTAAAAGTAACAAGCAATTTTAACACAGAAAAATTAACCACTGCATCTGAAAGAATAATATTTTTCATGTTGTTTTAAAAAGTCACTTCATGATTTCAGTGTCAAGATAGTTGGCAAATCTTGGACTGGTAAAACAAACGGTTCTGATGAAACTGCTCTACCTAAGAAGAAAAGTGTAAATTTGAGTTGGAGGCAGCTGAGCACACACAACTGCCACAGACAGAGAGCAGATTTTATGCCACTGAGAAACATGGCCTATTGGCTGTGCCAATATACCAAAATGAGAACATTTTGAGTAATCTCAGCCTTAAAGCTCTTATTTCTAATTAGAGGCTGGAGAAAAATCCTTCTCTTTGCATATATCCCAGTACAGAGTGTACCAAGCATCTGAACTTTGTTATTCTGGAATTGCAAAGTCCCTCCAGAGCAGTTAAAAGTGAAAAAGTCACCACCACCAATGGTTACATCACTGTAAGGACTAGGCCAGTCAAAGTCTAAATAATAATGCTTGGTGGTTTTTCATTTAACTACACAGTTATGTTAGGTATTATCTATCAAAAAAGTAAAAGCTGAAAACCTTTTGCTTAAATTGGCCTGTTAAGTAGATAGAATTTTTTTTAATCTATTCTCCATTCATCTCAGATCAGAGGGCAAGGGTAAAAACCTACGTTCTTACAGATAGGCTTTGGAATTGCAGCCATTGACCACATTTTGATATGTTAGGTGTTAACACAAAATACCTTTCTCCTTATCAGCCTTCAAGCCATGCAAACATTCATTTCATTTTGAATAAGGTAAGGACATGCCTTGCAGTACAGTCGCCTTATTAGGAATGAGGAAGCATTGGCAACAGGTAGCAAAACCACTTATGTCCCCATAGGTGTGGCCAGACTGAATTCTTCATGTATTAGTCAGCTCTTAGTAATTTCTAGGATGGTTATTTATTTATTGAAAGATAACGCTGGCCCAAAAAGCCTATTGTCTCACTGGCTCAAAAATTACCATATTTATTCAGCAGTAATGCTGTTTCAACCTGGTGGCACCTTTTCTAGTGAAATATCCTCAGAATAAGCTGTGTGTGACAGCCTAAAGGTCCAAAGAATTACCTTCTCTTTGCTTCTTCATACTGCAGGCGTAATCTCACTTTCTCAGCCAACTGGTTATTGCTGCTGGTAATAAACTGAGACACAAAACATAACATCAGCAATTTAGTAATCACACCTCTTCTGGTTTTTCCTATTGAAACTGATGAGGTTACAAGTGACACTTGCTCTTGTCAAACTCATTTCCTAGTTAAACCAATCACAGAATAGGAACACACTGCCTTTGATTACATGTTTGTATGACTTCTTCAAATACTTGAAACCCCACAAGATTAAGAGGCTCTTTTTGGCCTAGTTTGTCAGAAAAAAAGTAAATCTACCACATCTATCTTGGGCTTCTATTTCTATGCACACACAAATACCTTGTGTGTTTAATCTTTCTTTCTCAAATGCTGTTTGCACCCCTGGTTTGGGATGACACCTTGCTTTGGCTGTAAAGTCTTAGAGACAAGGGACATCCCAGCATGCCCAAACCTGCAGATCTTTAGTAACATGTGTGGCCCTGACTGAAAGTGGCTGCTAATGTGTAAGTAAAGGTTCACAGGAGAGGCTCTATGCTGTTCTGTGAGAAATAAGATGCACCCACAGCACTGACCAAGGCTGGCACTATAACTTGACAGTTGTGATCTTGTTGCACACATGGACTGAAGGTTCATGAGCTCTACATGTTTGATGGCATGAAAATACCTGCACATACGCCACTGTTATCACTTGTAACAACATAAAAGCCAAACAGACTCCTAAGGGAAGAGTCCTCATTAGAGCTTGGCCCACATGTAGCTGTAGTTTCTTGTCTCGTGGCATACCATTGCTATAAAGAGCTATGGGAATATTTGTATCACAAGAAGCTACACCTACAGGCAAGAGAAAGCTTCCTTCCCTTTTATTCCCACCTGGGTTGTTCTCATAGAGACAGTGGGGGGAAACATCAGGTTGCCCTTAGAGATACATTAACACTGCACACAAAAACGAAGGTCACGCTGAAGTTTAAACCAGGAGAAGCTAAGATTCCATAGAGACTTGCCCATGCCTGGAAACTCACACTAAGGCAGTACTGCACATAATTCAGGGGAATGTCTCCACATGCACAGGGTTTCTCCAGCATTACTCACATTTCCTGAAACATCAGTCTGGGAGCTGACATCCAGGTACTGCCGGGGTAGCAAAGGGCTGGAGCTTTCCACAGACACGCTGCTGGCCCACAGGTCTGACTGGGATCCTCTGTCGTTCACAAAGCTGTCTTTTAACCTGGCCAGGCTCTAAAACCACAAAAAGTCATGAGGTGAGCTCAGTCCTGCTCAGAGCACCTCAGCAGCTGCAGAACTTTAGCCTAACCACGTGATTAAGATCTGGCCATGTTTGCTGAGCCCACTCAGACTCCACAAACAGGGGGTCAGGCACGGCTGAAGTGCATCTCCCACAGCCTGGGGCAGCCCACATCACCATCCTGCCTGGACAGACAGGCTCTCAGCTGGACATGGCAGACCAAGAAGGCCACAGGGTTCATTCTTAACCACTAAACCCGGAGATGAACACTAATCTCTACGCAAGTGTTTATTACTGTTAGTTGTTACATTTTATACTTCTTATTTCCAGGATCTGAAGAGCTAAAAGGCTGCAGTCCAACCACAACACAGAACTAGTTTATTTCAATAAAAATCTCAATTACATATCTGAAAGGCAAAATACTTAAATTACTTCTCAGAAATTCAATCTTCCAACAATGGTGACACAAAAAAATGTGAAGTCATCTTGTTTCGATACCTGAATGAGGTCTTGTTTTTCCTTCTCCCCTGATGTGATGGCCTTCTTGAGAGCTTTCATTTCACTTAAAATGGCTTGTGCCTCATCAAGTTTGTAGCCACCTTGAGTATCAGACATTTTCATGTCAATTCTGCATAGAAATTTAAAAAAAAAAAAAACCAGTAAGCTAACACTTTATAACATCCAGCTTATTGAATCATCCTAAATGCATGCATCTTGACAAGAATTTTTAAGAAAAACAATCAAAAGTGTAACAAGGACAACAGAAGGAACAAAGAACCCCATTCATCACTGCCTAAGTTACTGCACTCAGCAGTACCTTAAGCTTCAGAATTCTAATTTTAGCCATATCATCATCTCTTTGACTCCCTAGGGAGGACAAAGGTGCACACAAACTCCCCAGTAAGGTATGTTTGGGCAGAGTGCTGCCAGCTGCCTTGTTTCTAAGCTGGAGAGGATCAGCTTAACCATCTATGAGAATTACTTTATTTTCAGTCATGATTTCAAAATCCAGGCACAGACTCACATGTACAGATGTATTTGCTTGTACAACCTAATTACAAACCACCTCATCCTTTGCTTTTCCCAAAGGAATTCTACCACAGTTGACATTTATAACAAATATTTCTTTAAAAGATGTCAGATGTCTAGTCATAAAAAGATAAGTACCTGAAACTTTTCCTCCCCTCACGCTCCCCCTCAAGTTTTTCCTCAGTGCCCTATATCAATGCTTCTTATAATTAAGATAATGGGCTGTACTGTGCCATCTGTGTTGAGCCATACTGAGTAAAACTGAACGCCAGTTAAGGGCCAAGGATCCTGACTCAAAATCTTCTTGCCATGAAGTCAGTTCTGATGTGGTCAACCACATCCAGGCATCGATTTGAGACAACTACCCCCATGGCTGTGTACTGCTGTCAGCTGCATATGCCTAAAGATACCAGCAGCAACATATTTCAGATTACGTTATTTAGGCAGCTATTTATAAACGTAGTGGGGGATGCATTGCAAGCCAGAAATGTTCTGCACTGAAAATAAGATCTTGAGAGCACACTTACTTCTTCAGTGTTTGAAATCCATGCTCTTTGTACTGGAGCTCTTGCTTCATGTGAGCTACTTCTCTCTTGAGTTTATTAACCTGCAGCAAGGTGTCACATTTTTAGAATGATATCTTATATGGGTACTTAGGTACACCACTACCCATTCAATTCAGAATTTATTCTGTGTAGACAGTGCTCTAAACAAATTTTCCACAGATAATCAGCTCATCTCAACAGCAGCGAACAGCCCTAAATGCATCCTCATCAGGAATTTATCACTGTCTAGGGTTTTATCCATTACATGCTATTATACCAGGGAACTGGGGCTCAAGAGGAGGTCCAACCTCATAAGCAGAAAAGTTGAGAAAAATTCAAGAAGAGACAACAATGAAACACAAGTCAATTTTACTCAGAAATCTTTAAAACCTTCCCAGTCATTAAAAAAACTGTTAGGCATCAAGACAGGGGTTACACTCCACAAAAGCCACCCTCCAAGATACCAAACTGAAAGGCCCCAATGCACGAGTAACACAGCAGGATGATAACACAAATTGTAAATCCACTGACCCTACAGCTTGCTGTTTTATATTCCTCCACAGAGGCCACACTGACCTACTTTACTTTAGTCCTTTCTTCTTCCCAAACGGGGCTCTGCATGAGAGCGCACACAGCCACTGCTGACAACCCGCACTGAGCCCAGGACAAAACAGCTGCCAGTCTCTGGGGAGAACTCACAGCTCTCCAGTGCTGGGGCACAACCAGGAGCCAGCACATAGCCCACAGCGTATCTGTGCAGCAGGATGTCCTGCCAGCTGCCAAGGAAGTCTAAAGTCTAAGGGGGAAAAGAAAGGGTTTCAAAATCCCAAGATTGCAACGTTTGAAAACTCTGATAAATTGCCTCCTAGATTAAAAATAGCGACATTAGTTCTTCCAACCGCTTTGGCATCCTCTTTCAGTATTTGCCATGAGGTCTGGAAATATCTGAAGGTTACTCATGGCAAGCAAAGGTCCCTTTGTACTACTCACCCTGGATTTTGTAGTAGCAATCTCCGCTTTGAGGATCTCCGGGTCGTACTTGGAACTTGACGATGAGCCAGAGAGCACTAGAACAAATACAGCACCGAGTTTAGCAGCTTTACCTTCCTCCCCAGCACAAAGCAAGACCTCCCATCACTCCTGCACGCCCAGATCTCCACACATTGCTGGTGTGGGCCTTTTGCCCAATTTCCAGATCTCACTCCTCTCACAGGCAGGGAAAGGCAACGGTGCAGTCAAGCACTCCACAACAAGTGTATACTAAAGAGGCCAAAGCATGTCCTGCATCTCCAGGGTCTGGATTTGTTCCAGGTTAACACACTTTAACTCAAACTCCCAAACACATTCACTCCATTCAATAGTGTGGCTTCCTGCATTTCCAAAGGCATTTAACAGAACTGAAGAGACAGGAATTGCATAAAGGTTTACTTAATTATTTTTTTCAGAGTTTCTCATTGAGCAAAACAATTCACTGAATCTTTAGGGGAAAAAAAAAAAAGCAAAGAGTGAGAAGAAAGGGAAAAATGCAACGCAAGCCTTCTCACAGCCTTGAGGACATAACCAACCATACAACATGTCATACTGGATTAAATTATTGTCCCATTAAGGGCAGAACTCTCTTCTCAGCAGTGGTTAAACCCCTTCTGCCTCAGAGGGTACAGAAGTTCCCCGATGTACAATGTTGTTAGAGGTAGCTGTAGGCAAGGGAGATATTTTGATCCTTGCAGCCATCAGTTTAAGCCCTATAAAACACGGGAAAGCATTTCTAGCTCTTTCAGTTTGGCTGTATTTCTCAAGACAGATCACACCACACCAGTGTAACTCACGTTCTTAGTGTACTGCTCTGCTACACCAGCACTCAGGTAGAGTGCTCTTAAGGAAAGACCAAAAATTGTACTTCAGAGATGATGGACGGGAGCCTTGTCAAACAAGAATCCTTCAGCTGACAGAAAACCACATAAAAACTTTTAACAGCAGGCACAGGATTAGCCACTGGAATTGTCCACCATAAGACATCACTCACAAGAGTGAAGCAGGGAGAGAGAGGTGCACTGATGGGGCTAGCAAGAACACAGAAAGCTTGCAATTATGAGGATTATAAAAAAATTCTGGGATACTTGTAGGAAATAAATCCTCCTCTGGACATTTTCCAGCTCCTAACTAGTAAGTGAGGAGGAAATATATGGCATTCTATAGAAACTTCTGCACCAACTCTTGAAGCAACAGGTATTGATGCTTCCTGTGCAATGAAGAATATGGTGTTCTTGACACACACGAGAGGCAATCCACCACTCTTGGCTTTTACATGGCATAAAACACAAGCCCTTAGCTCCCCAAAACAGCCACTCAACTGGGATGTTAAACTAAAAAAGGGCCTGGGAATGCTATCCAAGATAGGCCTTCTTGCCTTGTTTCTATATTTTAAACAGGGGAACCAAGAAAAATACCACATAACTTCACAGTTTCACACAGAGCCAACCACCACACTTTGTTGAAGCTCATGCTGGAAAGCTGCATGCTGACACCAGTGATGGAGCCAGCCACAGGAGTGTTCCATAACAATCAGCCTTTACCAAACAGGTGTTGGGCAGCTACTGCTTTGAGACAAACTGAGCAAATGTGGAGACTGACAAGGCATAACATCCCAGTGCTCCATCAGAGGACCAGCTTCATGCATTTTTACTGTCCTGGTGGGTTCACGACGGAGGAAGTCACTGGTTAGGAGTTCATTTAAGTACTCACAGCTGGTCTGAGAGCCCAGTTTGTGCTCCCAAACATCGTGCAGCTGCCGATATTCCTGCTGGGCCAACTCAAGCCTCTGCTGTTTCACTTGATAGATCTCCTTCTGTGCAGCAATCGCCTCCTGGGCCAGGACCAGGTAGTCTTTCAGCATGTGCTCCTGCTCCCGCCGCCATTGCACTCGAGGGTCTTCTATCTGTGTAGTTTCTTGGACAGAAAACAAGAGAGAGCCAGATTAACAGAATGCAGTTTGTTCTGCTGCCTGGAGAAGCTCCACTATCTATGACAATATTTTAAAATAGCCCCTTGCTTGTAATAAAAAAGTGGAATAAGGATATTTTCCTTTTTTCTTAGGAGGTGACCATTGATCCACAATGAATTCCAATGAGTTTTGCTGGAACACTGTGTAGAACAATTCACTAAAAAATCGTCATAAACTCTCCAACTCCTCTGCAGCAGAAGCCACCCTGGTTCTGGCTTTTAAAAACATTCACCTGAGAACATGGACACACAGCTCTAAGATCCTGACACTGACTGTTAGACTTATCTTTATTGCAGAGGTTTATAACAATACTAATAAAATACCTCTACTGTTTCACTGATAAAAAAATTCTTCAGAAAATATCATTGCCACATGACTGCATTATACTGCATCTGACAACATGAAAGCATTTACAACTCTGCCCGTCCTTGTTGGCTGCCAAGTGGCTTTTATTAAAGAGGGGAAAGAAAGGCTTCTAACTTCAATTCCATAGGTAAGTAGAAATAAAGACTCATTAAATCACAGGATGGATTTGTGGAACCCTCTTAAATGACTTTATACAAACAGCATCTCAGAAGGGCAGCAAACAATTCCTTCACCAAAAGCAGGGACAGCAGCAAATCACTGAAGAATACAGGAGGTAGAGCTTAAGGCGACACAGGCAACGCAGCCATAAGCAGTTCCATCTCCATTACCCCAACACAAGCAATACACTGCTTTCCAGGTTTCTCATCGTGAAAAAGGCATGAGGTCTCACACACACACAGTTGGTCCTAATACTAATGAAGCAAATTTATTGTCAGTGTTTGTCTCTGTTTCGTGAGGAAGTGTCCAAAATATTTTTCATTTCTATTTCAAGGCTATTACATGTTCTTGTCTGGAACAGGTTCCAATATTCAGTTGACTAAGTGCTCTGAACTGTCTAAACTAACATGCTTGAATAAGGATGCCTAGTTACCACATAATGAATAATTAATAAAAAGGACCTGCTTGAAACTACCAGTAGGAATCTAATCTGCATATCTTAAGAGCCTCTTTAAATATTTAGTAAAAGCTGCCAGGGTGGAAGGTATGAGCAGCTCGAGTGAGTCAGGCATAATACTAACACTGGATGTAGGGAATAGAGCAGTTGGACAGTAATCCCAGGAGCAGAACTACAGATAAAGGATTTTACCCAAGGGATGGACACACAACCATTTTCACAAGCTGTCCATGATCATGCTGAGGAGAAAATTAACAGGCTACTCCAGCAATAACTTGTTTTAACAGTATCTCAAGACCCTGAAGAACACATGGCACTTCAAATTACATAGCAAAACCTGGAGAAGCTGCAAAAAGTGATTAACCCCCCACCCCCCATATAGCTTGTAGAAGCATTCCAACAAAAAGTCCTTTACAGGTCCTGCAAGCAGAAGCAACATTTCAGCTGATGTAACGTTAAAGCTAAGCCTGGACCTGAAAAACTGCCCCAAAATAACCTGAGGAAAAAGCAGCTGCTTGTGCCAGCTGTAGGTGCTGGTGCCCTCATGGACAGCACTACAGCCTCTCTTAGAGGGAGCAAAGAAAAGTCAGGAGGACACAGCACCTGTAAGGTGCTGAAAGCCCCAGGCTCCTGCCTCTGTTCTTGTACCCAAATCCCATTTCCCATACAACCATGACCCACACACACATGGAATAACTTCCTTTACTCCACAGAAGGGGAAAGTCTGCTGTGAGTTCTCCAGGGAGCTGACCCCCACATTCCCAGACATCCAGATTCCACGAATAAGCACCAGGAACCGTGACTCAGGACTCTTTAATTTCAAGCATAATAAGCATCTTGGCAAAATACCCACAACTCTTGAAGTCTAATTCAGGACACTGGGTCATAAGCCTACACAGACATAAGGTCTTCAAGCCTGGCTATTTCCAGTTTTTCCTTAGACTAGCAGCCCATTCTTCCCATAATCCCAAGAAGGGTGGTGGAAGCTGCTGCAGGGAAATCCCTCCACTACAAACAACCAGGAGGAAGACTATAAAAACATACAATCCTGAACACTCCTGTCAGGTGGGGAAGCACTGCCACTGTCCCAAGCTCATTCAGCATCTGACACAGGGAACCCTCAGGGGCCAGCTTACAGAGAGAATGGACAACACATTTAGGTGTTGAAATGCTTTGTTTCCATATTTTTTCTAAACAGTCACCTCCACCTTTACAATAATCACTGTGTCCCCTGGATTGCAGCTTTGAGCTTTGGTTTTCAAACATGTAATACCAATCAATGAAAATGCTGGCCAAGGGCTCTCGATGGGCCCCAGCTACTGAGAAATGCAAAATACATCCAAAAGTGAGATGAAAGGGCTATAGAAATGAAGGCTATTACATCAAGTGTTGTCTTGTGAATTTTTAATTTAATGTTGAGCCTGTCATAAATAAATCTGGTTGTTTCATGTTGGAGGAATGTAGCCTTACTCTGCTTGCATCAGCATCATTTCTTCGTGCAAATCAAATTCCAAAGAAGTTTTCCCAGAGAGACACACTCAGGGCTATGCATTAATACTGTATTACGAATACTCTGGGTACTCAATTCAATTTAATTGTATTTATTTTCCCTCAGAGGGGTGCTTGGAATTGTTCTCCATCTCACTTCTTTTAATGGCTCCTGGCTTTAGATTTAGTTTAAGTCTGTCCTTGGGCTTGTTTCTGACAATTAGTCTCAAGCACTTATGCAGCAAGAACCAATGTGGCTCCATCCCCTTCACACCCTCTGATGACAGTTCCTTCCTGCCAGGGAATCTGCAAGAGACCTTGGAGAGGAAGATTTTGGACACCCTCCAGAGGATACTTCAACATAAACCACAACGATGAGCTGCTTGATTAGGTGAAGGTAAGTGGATATGTTTTGCTTTATCATAATTTGGATGAGAGCATAAGGAATAGGATCATGAGCGTGCTTCTCTTATTTTTAACTTTTAGCTGAAATTCTCATTCAAGTCTTGTAGCCTCTGACATCCCATAGAAGCATAACTTTTTAAAAGCAACTGTTATTTTATTAAGAAAGTGTTAGCATGGTTTGAAGGCTTCTCTGCCTGCCCCTGAATCCTGTGGTGCTTTTGCGTGGTACTGACCAGGGGTAACCAGACCTTTGCATGGTCACCCCGGGGCAAACCCTTTCCTTCTGCACTATCCTTTCCTGGAAAAAGTAAAACCAAATGTCCCATGCCACACAGAAAAATACTTAGGATAAAGCCATTTAAAGATACGTAAATCCTGTGATTTTGAGGGCAACATAAGGTCTAAATAAAATATTTGTGTCACCTTCGCATCCAAAAACTTATGATCTTTGTATTGCAGAGGACAATTAGTGCTTTTTGGGAATGGGCTTTTTTCAGTCTGCATTTTTAATACCCAAGAGGAGTTGCTAAAGCCCGGAAGGTGCAGGCACAGGTCACGTGAAATTGTGGCATTTCTGAAAAAGGGTATGTAGATGAAGATACTCAAGGGAAGAAAAGAAAAAATAAAATCAGGGGAAAAAAAGAAACCCACATCAGGCTTCCACATTTTTATTTTTAAAAAGATCGTGTTACTTGATGAGAAAAAATATGCTGAAGTTCTCAGTTGAAGTCCTAGAAGTAGACTTTAAAAATCTCACAACTTCAAAGCACTTCAGTCTTAATTTTAAATCTTTTTCTCTTTGTATGAGTTACAAGCTCTCCCAGAATAGCCTAGGTATGGTTCTGCTGTGAAATTCTGGACTGCAACTGGAGCTGCTCTGTAAAGAGAACCAAAGCCACTGATTTATTTTGTTTATTACTTTTTCAGGGGATTTGTTCTAGCACAACCCAATACACTTATCCTAACAATACCTGCAATGATATATCAAATGCTGTATTTTCTCATAATTCAAATGAGCTTATAAATTTAACTCTTTGGGCCTATCAAGCATTCTAACAAAGAGTGTAGTTTGAGGACACAGAATAAAAACACCACAAGCCTGAACTTGCACACATCTCAGGACATCCCAAGCTTACTTGAGAGTTTCCTCTCCAGCAAAGGCAGTGTGAGCTCCTGCAGCAAAGGGAGCTCGTGGTGTCACCCAGTTGATCCCTGACAGGGGAATCAACACAAGACCTTTGCACTATTTCTGATGGTCTTGCCACAGGGACAAATTCCAGGCTAAGAACAAACTCCAGATCACTGCTACTTAGTTGGACTCCTCAGTAGAACCCAGTCTGACAGAGGTGTGTGTCCACAGTATTATCTAAACGTGACTGCCAACCAAAATGTCTCAGATTCCTGTTTAGAGGGAAGCACCTTGTACAATGGAGAAGGACAGGATCTGATTTCACGAGCTGCAGATCTCAGATCTACTCTAAAACATGCTGCCAGCAACTCTGTGGTTTTGAGTTCAGTATATTTTAACACAGGCACAAAACAATCACTCTGCAAAAACACAATAACATGTCACTTACTGGTGTTGTGGTCTATGTAATAGACTCCAACCTGAGGGTCATAAGCTTCTTCCCATCCTAATGGCAACTCGTCACTAATGCAGTCTGCAAAGGTTAGTGGCTTAGTATACCTGAAATGCAAAGTAATATTTAGCATGAATAAAAGAACACTCTCACATCTCTATTCCAAACAACTGACCAGAAAACAAGTGCCACAAGGGCTCTAATATCAAAACCAAAGGAAGCTGAAAACTACATTAAAGCTTTTGTTCTTATCATATAATACACCACCAACTCTTCCCTTTCTTCATCTGAAGTTACAGCAAGAGGAATTCATTCTGACAGAGCTCCAGAGCCTTGCCCGGCTCAGCCAGTACTTGCTCGACAAAGGAACATTAAGAACTTTGCCAGAAACAATCCTTGTCTCTCAAGTGAAAGAACAAGACTGTTTGCAGGCAAGTCCTGTACCAAAAATATGTAGACAAGAAGGAGCAAGATGAGAAATGCAATTTGCATAGCATGAATAATTAAGACTGCACAATCAATAGCAAGTGCTGAGGACTGTGGGACCACTTGTCATGCAACTCCTCTCATTTGCATTGCAATATGTTCTGTTTCATTAATGACAAACTAGATTAGTTTCTCAGTATCACAAAAATGTGTAACCTGCTCCGTCCCAATGAGGAAGTATTTCCACAGCACTGCTCTGATGAGTTTTCCTATTAGACACCACATCCAGCAACACTCTGAGGGCTTGTATGGCTGAACACAAAGCTCAGAGTACCCACTCCTTGAGTGACCCCGCAGACTTTAACCACCAAAACCATGTCCCTTTTCCTCCCTTGGACTCTGAGTTAACGAGCTTCAGCTTGCCCCAGCAAAACTCCTAACCAAACACAGCACTGCAGGGAGGCACAAGCCAGCAAGAATTAATGTTGCAGGTGTCTCATCTCCAGCTGCCAAAAGCACAGTATGCCACAGGTCCACAGATCCACCACACAACCCCACTGCACGTGGTATATCTGGAAGGGGGGCCATGACTTCATGTTGGGACTCACAGGTCTGACTTACTATGACTTACCAGGGGAGCCCTTTGAGCAGAAAGCACAGGACACATCGTACAACACCACAGCCCCTTCTCCAGCAGCCACATGCTGGGAGCAACTGGGTCAAAAAGCAGCCGTGGAGCTGTACCCAACTCTGCCCCACACAAGCAGCACGTCACAGGGAGGCGAGGGGGTAGGAGAGCAACTCTCCAACCCACTGGGAAAGACTGAACAGGTTCGCAGAAAGTTTTTCATATCCAAATATAATTCAGCAGGGCTGACAGCTTGACAAAGAGTTGAACTAAGTTCTGAGCATACTTCACCTGGAGGCACTGAGCAACCCAGTGGTAACTCCATATTACAGTCACCCTACAGTGTTTAGGGGAATTTTAGAGAAAAAAGCCTCTAGCCAGAAAAAGTTGAACATAATTCCCCCCAGATACAATCCATATGCCTGGTATGCAGTAAGAACAAGCTGGGAACATTCCTGTAAAAGCCACGTAAGGCACTAAGACCTCTGCTTACCTGCTGCTGCATTTCCCTTTCAACACATTGAAATAAGAAGCAGTGTTTGAATCACTATTTCCTCAGAAAATTTCAATTTAATTTAAAGCTCTGCAGTGCAAAAGAAATCAGAGCTTCACAGCATTGAACTGTGAAACTTTATTGAGAAAGTTTCACTGAAGGGTTTGTTTTTACAGTTGTTAATCTAGATTGTGTACCAAAAGCATGTTTGTACAGAAAATAGAGGGTACCTGAAAATAAAATAGAATCTCAATACTTGTGATTGCTATCCCTTATCCC
Organism: Empidonax traillii; assembly: GCF_003031625.1. NCBI lineage: Eukaryota > Metazoa > Chordata > Aves > Passeriformes > Tyrannidae > Empidonax > Empidonax traillii. The sequence goes on from NW_020955557.1 coordinate 734,370, forward strand.
ATGTTATTCCCTGTGATCAAGCAGTTTCCTCAGCCTGAGTATCCAGTACGTGCTGCTGAGTTGATCAAATCAAAGATGCACAAGGGTAAAAATGCAGAGCAAGGTCAGATACAAGGCACTCTCTGGAGATAACACAGATGAAAGTGCAGCAGCAAACGTGTTGGCAATTTTAAGTTAAACACTGGGGTTAGCACTTCCACCCTCTCTGCAAATGGCATCTGCTTTTGTTCAGTGTTAGTGGTTTGTGTGGAAGCAGGACAGGTAGGGAAGAGTGAAGTGCTAAATGCTGAACTATGGAGAACCTGCTCCCACCCCTGGGAGGGCACAGGCATATTGGGATCACAGAATCATAGAATATGCTGAGTTGGAAGGGACCCATCTGGATCATGGAGTCCAACTCCTGGCCCTGCACAGTACACCCCAACAATGCCACCATGTGCTTGAGAGAGCGTTGTCCAAGCACTTCTTGAACTCAGACAGGCCTGGTGCTGTGACCACTGCCCTGGCGAGCCTCTTCCAGTGCCCAACCACCCTCTGGGTGAAGAACCTTTCCCTGATATCCAACCTAAACCTCTCCCAGTTCAGCTCCACGCCATTTTCTCGAGTCCTGTCACTGGCCATGAGAGTGAAGAAATTGGTACCTGCCCCTCTGCTTCCCCTTGAGAGGATGCTGAAGATCCCCATGAGGTCTCCCCTCACTCTCCTCTCCAGGCTGAACAGACCAAGTGACCTCAGCTGCACCAGCGCAGAGCAGAGCAGGACAATCTCCTCCTTTGACCAGTAATGGGGAACACAGCCTGCCCTGCCCTGGCCATCCCAGCACCTTCCCTGTGCCCTGGGTTTGAAGCCTCTGACACTGCACCCCAGCTTCCATTCCACCCCACAGACTGATTAAAATAGGAACCATGCCTTTCCCATGTCCCAGCTACAGTGCTCAACATCTCTGGTGAGTGATCCAAGCATCCCTCAACATGGAACAGCAATTAAACCCATATTTAAAGTACATTAGTTGAGAGTTTGCTACAGACATAAAACTTACCTCAGTATCTTAATTAGCATTACACACTGAGTGGAGTTTCTGCAGCAGAACTCCGCTCAAGAGTCACACCTAACACTAATATCAAACTCTTTTTTTGGTTAAAAACAAACAAAACCAAACCCAAACCCCAGTGCTGAGCTGCACTATCAGCCTCAGGTCTTGGGAATACTTTCATCAGGGAATGGCACTGTACTGCCAAAGTTTAATACCAAACTTATAAAGCTTCTGTTCAGCTTTTGTCCAGTCCTACTTTGTTAGAAAGAGCTGAATTCCTTCTAAATGTGCTCAGGAACTGTCAGACTCAGTAGGAAGCCAGGACCAAGCAACTGAAGGATGCTTATTCCTATTTTCCATACGAAATGCAATGCATGAACTACATCCAGCCAGTTCTTTCAGCTGGAGTTTTGGAAAAAAGGGGAGAAAAATCAAGGCAGGATCAGTCTGCTCTAGCAATGACACAAGCCAACTGGAGACTTGCCAATTACTAGGGCTCAGAAATAGACAATTATCTCACTTTTGAGACTCGTATTCTCAGCATATCTCAACGAGCACCCATCACCACGCACGCACTAGGGCCATCCTCCCTGGCTGACCACAAGCTTCCAACTATCCCATTTGTATAGAGGAGTAAATATTCATTAAAGGAGAAATTTGCCATTCAACTAGCAAACAGAAGAGTAATTAGTTTTATAAGTAAGTGATTAATTCCATTTGTTATAGACAAAAGAGCTTTTTCCCCAAATAACTGCACCTCATAACCACGTTACCTACTTTCCTAAGCTCTTTTTCCTTGCTGTTGTGGGAAAAAACTGGCACAAATCAAAGCAGCAATGCTACAATTGCAGATGAAAGACATGCAATGTATTGTGTAGCCAGACTCTGAATACAGCATAAAAAGAAAAAGGAGATGATTTCCTTATTTTAAGGTATGATTTTAGGGTTTGCTATGAAGACTGAAATAAACCAATTTTCCAGAAGGGGCCCAAAAAATGCAGCATCTCCCTAAGCACGTTCACAATGTAACATGAGGGATTAAATGAGCAAAAGGAGAAGTTTCTCACAGCAAGACATGATTTAGTTAGTCTATTATTGCTGCATAAAACAGGACTGTTCCTGCATGTGGGAAGTTGAAGCTAGGACACATCTGCAGGTCTATGCCTTTGAAACATCTCCTTTACAATTCACAAAGCTTCCTGAGTTGCTTTGGGAAAAATCTCATCAACTCAGTCAAACTATGTTATCATATAACAGGTCCTCTCTGTAGGCAGATCAAAGCAGCAATCTACAGAAACAGATCCCCTGCACCAATGTGCTTCTAACCAAGGAAGGAATGGTTTGTGCATTCCTTACCCTCCTCTGTTAGGGAAACCTCCACATTCATTTATCCAGCTTTCAAACAAAAGTAATGCATCCCAAAGTTGAGCAAATCCTGACTTTGACTTCTGATCTCCAGTTCCAAAGAGGGAACCAAGGGGGCAAACAGAAAGTCTGTACATATAGCACTTTTTATTAAACCCAAGCTGGTCTAATTAAAAGAGATGACACTGAGACATGAGTCTTGTCTGCATCTTCCAGCCATGCAAGCTTTGCTCTAACGCATCAGTTAGACCAGAACTGCTCTTCAAGTGCTTCATCTGCTTCTAAGCTGGAGGCTGAGCTTGGTGTGGAGGTCTACAAGAGAAACCAGCCTGAGCTAGAGAAGATATTTGTAAATCATAGCATAACTCTGTCCTTTTAAGCTCACCCCTAAGGCACCCATACGTTCATCTCATTTCAACTCACCTGTATCTCACATTCATCATACCTGTAACTGCCCTTCCCCCATTAGCTACATTTTAATCAAAGCCATTATGAGAAATATTTAGCATTTTGGAAATGAAACATCAACCTAGATTTATCCATTTAGGTAATATTTTCTTAGTTTTCAGTATGTTAGTTTTTAATTTAATTCCATTCAAGAAATCTAAATTTACTTGAACAAGTGCAAATGCTCATCAAGCCCACAACAACCACCACACATAGCAGGCCAAGGACACTACCACAGAAACTAGTCCTGATAAACAGAGGTAAAAGATAACAGCACCACCCAAGTTCCTGTCCTGAGGAGCATCTAACAGTCTTCAGGCAGAGGCAGACTGAGGGGAAAGCCACTGCTCACCCACCAACCGTGCTGAACTTACTGAGGCACTTCCATCTTCTTTCCCAAAACGTTTGCCCCCAATAGATCAACTATTTGTACAACAAATGATGTTCAAATCCCACCGCTACTGCAGGAAATAGAAAGTTAGCTTCCTACCTCTACTTTCTAATTCACGCCATTTTTAAATGAGAAGGGTTTCTATATTTCTTATTTTTGATCACCTTCAGTTTCTATCACAGATAAAACTGGAAGTCAATGTTATCATGTGCAAACACTATTAAATGGAAACTTGCTCATCTCAGATTAAGAAAGCCTTTCTATATTCTTTAGCTCCACTGTTGTCAATCAAAAACCTCATTACAGAGGAAACTGAAGGCAAATAATCCTTGTATAACCAGTTTTTGATTGACAGAAGGTTTGTTAAACATGTCTGTACAGAGATTCCTGACAGGAGTGGGAGATGGGTGACCTGCGCCACTTACAAATCTGGAGTTAATGCTACGAAGGTAACAGAAATCAGTTCTGAACTTCTTAAAACAGGAAAAGGTATTCTTGTAATTACTGGATTTCGGCATCAGTTGGTGGCCCACAGCAACTGAGCAAACCCACAGGCAGCTGTTAGTACAAGTGTGCATGTAGAGATGTGCAGTTGGCAAACAGTGCCCGTGGGTCACCGAGATGAGGACATTTATAAACCAACAGTGCACTGCCAAGCCTCTGCACCTCACATAAACCCACCTAATCCCTATGTTTGCAGGGTTCCTCAGCCTCATAACAAAGTAAAGCCATTTAAACAGGAGAGCCTTATGTTAATCAGTTCAGCACAGATCACATGGCCTTACATGAAATCCTTCATGACTCCCTGTGGGTGAAACGACACATCAGGGGATTTCCTGCAGGTTGCTGGATCCATTGCAGCAGCTCCCTCCATAAGGAACAAAGGCAGCACCTGCATCACTCAGGACCTTCATGCCAGCTCCTCTTACAGCTACAGCATAAGTCACCAAACCCTAAAAACCAGTTTTCCAGCTCTGTTCAGCTCCCCCCTTTCCTGCTGCACTCACAGGTACACAGCAAGTGCTCAGGTCTCACAGGTTCATGGGCAAGAAGTCAAGCCAGGTAAGAAAATTATGAGTTGTGGCAGATAATTCCACTCACACCATTTCTCTTACAAAACCAAACGTTTTTTAAACCCAGCATTTTTGTGGGAGAAGCTTGGAGTCAGATTTTATTTTCAATGGCTTCTTCTCATTATGTGCCAGGATGTGCTGCACAGACCAGGAGAGAGAATGAGCTAAAAGCACCTAATTCCAACTGTGACACTGGGGCAGCTGTACCCAAGATCCCCGTGGGTCTGAGTTTTGAGGAACCTGTTAATGGGCAGAGCTCCTACTGTAACTCAGAAGGCTGCTGCAGGAATCACTGCCAGGAGGCTCGACACGGTGACATACAAGCTTCTTTGTTTTTAATGAGGTCATCCCATTCTCAAGACAGAGGATGATTATTTTTAAACTTCAGCACAGAAAAACCTATCACTTTGCAGACAAATTTTCTAGGACTACAGCAGTCTCCTCCTCACAAAGGCTTTTAAAAATAGACTCCTACACATTTATTACTCAACTTGGTGATCCAGCCCTCAAACACACCGGGGCTATTTGTCACTATAGTAACTATTTTCCCTGGGAGCATCTTCTCTCACTGCAGGGAGAATTGCCTTTGGAGGCTGGAGGTGTGGCAGGGAAGAGGCCCTGTTCTATGATCTTGCTGGCAAAGCTTTTCTCACCCTGTCACCACACACCTGGGCAGGATGAAACACTCCCTTGCATTCCCATTCCAACTGCAATTGAGGCAAAAGGTGATGAGAACAGCTCATCCCTAGCAGCCAGTATCCTCAGCAGTGACACAACAGACAGCTCGGGGCCACATGGCACCTTCAATTGCACCAAAACCCCACCAGCTGTGAGGGAGTGAAAAGGGGAGACCTACACACCAAGGGGAGTAGAAAGGAGTAATTCAGACCACCATAAGCAGACAGGAACCATGAACCTGCTTCCCAGGTAACAAGAGAAGCCTTTAAGAAGTAACCACAAATTTGAGAAGCTTCTTAACTATACTCCAAGGAGCCTGATGAGAGATTAGATATGACATGTCAAAGTTCTGGAAGCCAGACATTATTCCAAGATCCACAGCAAGGCACAGCCACCCTAAACTTATAGTAACCTCAAACACATGTCATTTCAATGACTGTCCGTGTGTGGTCCTGGTCTTGGTGTGATAAAGGATAATTGGGAACAGAATTACACCCCTTGCAGTACAAATGGGGTCAAGTCTGAGAAAAACACCTATTTGAAGCTGTTGCTTTAAAATAAACAAATCTGCCTAAAGCACAACAGAAACATTACCAATAGAAATGCCTTAAAATAATCAACACATGTGCTCAAACAACTCAAACTGCAGAGCTGTTTGCTTTTCAGAAGTGGTTTCTTTTGTTGCCATGGTTATCGAGCATCTTCTCAGCCTCCTGAAGATCTCTCTCATCCTGTGTCTCCTCCTGGCCCCTAATGCTCCATGCATTGGGTCACCTGCAGGATAAGCAAGATCAACATCTATCTTCACAGCTTATTTTCCAAGATGTCATCATTTTAAACACTTTTACTGACACAAGAACTCAGTGATGTCCTTTACTGCTCTTTGGCCAAGCCATGAGAATAACCTCTGTACCTTGTTAAGGTGATTTTGAGTTGCGTGTAATTTGTTAAATCAGACCCTTTCACATAAGCAGGTAACATCTAAATTATCCTGTTCTACAGAAGTTAAGTCACAGGCTGCCCAAGTAGATTCTCCACAAAAGAGATCAGGAGACACCAAAGACTCCTGAAAGTCTCACAACAAGTCTGTATTTCAAGCATTCCAAACGCTAATGCATTTATACCTTTAATAACAATACATTTCTATTGGTCAAACACAATCATGGAAGCATAATTTTGTATATAATACACTATTTATGACCCAATCGGTCTCTACCAGCATGCCTAGAACACATCAGTTGAACAGATAACTGCTTGTTCTATCCACTTCTGAAAGGCTTGCATGTCTACAAGCTCTGCTTTACACACACTGACAGTCTGTTTGCCCATGTATTCCTTTTCAGTACATATCATTTATCCCTGGAAGCAAAGAAACTAAGTTGTTTGCAAGGAAAAGACCATCAAAAACCACTTACAGATTTTAGATCATTCCCAGAGATTAACAAACTGGTTCTGCAAGCAGGAGAGAGGCAGGAGGTCAGTTCATACCTTCTTAATCACTCAAATGCAAAAATTCCTGGGATAGTTCAAGGTTAAAAAGTCAGGAAATGGGAGCTGAGGCTTCTCACAACATTAACTTGCCTGCCAGCCTGTATATCCTGCATGCTTTCCTGAACTGATTAGGCAGAAAAGATATAAAAGAGTAAGGTACAACTAGATGAGAACAGTGCAACACAACTGAACTTAAAGTATGCAAGAGTTGGAAATTAAGCAGCAAGTAATTAAAATGTCTTTAGTTTTAAATGGCTGAAGTTGCCTGCAGTTCTTGTAGGATAAGCAGCCTTGCCACCTGCCACAGCCTGAGTAGACTGGCTAAAAACAAGTCAGTTCTGTCTTCACTTGGAAGTTCAACTGTTCTCAAAGAAGGGGACTGGTCACTTCACAGTAAGGGATAAATTGTCTACCAAACATCCAGAGTAGTCAAACTAGTTTCTTGACATATTTGGGAGATTAGGAACTGGAAGGCTTGCCTGTGTTCTTACAGCCAGCATTCCTCCTTCCCTGAAAGGCTGCCCATAGCGTGGGTGGCAGCAGTTTACATTGGCAAGATGCCTCAAGATAAGGAGGTGTTTAGGACAGACTCCCCCCACAACACATCTCCTAAAGCAGGGAACCAATACCTGCTGTCAGGAAAAGATAAATATTTGAGATGTCAGCAAGGAGGTAAGAATTGAACAACTGCTGTCCCTCGGCATTCAGGAACACACTATCCATGGACAGCAGCAGGCAAAGACAGGCAGTGCAGCAGTGAGCATGGTGCTGACCATCAGGATGTCTGTGAAGGGGAACAGACTTGGGATTCACTCCACAACCGAACTTCATTGAGCATTGAATTTTCACTTCATGTATGGTGATGACAAACCTTAATTCTCTGAGAAGAAACGCATTTCTCACCAGCATGTTCTATCTCTACTGTGAAGAAGCAGTATGACAGTGAATACCTCCTGCAACACTGCCAGCTCCTGGGCCCTTTATTCACATGGCATTTGGAGTGGGAAAATAGACAACTCTAGGATGGCATCACTGGACTCATCTAGAGACCTCATCTACCCAATGGAGAAACCAAGCATTGCTAGTATGAAAGCCTATTTGCAAAGGGGCAAGGGAAGCACAAGAGGCTGTTTTCACATGCACATGGTTTGTATGCTGCTCCCTGCCCACCTCCTGCTAGCACTGACTCTGTACAGCAGCTTCAGCAGGACTGCCTGCTTGCTATTTCTGCATTATAAACATTCTTACTGAGTTACATAGCTATTTGATGGTCCCAATCCCAAACGGCAACATTAGCAGGCTCTCTGGTCTGCATCCCCTGCAGAACATAATCTAGGCAAGCAGCAGGGCACCACCACAGCCCCTTTTGCTCTTTGCCCTAAGGTAGATCAGCTGCAGCCACTCAGCTTTTATGCAATGCCTAGATCAGTTCTTGGCTCTCTGATCTGACATCAGTCTGGCAACTTGGAAATCTTGTCCAGATGGAGCGGAATCCAGCCACACAGAGGAAAATACCAAGTCAAGTGAACTCCAAAGAGGCCTCAGTGCAGTCACAGGAGTTCATGGGCCCCTTCCATACCATTGTAAACTCAGCAGTACCAGGTATGAACAGGAATATTTCTGACTGCCTGCAAGAATCAGAGGAGATGCCTGGTCAAGATGATCTTGGAGCAGTGGAGAAAACGAAACTGCAATCCTGAACTGTGAATTCAAAGTACAGAATATGTACTTCAGCATAAGCACTGCCCTGGTAACTGTAATCCATGACATATCCTGCAAGAGGGGTAAACCAAAATTATTTCAACAGACTCAGCCTTGCGAGTTAGCACTGAAGGCATCCTTTGGGAATGAAAGCCTGGCAACTCACTTCTGATCCAAAGGGAAGAAAGTCCAGGTTGCACAGCCCTCAGCTGATGGATGCAGTGACTGCTGAAGCACAAAAGCACTTGGAATTCACAGTATCAGCTTTACTATCTACTACTGTCACTGTAAGTGTTGATGCAATGTCTTCTCAGTTCCTGAAAAGCCATACTGTATAAAAATAAACAGAAATGTCAAGAACTACAAGAACAGATGTCTAAAACAACCTCATGAGAGTAAAGCTTTAGGAGATGTAAAGAGTTTGATGGTAAGGGTATAGAATTCATAATATAGTTTCTTTTTCATCCAAAGTAACAAAGCCTTGATTTACCATGTAGTTAAGCCACCCAAAAAAATCATGCCAAACTGCATTTATAGGCAGAACTGTACAAAGCACTAAACATAGCTCAGTACTTCACACATCGCAAGGGAGTCGATAAAAATCAACAAGTACTGAAGGTTGCTCACGCATCTGAGGACAGCAAAAGTGAGATTTGCATCACCAAGTGAGTTTGATTGATTTACTCTTATAAACATCATTTATTTTTAATGATCCGCTATCGGTATGTTTTGCCAACAGATGAAATTTCTGTTAACATGGAAGTTATAATGCCTCTTGCACTTGACATTGCCCTTCCCCACCTATCTTGTGTGGTTTAAAGCCCACTCGCAGTCCTTCTGCCAGCTCTGAAGAGGCACAAGCAGTTGGCTGAGGATTTACGTGCCCAGAACTGAGTTCAGGAAGAGTAAAAATAGTCCATTTGTAGAGAGGTGCAGGCCAGGGACCACAGCTTAGGTCAACCTGAGAGAAGAACTCTGGTTTTGGTACCGTCTACTTTAAAGACTGAAACTGTGCCACCACCTGAAAGTCTTCTTCAGGTAACATCTTTAAACATGAGCACGCATATGTGTCAAAGTGCCATCTTCCACTGGCAGATATTTTTGCTGTAAGGGCCTTGTGGAGGAAAGACTGCTATATGTTGTGGCCTGAGGCAGTTAACCAAGTTTCTATCTAATGCATTGTATTATAATTTTTGAAGTGTCCAACAGACCTTTACATAGGCACCAGATATCAAAAGCTTTTAGGTTATTCCTCAGTTCAAAACATACAGCATTTCTTTCCACTAAGCAGAGACTCAGCATACATACCACCTCATCACTGCTGCTCACACTTCATGCTCTAGGTATGTGTCAGAGGCACACCTCACATAGTCTTATTATTAATATTTAGCCACTATTTTACTTTGGTGTATGACCAAGAGTACAGGAACCTCCTTCCAAAGGAACAATCTTCCTCTTTCTGATAAACCCTGGTGAAGGTGGCTAAAAACACAGACTGTTTGTGTCTTCTTGGTATCTCTGTATTCCCACTTCTCCCGTGCACGTGTAGTAGGTATGTACCTCGTTCCAAGCTCCTGGCATGTATGACAGCAGAGACACTGGTTTCAGTGCCACCACGCTAATTGTTCCACGTTAGAAAGTGAAGCAGGTGAACCCCACCAAACAGGCTGCATTTCATCCCAGCTTTACAAGCTGGATAACTTCAAAGAAAAAAAGCCAGAGATGCTAGATTTGTCTTAATCAAGTATCGTGGCAGACAAAAGCTGAAGTTATGGCATGGGCACGTTCCACCGCCCTGAGCAGAAGCCACTCCATTCCACAGTGCCTAAGAATGAATGCCTCAAAATCATCAGCACACAACCAAACTCACAGCACACACCTAGATCCTCTAAAACTGAGAAGGATGTGGATTTGTTAAGTGAGAAAACGTTTTTACCCAAATGCTCTTAAGCTAAGCATTTAGAAAGGAATTATCTAAAAGACACTGCCTGAATTCCTTCAACAAAAAGCACACAGCACACAAGGGTAAGTTCATATACTCACAGAGAAAGACAGGTTTTTATTCTATCCTTGTCAAGAGAGGAAAAAAAAAAAACCCAACAAAAAAACCCCCACCACAAACCAATGAATTTTAAGTATCTGCTCCCAAAGCTGCAGTGCAGCCTCAGCAACAAAAGTACCACAGTGAAGCTGAAACGATACTTAGATTTCTTCAGGAATGCAGCATTTTCCATTTTACAGCACATACAGTAGTGTTGATTTCTTTTCTGCACTGCAAGAGTTGCTTTATCTGCACGGTGTCACTTCTCTGGGACACAGTTCAGGATCAAAAGCACACAGAAAGCATTTTAGAAAAGGATCAATCTCTAGGAGATGCAGTTTCTTAACCTGAATTAGCATGTGAGTGTACATGTACACGTGCTAGCACAGGGGAGGAAGGGAGGGAGAATTGTGTTGGATCCACAGCACAAAAACATCAGCAACTGAGCCAGGCTAATGGTTTGTCGCTCCCATAAAAAACATCTCTCACACCTTACACCGTACACAGCTTTTCCTTGCTCCTCTTCCCAGTCCAGCAGCTCTGCTCTCCCCTACTGCACCCTCCAAGCCCTTCCACAAACTGCTTCTAGCCCGAAAACACAGCAGAACAGCACCCAGACTGTCCTGCCCAGTGAATTCCCAGCTGGGTTAGCAGGACTCGGCAGTCAGCAGTGTGCCAGGGACAGAGGAGTGTCAGGAACAGGAGCAACACTGGGGAAAACCATACCCCCCCCCCCTTGGTGGTTGTGATGAGCTGCCTGGCTGCTCACCAGATTTCTGGGCACCAAACTCGTAGATGAGCTTCATCTGCCTTGGAATCGTAATTAAAACTGGTCCTCTCGAGTGGCCCATCTTCTCCACCTGCCAGGCTTTGCCTTGCTGCTGCCTTCAGGCTTATTATTACTTATAAATGCACAGAAACCATCAGCCTTAGAAGCTGATCCCTTGGATTTACACGCCCTCAGACCACAGCCCTGCCGGGCTGTGGGCAGGCACTCCCGGAGCCCCGGCAGAGCTCTGTGGAGCTCTGTGCAGCCGCAGCGCTGGCTGTCACACTGTGCAGCAGCGTGGCCGCGGAGGAATGTGCTCGCTGACTGCACCTTTTCATCTCGATAAGGATTTTCAAGGTCATGTTCGCTCCCCTACCGGCTCCTCCCCGGCTCCAATGAAATCCCAAGCACGCAGCCCTGGGCCCTGGTGCGTGTTCCCACCCTTCTCGTCTCCCGGACACCGGCACAACCTGTCGCATTCCTCCGCAGCAGTAAACCCCAGCCTTTCTATTCGCTGGCAGCCCGATCCCGGGGCTGGGAACACCTCTCTCTCTCTCTCCCGAGCAGGCACCGCAGCCGCTGCGCCAGCAGGACCAGCAGCTCCTGCACTGCAGGGTCGGGATAGCTCTGCAGCGAGGCTGGTGACCTCTGGGATTAACATTTCTGAATTAAGTATTTCAAATAAAACCAGATTCCAGTCCGGGCCAACGCCTAATCAAACTCACGGGCCAACAGAAGGGCTCTAGTGGTAACTCATGCTGTGCATGCTGAAGCTACAGGATCTGCTGAGCCTGCCTTCAAGGACACAGTGTGGGGACTGCCCTTGGGGACAGCCCCTGTCCCTACAGCCCAGAGCCGCCAGCCAAACCAGCCCAGCATCAGCAGCCAAGGGGGAATAGCTGCTGCCAGCCCAGGGCTCAGGGGAACAGGCAGAGGTGATGGCACTGGGCCTGGGAAGCCCTTCTCCTCCTGGCACAGGGGATGCAGCCCCCTCCCTCACACCCAGCAGTCATCGCTGGATACTGCATGGATACCACAAGCTGAAGGACCCACATGCACTCCCCTACACCACACAGGATTTCTAGGTAGCTACTAGAGAATCATACATGCTGCCTGCCTACAAAGCCAGCTAATTATACAATCTGTTAAGCATGTATGCGCACACAACAGTGCTTTGAGTCATTAGAGGACGGGATTTATACTTCACTGCACGCATCTTGCTCTTTGTGAGTGCGTGCCTGGATACAGCCAAAATGAACACAAGTATCTGGAATGTCTGCAGCTCGCAGACCAGCGCATCTGAATACAAAGCTGAGCCCTAAGAGGCTCTGACTGGCTGGGGTGACCCAGCAGTTGCACATATTGCGCATACTGCTTCCCCAAAGATGTTGAAAATCCTTACTCCCTTTTTTAACTACGCCGAGCATCTGCAAGCAGAGCACGGCATAATGTTTGAGCCACATTCTGAAGCTGTGAGAGTGATGCCAGTGAGGACACAGCAGCAGTGCAGGTGATGGGTTGTAAAGACAGAAGAGCTCGACATGGGAGCCAGCAGCAGTGCCTGCCATAACGTGGCTGTCCCGGATTTAATCCCGGCAGAAGGGCACTGGTAGGGACCTCGGTTCCTATGGCAGCAGCCACTCCTCGAGGGCCGAGCCCACGCCAGATGGAGATCTCTGTCCTAGGTGTTTGCCAGACAGAGAGTGCTGTGGCACACCAGGGATACTGTCTCTTCCTTTCAGCCATTCTGTCTTCATTTACGAGTGCCCAGATTTGCTGTCACTGATGTCAGGCAGATCGACTGCAAGGAAACAGCTCTCCCCAGAGCACCCCAGATGATGGCTCAGACCAGGGCTCCCTTCTGTGCTGAATGTGCTTTTTAGGCGCTTATTGCTTTTAAGAGCAATAGCTATGTTTTTGATGGATTCTACGATGTTTCTGACGTTTCTTATTCCTTCTGCTGAGGATTTCACTTGAGCTTCCAAGATCTCTAAATATCCAAAATAACACGCAGGTGAGTTCTAAGCCCCCTCAACTAGTTTCATCCCCACAGCATGGCTACATCCTATGGAAAGCCCTATCCTAAGCAATCATATACCTATAGCTTATGCTATACTTTGTATTTGGCGTTGAATTTTCCATTTTTACCTTCTATGTATTGCCATTTTACCTATTAGTTAACGGGAACTCCAAAAATAGAATGATCTTAAACATTTGGTGTATAAGACACAGAATATTATTTCAGGGCTTTGTAACATGTGAAGCCAAACCACCCCCATTTTCACACATTTCTCTTTCCCTACAAATCAAGGGAAGCAGCAGAAGGCACCAACTCTGTCAGAGTTTCAGCTTTGTCTTGGAAAATATAAGTTGGTCAAAATAAGATCCTAAAATGTAGCAGAGACCACACAAACCTAGCACAGTAGGAAATCACATCTTTCTTCGTGCCTCATCAAGCCCCAGATGCCTTCCATCTGTAACAAGGTATTTTCTCTCAGTTTTCAACACGGGGGATGTAGCCAGGAAAAGAAGATGGTGAGCTACATCTGTGCTCTGCTCACAAAATAAACCCTCTGTGCAGAGCAACCAGGCAAACAGTTGGCAGGATCTGCAGGTGCTTTAAAGGCACAAGACATTTCACTCCTGAGATTTTTCTTGGGGGGCCTGGAATGCTCCAGGTCACCAGTACCTTCCCTTGAATTTTAGAAAGCAAGGTTCTGAAAAACAAACTAGTTCAAAGCCAGTCTTCTCTATGCACAATCCAAATCCTTTATAGCTGATATTGTTAGAAAGACAGCCCTTTACCTCAGCTGCCTTTTCCCTTCTCCCATCCAACACCAAAAAAAAAAAAAAAAAAAAAAAAAGGAAGGAAAAAGCTGGTTTGGGTTTTTTCCAGACAGTGTAAAGTAGTATTTCATGCCAAGATCCCTCAGTAACACTTTTTCTCCATAACTATCAGGTTTTGCAGCCTTTATATATGCCAAAGGATAAGCAGCAGCTGAATGAGTCAGTCTCACTCAGTCAAAACCAGTATTTGTAGCAAGACACTTGAGGTAAAACTGAAGCAGCTGGGGAGGTGGAAAGTGTTATGGAAACCAGAGCTGTGTGGGTACAGACACCTCCCCTGTAAGGGAGCTCAGGGTACACACCAGGGAGAACAGCCTCACACACGGTGTGTGCTGCTCTCCAACCAAGCTATGCCAGGCACTGTGCACAATTATCAGCTGCCTGATCTGGCCTCAGCTGTAGCTTGTTTATAGCTCACTGAGGCTGTTAGAATACAACCATCGCTGCTGCTCAAGGCAATTACCTAAAATATCTCAGCTATTCATTTTCATCCTTAAGTCAAAGCTGTGTTTAATGGATCTGACATTGTGCCTTACAGTACTGCATGTCTGGACTTAAGCTAGCCATCATGAGAGCTCACAGGTTTGAAATTTGCTGCTTAACTGAGTACCACTTCACCATCAGCACCTGAATGAAATACAACTTCCATGCCAGTATTTTTATTTTTTTTAGCAATTAGTTTCACTTTCTTATCCTTTTTATTCATTTCTACCCAAATGCCTATCTACACCACCCATGCAGAATTCACAACATGTATATTAACTTACTCCCATCAGCTCAGCTAAATAAATCATTATCCACAGTTCAGCTCACCTGCAAAGACCAAGCTGAAATTCTCTGGCAAATAAAATACTCTTGCTGCCCTTGTCTAGTAACTTTAATCTAATCTACAGACTGATCCAGGGAACCAACTTGTTATCAAGTTCCAAAATCAGTGATGAATCTGCAGAACTATTAAAAACACAGACCTTGCGGGCAGAGGTCTTTGAATACTCCTCCTATCCACTAATAATGTCCTTTATTCGATGTCCTTCTAATAATTGCCAGATCAATGGCATAAACAGATGCTTCCACTGTTCCAGACCGGAGAAGACAAAGGGCAGTGATGTTGCAGAAACTGCAGTGCTCGGAATGAATGAAATATGACATTGAAATTCAAACAGCATTTCAGAGAAAAATACTGCGTGTTCTGCTAGGCTCCTGAGCAACCACACACTGAGCAAGGCCAGCATGCAGGTAAAATGGTGCCTCCAGTTATGTATGCAGGAGATACAGGGAGGACATCCAGAAAGCAGCACACACCTTTTCAGGTGTCACCTTCACCGTGTCGCAGCAGATGGAATTACAGCCCACAGCGCAGCACTGAGAAAGCATCAATCTGATATTTAAGCTGTCTGCTTTGAAAGACAAACTACAAGTGACACAGCTGCCTGGCTGAACCCACACTTGCCACCCGTGGTGCCAGGCAAGCACAGCACAACTGCTCCGACAGCAGCTCAGGAGCGAGCCACGACTTCCAGGAGAACCACGTTTGGCAGGAAGGTCACTCCCACCCCTGCAGGTCACTGCTGCCAGACAGTCCTTGGGCCATTCCAACTCACTGCACCAGCAGAAACCTTGCCCAAAAAAGAGGGAGCAGTTTCCTGCGTGCCAGCAAGCTCGGGGAGGAGTCATGTGGGCACTTGGGCTAAAGGAGCGGCCACCTCCCATGGCAGGATGGCTCAGTCCCTCCTCAGCCTCCTCCAGCCCTGTCAGTGGGGCTTGTGCTCAGGTCCACAGCCAGAACCAAGCCCTAGGGCAAAGATTTTGATCTTTTCGACCAGCAAAAGTACAAGTGGTTGCAATGGTTCACTGCACTCCTCTGAGACAGATCCAGAGGCAACCACTTACATTTACTAAAACAGGGGGGAAACAAATTCACCTCCCATCCAGCCCCTACCTAAACAGCACTCATTTAAAACAGGAGACTTGTTAATAAATGTATCTCTTCTAGTTTTCCTCATTAATACATAAGAAAAAATATTTGCATAAAACCAGCTCATACAGCCTCACAGTAATCAGGGAGATCATGCCTTGTGCTCTGTGTGCACCTGAACTGCTTCATGGGTGAAGTGTCCAACATCTAAAGCCAAGAAGTCACCAACTCAGGACTCAATTTAAGGAGAATTGGATTTATTTCCTTCAGTTTTGTCCTTTTTATGAAACTACACCATACTCTTCAAGTACCAGTGCTGCATTTACACTCCCTCCTGTGACCAGCAACCAGCTCAAACAGCTGATGCTCTGACATGGCAGATGATACAAACTCTCAGTGCTCATTGTAAAATCAACAACTTTCCTGTTACCTGGAGACATTATTTCAAATCAACTGAAGTACAGCTTTGTACAGCAGAGCCCCAAGCACCGAAGGGACATTGCCTCTGCTATGTGCTTCCCTGATCACAGCACAAGACAGCAAACAGGGAATCCAGGGCTCTTCTCTGATCACCAAGGAGCGGAAACTACCTGTGACTGAATGAGAAAAACAAGTAAACAGGACTAAAAGGGCAATCTGTTACACCTGTGCCAGCCAGAACCATACATATATAGTCCTCAGTGAATTGAGTGCACTGCTCTGTCTTGTTCAGCTCAATCAAAGCATTCTGCAAGCGAGCTGTTACAAAACAGGAGTAGGAAAGCTAAATCAGACAACACAACTTTCCAAGACAGACTAACCTCAGCGGGGAAGAAAGAACACAAGAACTCTGCTGGCTTTTCCCATCCAGCATGGATGTACCTTATACTCTGCCAATGCAAAACCATGCATAAAGGAAAAAGAGCTCATAAAGTTACCAAAAAGGAGCAATTCCAAAATGAGCCATCAAGAACACATGAGAGAGCACAGCAAGCAACAGTTTGTGATGGTCCAAACACAAGAATAAACCACAGCTTTTCCCAAAGGGTAAACAGGGAATTTACACAGTTGGAACTGAGCAGGCTTAGGTCCATCTTTAAAAACTGAGAAGTTCTATAGTAACTGCCTGTAGCAATCCACAAACATCAGCCATCACAGAGCTCCAATGCTACGTGGCCACCAGTCTGCTGTCCTAGCAAAGCAGCTGGTGGATCTAGAGGGGACACAGGACTGCTAAATCCAGCTGCAAAAGGACCCTAAGGAAGGTGAGGGCAGGCACAAAGCATGTAACACAACCACATTGTAAGTCCCAGCTGTATCGCAGTGGTATCAGAGGCATAGGCTGAGTTCTGTTTTTTCAGATGGATGCCTGGCAGTTGCAGTCCCGTTTGCAGAGTATCATTTAGTTTGATGACTGAAGGGCAAGATCAACCAGTCACATCCCCCCACCCTACCCAGGAATGCCTTCATGAGCGCTCACCAGCTGCAGCAACCCAAGTTGCAGCAAACAGTTATTCCTCAGCAGTATTTTTTCCCATTCGTATGTTAGAAAGTAGATACTTTGTCTGTGATACTTGAATGCTTTTGAAAGCCAAAAGCGCCAGCAACAGTGTATTCATATTCTTCTTTTAGTGTTACATGAGGAACTGAGGCCACATCTTTTAAAGCCAATTCACTCCACTTGCACAAAGGCTACTTATTTCAGACAGAGGCACCCCAAGCTGTTACTTATCTGCCTCCTTCCTTACCTACGGGATATGAAAGCTTAGACAAAGGTATTTGACAATAAAATCAGGTTGAGAAAAACACCCTAACAAGTTTCTAAGCCTATTTGCTTCTCTTAGCGTGATAGGCTTTACAATATTTCTTGCAATTCTCCGCTCTGTGTTTTGTTCAAAACTTACTGATTATTCTAATAAAATAATGCCCAAAGCACACCAGAAATCTTTTAATAGAGTGAAAATTAAAGTATCAGATCTATTACACCACCCAGCCTTTCCCCTCCACTGGAGAAGCATTAGAGCCTTTGGACATCTCATTTCAACAAGAAGGTTATTTAGTTCTTGAGTTTGGAGTAAAGTATTTAATCGCCAAAGGATTTGCAAATTACACATGAATATGCATGTAGCACTTCTCACCATGACATAAATCCTATTGTATATTTATGAATGGATTGCTTTGCCTCCAGCTTCTACATGTATATAAACACAGGTTTTAATCTTCAATTCCTTCTTCCCTCCCTTCTTTTTAAGGGGTTGCTTAAACAAATTTGCATTTTTGGAATCTATTACCTACAGCGTATTTCTTCCCTCCCCCCCCCCCCCTTTTTTTTTTTTTTTGTTTTTCCAAACTCCATAAACCTCCTTCTCCCATCAGGCAAAATGAAATGCTTACTTTAGGAAAGGCTTTAAAGACCCTGTAAGCATGGCCATAAGAGAACTAAGCAACAGTCTTATACAGCTTGTGAGTGACTAAGTTGAAGCAGCAACAACCACTGGAAAAAGGAGTGCACTGAGCTGGCAACACAAAGGTATGTAGTGGCAGCTTGCCTTCCACTGCAAAGACACTGTTTGAGGGGAAGTAAACCCTCCATAAAGATGGAGGATGCCACATAAATAATGAAAGTGTTACGGTAAAATCCCTAATTCATACTGACATAACTCCATTATTCCCTACACCTTCCAACGGGCATCTGGGCTGGTCACAAAGCAGTTGGACCAAAGCAGCATTTCAGCTTGTCTTCAACAATAAGAGAGGCACCATCACTCAGAGTCTTTGCCACACATCTGCCCGACTACCCCAGGGAAGTAATTCAAACAATAGCATCTTTGGAGGGCATTGTTAAAATGATTTAACTTTGGTTATTTCACTGAAAATCTATTCTGTACCAAATCTGACTGCGAAGGAACACTTCCCAACCTGCCACACTCCACCAGAAGTGTCACAAGCAGACTTCCAAGCAGAAGGATTAGGGGTGTGAATTACCACTTGGGCTGTTCTCATTTTTGTTACTACACAGCCAAACCCTAACAGGAGGAGTAAACTGCACCAGATGCCACCTTTTCTCAAGGACCTGGTGTCACTTGGCTCTGCTCAGCAAATGGGAGCAGGCTGGAGCCTCAGCCCCTATCTCACTGCCTGGGGCTCTGTCAGCAGCCACTGAGACACGATGGGACCTGGTCCGACCCAAGAGCAAATCCTCCCACCCCCAAACAGTCATTGCCTGATCGCAGGGCTAAACCAGACTGTGAACTGTGACATGTTCAGCTGCAGTCATATCCTCCCCCATTAACTGAGGGACCTTTTCCCAACAGGAGGGAAGAACCACCACAGCACCTGACTCAAAACCCACAGTGACCCCACTAGAAAGGGCCACCAGCCCAGCTAAGCTACTGGACATTCAACACAATGAGTCAGAACTACCATCCAAAGCTGCAGGACTCTGTGTCTGGGAAGCAGATAGAAAATAAACCAGGAAGCACTATGGGGCATCAGCTACAGACTGCTGGACAAATAGAGAATAAAGATGAGAGAACTCAACACAGAACATTTGCTTTAGGGACAAGAGTGGCATTTACAAAGGATGTGTGAAAATAAGCCTGAGTGGAGGACTCTGTGTGACCAGTTCAGTTGCAAATTTCTCTTTGCAAACTGAGATTTTTAGACATGCAACTCTTTCACAAATGACCAAGCCAGGTTTCTCTGCCTCATACCCCTCCCCTTCCATCCACACATTTTTCTGCTAAATAGAAATCTTAAAAAGGAAGTGAGGAGTAGTGCCAAAGGAGTATAAGAGATCAGGCAAGCAAACACCACGTACTTTAGGAAAGTATTCACACTCAGGTTATGCTTTCATTAGCATCAAGGAGATGATTGCAGACACCTTCGAAATTAAATTACTAGTAAGCCAGTTGTATGAGAAGCTCACCATGCCTGCCACACAGTAGTTTATGAATAATTAACAGGTGGCATACGACAACATGTCTACCTTTATTGAGAATTATAGACCAACTCAACTGAAAAGATACCACATTGATATTGGACAGGATGGATTCAAATGAAATCTGGAAGCTTCCACATTTGCATTTAAAAAGTGGAAAATAAAGTCAGGAAGTCTAAGATATCTTCCTAAACGTTGGTGCCACAGAAAACCATGGGACACAGCAGCAGCCAGGACATTTCACTTTCCTGCATATACACATTAAAATAAGACAGAATAACACTCACTGACGACTGCAAAGAGATCTCTTTGCCAGACAAATCTGCCTATGTCTACAGTACTGGAAAACTTACTTTTTGAGAACTGTTAAACAGCTTAAAGCCCTCTGCGTATGTGTCCATATGAGAATTAAACAGTAAGTGTCCCATCAAGGCAATAACTTGTGTAACTGATGATTACACCTTGTGGTGTGAAGTCTTTACCAGTGACACAAGACAAGACAAACAGCAAGCCTGGCTTACTGCCTTGCTGGCTGACAAGCTATTTAGGTTAGCTGGATGTGGAGATGACTTAAAGGAATTCCAGAAAAACCTAAACAAGTGGGTTAACTGACAACTGAAGTGGAGAGAGACCAGATGTTGAGAAATGTTGAATAATACCCTGAGCAGAAGAGTTTAACCTCCTTATTCTCTGCAGCGTTAACACACATCACATCAAATACACCTGAGCATCCCCACATACACACTCCAACAAAAAGGTCTGCTCAAAGTGCTGATTTAATTTCAATACCAAACATCATTCATATTAAGAATACTTATTTCTTTTTAAAAAAACCCCACAATTTGATATGAAAAGCTCACCTGGAACACTAGATACAGGTCATCCTAATTTAGATAAGCCTTACTATTTTTTTCTCTAAAAATATTTCTTCTTCATACCAAGTTCTCCCTTGAGAAAAGTTTCCATTTCTTCTATACAGGAATTCATTCAGAGCAACAGCAGTCAATAAAGCTGCATCATTTGTATCACTCCACTAGTCACAGGAACCATCTGGAAAAATCCTATAAAGAACACAGAAGCTGCATCCAAAGAAGGAAGAAGAAAGGCCTCTGGACAGCTAAGCCCCTCTCTTCCCATCAGAACAACAAATGTCATAAGCAGCAACCAGAAGACTGAAGCAAAGTCACATCAGATGCTGAGCAAGTGCCACCATTCTGAATAAAGGTGGGGTCTGAACACCAGCAGCACATCCAAAGAGCACTGCACCAACCTAAGAGCTGTTAGAGACAAGAGCAGCATCACCACCTGAGCATGGACCTCCCTCTGGGGCAGTAGATCTGTCACACCTCTTGGATTAGTGACATCAGATGCAGAAGCACAGCACACACACCGCTGCAGAAACCTTTGTAAACCCCCAGTGAGTTACAGGAGCCCTGTGGAGCAGCAGCAGACTCAAGGAAAGCAGCACTGGGAGAGCAGCTCTAGAGCACCACAGAACACCCACCTGCACTACTGCAATGCAGGACACGAGGAGCCCACCCTCACCCACCTGGCAGTCCCTGCCAGCCCAGGACAATGGGTGCTCTGTTCCTGGGGTGCTGCTGCCTCCCCACTCCCACCCACACCCCTCCTCCCTTGCATTTCAGCAGCTGCAGAGCAAGCCAATTCTACCCACTGAGTGTGATCAACTCCCAAAGGGGTTACCACAACCTCCTCTGAGCCAGGCTGGCTGACCAGCACCACCCAAGGCAGGCCACCAACCCGAGATACCTCCCAGGAAACAGGCTGGATAATATGCAGAGCAGCATCACGTGTGACAGTCAAATACTTTCCATTGTCATCCCCACCCAAATCCCCATTGAGGTAATTTGGATACGCAGCTCAAAAACATACTCAATCTTTCAAACAGTCCAACTATGAGACCTTCATGAAGATGTCAGGAGATGACTCCTCTTGTTCCCTTGGGGTTAGGTGCTGTGGTGTAACAGATTGCTGCTGTGCCAAGCCGTGGTGCCAACCTGCTTGAGCCCCTCGAAGGATGTCCCAAAGGATTCGTGCCCCCCATGGCCTGGAGGCTGCACGGACAAGGGGAAAGCCTGCACAGCCGGGCCACCAGCATGTCTTCTACCAGCTGGCACAGGAAATCCAAGTTGTGTCTGGCACAAGCTAAATTAAGCACTAAGCTATCCACAGTACAGCTTTACAGAGCAGTTCTGGGACTACCTACGTTTTCCTGTGGTGCTCTAAAGGTCCAGAAGATTATTTTACCCACTGCTTTTCCTCTGCAGGCCACCCTCCCTGTGGTAGGGTTGTGAGGGATGAAATAGCAGAGAGCCCTCTCCTCAGCAGGGCACTGCCCTTGTTCTGAGTACAAGGCTATTAAGGCAGTTGAAAGTCACATATGAGAAATTTGCAAACTGCTGCAGGGTCATTTAAGCAATAGTTTCAGTTACATTTTAGTTCAAAATAGCTGTGTGGCCACCTTACATCTCAGCTCTGCATAGAGCAGATATGAATGACTGCCTCTTGCAAATCAATACTGTTTATTGCATGCTTTAAATCAATAAAGCTTTCCTCCAAAGAGTACATTCTTCTAAAATAGTGATTAGGCATTTGAGGAGAACTAAACAGTTTCACAGAACAATACCATTAGTCCTGAAACATAAGTTTGACATCTCAGCCAGAAAGCACTTCGTCAGAACTAATTAATCCCCACAGCACCTCTATGAGACTCAGAAAGCAATTCATCTGCTTTTTAAATGTGTTGGGTACTTATGTTGCAGAACATCGTGGTTGGGGTGGAAGCCATAAGTATCAGCATAAACTGAGAACAAACCAAGCCAGGAGAACCCATCCAAGAGCATGAAAAAACCAGTGAACACTGACAGCTGTAGGATTTGGCTTCTTTGCATCTTCCTGTTACACACCAAACCTCCTGTGACTGTCTGGAGAGTCTTCCAGATGTCACTTCATTGAATGAGTGGCAGTGAAAAGCAGTTATTATTCTACTGGGAGCAGTTTTGCCCACTGTTTGTTCAGCCAATTATCTATGCATGTAGCTTAAAAGGGAGGGGGAGCAGTAACCTTAGGCTCTGTGAACAAGAACTCTGGGTTTTATTTGAGCAGTTTAAGCTAAGTCTTCATTACCACAAGCAAAGCACGTAACCTCACTAAACAGGTCTCATGACTGGCACCCAGCCAGCATAAAAAGTATTTCTCCCCAAGGAAGTGGTCAATCTGCATAGCTCTCATATGCGTGTATGGAGTAGTCTACATACCTGCACCTGACTCTGCCAAGCTGCTGCCACCCCTCTTTATTGATTTATTATTTCAGCCAGCACTTGCCCTGCTGGTGCAGCACTCAAGGCCACCAGGTCCAGGCAGCCAGCTCCTGGCACAGGGAGATTAGCAAGGCTTTCCCAAGCCAGCTGTTTGGCTTGAAGTTCTCCCATACTTGACAGAACCGAGTGTCAGGTGAAGCCCAGGACACTTGAGTCGTGGCAGGCAGTGGGATCAGAGTCGGTAACATGCTCAGGAACGTGCTGTGGGGCGGTGACGGTGCCCGGCACGCTGAGCAGAGTGCAAGGCTGGCCTGGGCAGTGAGCACCTTCAGGAGCACACAGTAGGAATCAATCATTTACTAATACATTCCTCCAGCAACTGAGATTAGAGCCCATCTGAAAAGCTGGAGTGGTGGGTCAGTGACAGGACCACTCTGAGCCACCCCTTCTTTACATACAAGTTATTTCGGTAAACTCCTCGGGGCAAGTCTTCCCATGTCTTCCAACAAATTTTCTGGCATGAGCTAGAGGAATTTAAATCAGATTCAGACATGGAAAAGTCTGCTGCAAACTCATCTTCCCATAACTGTGCTAGCTAGCTATGAAGATGCCCTGTGAAGAATTCCTTTAGGAATTAGGTGCTCTGCCTCATTGCTGGTTTCACCTGAGCGCCAGCAAATCCATTCTCCCCATAAAAGTCGGTCAGAAATCATGGGGCAAAGCTGAGCACCTCCAGCCCTGGGAACACCTCCTCAGCTGGGCTGGCAGAGAGCCTGACCAGTTCAAGTGCCTGGGGACAGTTTCACAAGTGCACCCTCAGCAGCATTCCCGGGTTGCCACCAGAGCCAGCCCCACTCCCACACCTCCCAGCCTGCTGGCTCTACCCCAGCTGTGCCACCACAAGATTCTGCACAAGCACACACAACCTGGAGCACAGTTTCTGTAAAATTAACACAGACAGCAAAATAACATTTTTCAGTCAAACCTGCACTGATACAGAATTTTATCCTGCAGCACCAGCTTAAAGTGCCCCATCAGCAACAGCACTGAACAGCCACTCCAGGTGACCGACACAGCAGCTGCCTCTCACCTGTCACATCCACATCTCCTGGAATTTACTAGCCAATTTCCTGACATTCCACTGGATGGAGATCAAGATAACTACTTTGATATGAAAATACATGACCTATATAGGGATGAAATAGTTGATTCCGTTGCCAAATAAGTTTCCAGTCAGTGGCAGTGTCACTAACTTCACAAGCTGTCAGTTTCTGAGGCAAAATTAAAGGACTGATCTTGTGAGCAAGATGACCTTGCCAGAGCAGGACACGAAGCTCAACCTACATATTTCTAAACAATATGATTTATGGAGATTTCTTCAAAAGCAGTTCTGGTCTTTTAAGACTCAGAATTCCCCAAGATACATTAAAAAGCTGCTGATCTTAACAAAGCTTCTCATTTTGCCTTTTTTCTTTTTTTTCACGTTCCAAAGGGAAGATATAAATAATGCTTTTAGTAGTTCTAAAGTCAGTGCTAACATCCTCTGTCGCTGCACTTGTGTGCATGCCACACCTTTAGCAGTGATGCCCTTGTTAAAAAGCATCACACCTGTTGTTTCCAGCCACCTTCCCCAGTTTGAAGGGAGCTTACACAAGTGAGCACAGACTCTGAAGGGAGTCCCTGCAGTGTCCAAAGTGATCAAGACATCCTAAACCAGGCTTGCCTGGGGAGTCCAGGGGAAAAAAAAAATAACCAAAACAAATAACAAAACAATAAATAGAACAATTAAAGGCAGATTTTTTTCATAACTGAAGCAGTGCGATCGATTTCAGCTCCAATCCACTTTTTCCAGTCACAGGTACATCCTGTGTTACCTCATCTTGGAAGACACTTGATATTAATAAATTAAAACAATTTAAAGTGTCACAATAATCTTACTGTCCTTGTCTTCCTATACATTAGCACTTACGTAAACCAATTACTGTGGAAAGCAAGAACAGCACAAGTCCTACACATTAGGACACCTGTTCCCAGAGATGGCACTTAGATGACTTTGAAGACTGCATTTTTGTCACTCACTTCTGTACTCGTGGAGAACGGCCATCAGCAGTTTCTATGGGCACACACTGAGCTGCCTGTTCTTTATAAAGTAATCAGCTATTTTGGGGAATTCAAACACGAGAAAGCAGCAGATTCACATATACATGACAGGGTGCTTAGCTAGCTATCAGTAAAGAAAGGCAGCAGCAGGCATCAAACTAGGAGCCTTCAGCTGCATGACCTGTGCTGCTGCCACTGATGAAAGAAAACCCCAGTGAAGAGAAATGCTCCATCTTGGAAAATTTTTCTCTCTTCTCCTTATTCTTACTGATTTTAATCTACAGAAAAGCTCCTTTTATCCCTGCTGCCTTTTACTGCCTTCCCTTCTTCCAGCCCTTTTACTTTGGAGAACTCTCACGTTTAAGTTAGCTATATTTAGCTTGATTCCAGTGATTATAGTTATGCTACAGTTAAGCAAATAATCCAAGGAGTAGGCAGTTACATGTGAAATTTTAGCACGATGCTCACATTTCTGAATCTTTAATACAGGAGGTTTGGAGACCAAGTGTGCAGAGCAGACTGGGGATAAAAAGCTTAAAGATCAGAATAATGCAAAGACAAAATACTTTGCAGCGTTTCACATGAAGCCTAGAAGGGCATGGTTAGATGATGGTGCTCTCTACACGACACAACTGGCTTTTCTCCACTAAAATCCTCAGGCTCAGCAAACCTGAATCTTCCTGAGTAAATAGGTAGCCCTGACTATTTTAAATACACAAGGTCTTCTCCATGTGACACCACATAAATTGGTTCTTCTCCAAAGCGCTACTTTGGAGGTTCAGAATGGGAAAACCTCCACGTAGAGTAGGAAGGGAATTTAGGGAGCAATTGCAGAGAACCTGGGCTTTTATTTAACGAACATCTCCAACCCTTTACAGCAACAAGAGCCCTCAAGAAAGGAAGGGCCATCAGCTGAGGCACTGCTGCCTTCCAAAACTGAAAACATCTGCTGCTGTTTAGTAGCTTCACCAAGCTTAAGCTAGAAATGCTCCTGTTTCACTAGCTTTCATTCTCAGCAGGAATCCAGTGATTGAGGTAAAATGAGAAGTTCAGTCAGCTCCATCTAAAATAACCTAGAAAAAACTGCTTACACCCTCATGCAAGAGTAGGTGAGTAGGAATAGTACAAGAACACAAATAACTGAG
This sequence comes from Empidonax traillii, assembly GCF_003031625.1. NCBI lineage: Eukaryota > Metazoa > Chordata > Aves > Passeriformes > Tyrannidae > Empidonax > Empidonax traillii. The sequence goes on from NW_020955557.1 coordinate 760,566, forward strand.
ACTGGGGCACGTTATCAGGCATCTCCAAACCCCCAGTGCAATCCTGAAATTTCTGGGTTGAAAGGCAAGGAGAAGTGAAAAAAAATATCCTCTTCCAAGACAGTCTGAGGGAGAGTTGAGGTTCCCTAAACCTGGTGTAAAGAGCCCAAGGACAGCACACCACTGGATCCCAAATGCCACCTCTAACCCTCATGTCTCATGAAAACAGAAATCTCACTCAGGGTACTCTGTTAAATATTTAAGTGTTTCTCATGCTGATGTTTAAGAACAGGGAGAAGCTGGTGCTAAAGTTCTGAGCCACCACTGGTATTTTCTGTTTGGCCACCCCAGCACAGCAGTTTCCCAAGCAGATGCACCCTCTGTGTTCAGAAAGCAACTGGGACAGCTCTCTGGCATGGTTTACCAACTGGTACGTACTGGTGCATACCTGAAAGGTCATGCCTGGCTTTAGAACTAGGAATGACAAGATTTTCCCCCCTATCTCTGTAAGGTTTGATACCCCATAACACTATGTATCCAATTCCTGAATTACCTAATTTCAAACAAATCTGCAAAAAGAGTCAGCTACATGAGCTTCCTTTTACACAAGGGAAAACACAGTAGGTTTGGGGATTTTTTTTCTCCAACCGTTCAGCAGAACTGCCCCTTACAGCTTTTTAACCTGATATTCCTGCAAGCAAGGTACCTTGATGCTTTTCTGTTATACCATATCACAGGTACAGTAACAGTTCAATCACGAAATTCTTCAGATTATTTAATCTCAAGATGATTTCCCAAAATGCTCCAACATCCACAGGTTTCTCAGGACTGCCCTGAAGTCTGGAAAGGTCAATCAAGATTCCAGCCACCTGAGCATCACTATAGCCAGGTTTACAGAAGAGTGAGATGCTACCATGTGCCAGTGACTTCCTACTGGCAAAGTCCAACATCTCCTCTTACAGCCCCTCTGCAGGACTGGTGTCATGCACTAAACAAGAACTGGAAAACCACCAGCCCAGCTTTTGCTTTCACAGCCCAAGGCCAGCTGAGGTCCCACCTTTCACCCTCTGTCTCCCCTTCCCTGCTGTGGATCTCCCCTGCGTGCCCACAGCCAACTCTGCTTCCCTCATGGCCTATTGAGCCAACCTCAGTCAGCAGGACTACAAACCTGACACCAACTGCTGCCACAAAAACAAGGGGCGAGGCCATGCCCTGAAGCTAGATGGTATCCCTGCTCGTGTTTATTTCCACTAAATTAAGCTAGAATGAAAGATTTAAGGAAGGTTTAAAAACCTCCCTGTCCTGTCTTCTGCTACCACTTGCAGCACCCTGAATAAAACCCAACAGGTGTTACCAAGGTACAGTACCACTGACAAGCATTTAAACTTTAAATGCACTGATAAAGTTCAATGCTCAGTGTGAAAATCCAGGTTTACTACTGCAGGGAGCAGGCACCTCATGACTTGAGCTGATCAGAAATCCCTCCCATCAGCCGTTTTTCACAGCCAGTGGTAAATTTCTTGAAAGAGAAACTTCTTTCCTGTATATCAGAGCAGAATTTCAATTCATACAAGCACATCATCCCCCAGCTAATGGGCAAGTTGTTGTGTCACACAGTTGTTTCAGTTTGGACCAATAAACTCCTCAAAACAGGCTGTTTTCTCAGCAGCACTACTGGAAGATGACTCAGATGCAAAGCTCGTCAGGGCCACGTGTATTCAGGTGTATTTCTATGTGCACAACAAATCTGTCATGTGATAGGAGTTATCAGCGTGCGTTTGAATATTGTCCTTTAAGAGTGGTGAGCAGGCAATGGTTCTGCGACAGCTCAGTACACACAGCTAAACGAGGCACCCAGTTAGTCATTTCTGTCATTCTTGAATCACTAACCAAGGACACACAGGAATTTTTATAAGCCTCTATTAGGCCTGTTAGATTTCTCACTTGTCTTCATTCTCTGCAACAAAATTAAGATGCCAGGAAATCATCCCTAATTTAAGCTTCTGTTGACTTTTATGAAGGTTAAAAAAACCACCTTGAAACAACTGTGTTACTAGTCCTTCTGAACCACATTACATTACCCCAAGATGAGTTCCAAACCCCCCAGCTGGCAGCAGGTTGCATTTGTGTACAGTACACACAAGGATTATTCCTGGAATGCAGAACACTCCTTGAAATCTTGTAAAACTGGACAATCATTCACTTCCATGCTTCACAAAAAACCCGTCTAAGTAAACACAGTGAAGGCAAAGTCCTGACATCCCACCACGAATGGAAATCCCTTCAAGGAACTGATCACTGGAGCAAGGGGAGGAGAGGAACACCAGTGCAGAAATCACACTCTCTGCCCCATAACAAGGCGAACACTCACTGTCAGATGGGGAAGTGAGCGAAATTTATCAATGACAAACTGCATATTTCAGATTGCTGGGATTTCCAGCTCACTGACACAGATTTTTGAGTCGCTGCGTCCAGGAACTTCCGCTACCAAAGCATTAAATGGGAAATTTAGAAACTTCTGATTTCAACAGCGATCCAGGAGCTGAGCTTCCAGCACGCTCAAGCTCCTGTGTGCTGGCTCACCATAACTGCCTCAAGCACGGAGCTACAACGTGCTAGGACAGAGCACTGCTTGGAAAATTACCTGGGTCTCGAACAGCAGACTTTGCTGTTCCTCTTACTTTCTCTAAGTGACTGATACAAGGAAAGAGCTACTCAGAGCAAGCAAGGGGACACAGCAGGGAAGGGAGCGGCAAAGAGGGGTGATGAGACACACTCTGAAGTCAGCGACCTCCGCGATGGCCAAGCCCGGCGAGGCCACGGAGCTGCTGGCAGAGCTGGGCCACGATGCAGGACACGGCCCAGCGACCCTTCCCTGCCACCCCTCCCCGAAACCACCGAGCACCGCTGCGACCCAGGCGGGCTCCCCGCTGCCAGGGCCGCATGGCCTCGGTACGGCGGGATGGCTGGGACGGGGAAAGAGCTGGGCAGGGAGACGAGGAGCCAAACTGCAAAACACAACTCGCCGATCCCGCTCCATCGCTAACCCTCCCGCGCAGCCCGGCCAGGCCCGCAGGTGCAGCCGCGGCCGTCCTGCTCTGCGCTGCCCGCCCCGCCGAGCCCGCTGGGGACACGGCCCAGGTCCGGCCCGGCTCCCGGCTCGGGGGGCCACACCGCGCCCGCCGTCCCGCCCCGCCGCCCCCGCCCACCTGTCGCGGGGGTCGACCCAGCTGGTGGTGCGGCTGCCGTGGTCGATGTAATACACCTTCCCGTCGTAGTCCCGCGCCTCCTCCCAGCCCTCGGGCAGCGGCAGCTCCTTCCTCGGCATGGCCCGCGCCGCTGCCCCATGCGCCGCTCCGGCCGCGCTCCGGGGCTGCCCCTTCTTTCCTTCCTTGCCTGCCTGCCTGCCTGCCTGCCTCCCTCCCGCCGCCGCGGTGCGGGGGCCGCGCCGGCCGCAGGCGCGCAGGGAGCGCCGCCGGGCAGCTTCACCCGCCGGGCAGCCTCTCACGCCGGCCCCGCGGCGGGGGCGGGCCGGGCCGGGCCGGGGCGGGCGCGGCGCTGCCCGCGGTCTGTGCGGCCGCTCCGCCCCCTCACGCCTCCATTTCCTGCTCCGCCCGCCGCCCTGAACACGCCCCCGCGCAGAGACCACGCCCCATCGGGACACGCCCCCGCCCTGAGGCCACGCCTCCTGAAACGTCCCCGCGGGGCCCCGGCGGGGGCGGCTGCCGAAGGCCGGGAGAGCGCCCCCTGCCGGCGGGGGAGGGAGCGGGGGGATCCGGGGTTCGGGAATCGGGGGGATCCGGGATCCGGGGCTCGGGAATCGGGACCAGCGCTGGGCGGGAGACTCGGGCTGGAGAGCCGCGGGGCAGCCGCTGTAAGCGCAGCCTTGCACGCAGCGCCCGTGGCTGGGCTCGGCCAAGCCGCGGGGAAGCGCAGAGGGCAGGACGAGTGTGTCCCGCAGCGGGTCAGGGATGCTCGATGACCCCGGAGATGCACGAGCACATCAGCTCCTCCCCGACTCTGCGGGCACCCTCTGGGACATAAGGTGGCCCTGACCACGGGGGCACTGCCCTGGGGTAGCCTGGCTCAGCCGGGTGGGCTCCCCGCAGGAGCCATCGGAACAACCCACGGGGGTGGTTTTGTGAGAGTTCCAGAGCGAAAGCTCCTCGCAGCTGGGTGCGTGGATACAGCTCGGACCTTCGGGAGGCCGGGTTATAAAAGGGCAGCACAGCAAGCCCCAGGGACAAGCCACGAGCTGTAGAGAGGTGATGGTGCCCACCCTGCGGGTACGGACCCCTTCCCGAGCAGCCGCCGCCGGTACCGGAGCGCGGCTCCGACACAGGATGGAAGGAGCTGAGGACGTGCCCTCCACAGTCTTCTGCCCACACGTTTCATTCATTTGGGCTCGAACAGCCAGCCCGTGACAAAATGTCACAACAAAAGCTCCTGCAAGCACGCGATCGGGCCGTGAGCTGGGGCGGGGGGACGTGCCCAGAGCGCGGCTTTTGTGGGAGGCAGCGCTTTCCCCGGGGAGCTCCAGCCGACGCCGGTTTCCCACTGTCAAGGGTGGGGGAAAAGCAAGAAGTTTTGTAGAGCTGCAGCTATTGAAACAGCAGAATGGAGCAGGGATCCCTGCCAAGCACAGGGGTGGAAAAGGAAACTGGAGGATGGGAAGAGGAGAGCCCCCGAAGGGCTGCAGTGGAAAAGTAAAAGTGAAAAAAGACAATTAGAAATAACGTCTCTTTTTTTTTTTTCTGCCTGATTTTGAGGGTAAGATAACTTCTTTCGGGCTTTCTGACAGCCTGCTGGGAGTCATAACTGCTAATTCTCCAGAGGCCGAAGCAGAATGCAGTAGCAGTTGGCTGATGAAGTGGTTGAGCAGGGAAGAAAAGGAAGACAAGTAAAACTGAAAGTGAGGCATTCGGAAAATAGCCTGACTTAACCCCATTTTATATGAAGCCAGACTTGGAGGGGGGGCCACTAAACGCGTTGCTTTTATGAAGAGGACCATACACGAGGCTTGTAAAATAATAATAAATAAAGAATAAGGGAATAAACGCTATATCTGTCCACAACTCTAGGCGAGGCTTGTAATTTCTTTTGAAAGGGCAGACTGGGAGCGCTGGGAGCACTGGGAGCAGCGCCGCTCCAGCGAGCAGACACCAGGACCGCCGGGAGCTCTGGGCAGACGCCAGCGGTGTGCGGGGGATTTCTGCAGGGCACTGGGCTGCTCACTGCTGCTCACATTTTCTCTTTTCTGCTTTTAATCTCGTGGATAATGTGTTGTTTGTTTGTTTGTTTTTTCTCTCGTAAAACACTCAGCGAAATGCTTAAGATGTTTCAAAGGGAGGGACTGTAACAATAGGAAAAAAAATCAGCAGCAACCAATGTTTTTAAATATTACAAGAGAAGAAGTGAATAATAAAGTGATAACAAATTACTTTGTGTTTTCATGGTCCCGTATTTCTGGTCTTATGTTTAAGCACTGAGATACTTACAAAAGAAAATAAACAAAAAATGTTTATTTTCAAGTGGTTTTTTTTCAAAATTTCAGAGCATATGTAGATCATATAGCAAAAGACTATGTGAAGAAGCAGATCAAATACCTTTTCTTTTCCCAGTGTCATCAACTGTGCTTATGGAGAAAGTAATTGTGTAATTTTTTTAAAGATAATTGCTTTTGAAACAAATACGTCAGAAAATATTTGCAGGTAGTTCTGACTCAAGTCAAAAGATCTTATTTTTCCACTCCTCTTTATTTATTAACCCAGAAAAACACAGCCCTGCCATTGAACCATATGAATTTATAAACATAATCAGGAATGTGCATATGGTAACTTACTCCCTTTTACCACTTACACTCACAACAAAAGAATTCAGTGTTATCAGAGTCTGTTTGAACGGTAAAGCAATAAACAAACAGGTGATTGTTTTCTCAAGAGCAAGGAAAGGGAAGGTTTGCTTCGTAGGTAGCCTCTTACCTATGTGAAAAGGAAGAACAGAGCAGAGGCCAAAGTCTGCAGAAACCTCATTTTTTTTTGCCCTGGGGTCAACATCTCCAGCATGACCTCCTGTGCTGCACACTCCTGTCTCGTCAGAGCCCACAACAGGCCAGGCAACCAACTGCTCAGTAACAGGAGCAGTGATTTTCTGCAGGTGGGTTCTGTTTTGGAGAAGCTGGTTCCTTGCTGCTCAGGTGGTTTTTTTAATCCCCAGTACATTCAAAAGTCTGTAATTTTGTACTTTTGCTCTGTTCTTAATTGACTTCAAATAACAAAAACATGAAAGTCAAAAGTGACTATTGGTCTCCTAGAGAAAACCTTCAGATATCTGAACTGAAATAGGAGGAAAAATGGGTTTAAATTCAATTGCCAGGAAAAAATTACATTTACCCTAAATACCACAATTTGTTTAAAACCTCCAGCATTGTTCAGCTTGAAGCAATCATATCATTTCTATGGAGAGCTCCCTTACCCTTCTAGAAAGCCTCTTCCCCATCCTGCCCACTTCCAAACTGTATGTCATTTTCTTTTCAGTTGCCAAACAGAATTTTATTTTTATAAAATGGGCAGAACCCGGTTTGGAAAGATGGAACACATCATTGTGGAAGTAACCTGTAGCCTTCCTGCTTCCAGAATCTGTTTCCAGCCCAGAGGGAAGAGCCGAGGTGCCCATAAGGCAGGGAAGAGCGAACACAACCTGCTGTTCTTTCCAGTCCCGACATGAAAGGAACTTTCTGCAAACATTGGCAAAGCCACTTCATTGTTTTCTTTCAGACTACTCCGTAAAAGACCCGTTGCTGGAGGCCTTAAAAAAAAAAAAAAAACGGGCAGCTGACATCCGCAAAGCCATCCTGTTGCTCTGGCAGGTGTTGGCTGCGTCTTGCCCGGTGTCCCGCCGGTCCTGGCACCCCTTGTTCCAGACAAAGCATCTGTCGTTCTGTTCTGTGCACAGGCACAGTGCTTGCTCACCGTGCTGCGTAGCTGAGGTGGGATGTGAGGGACGGCGAGTCTCAGGTTTCCTCTAGCAAGGTGATTAAATAGGACCTGTGCAGCAAGGCGGGTTTCCCAGTGCCCCGGGATGTGTGCTGGCCGGATTCCTGGTGTGTTTTGGCCTCTTGCAGGAGGGTTGTAAGAGGTATGTGATTAGATTGTTTGAGAAACAAGATGCAATGGAATCACAGACTCACTGAGGTTAGAAAATACCTTTAGGATGGTCAAGTCCCCAGTGGTGAGGCCATCACACAGAGCTGTTATGACCCAGGGTGAGATCCTGCAGTCCCTAGGACAGTCCCCAGCCACTGCTGAACCAGGGTTCTACTGAGCCGTGGGTCAATATTTACACCAGCAAAAACGTTCAGGCCATCCCCTGCCACAGGCAAGGCTGGCTCTAACGTGGCAGTATCATTAACCCCCCAAGGCAGGAAACCCTCTGCCAGCTGAGCTCTGCCTCGGGAGAACAGGATCCACCTGTGACAGTTCTCGTGATTCCTGGGGCTGTCAGGGCTGCCACAAACACGTCACTTGGCCACGGATTTACTCTGTGCCACCTTCCCGATCCTTGGCACTTTGTACACCTGCATCAAAGATCCTTATCTTTCAGCAAACAAACCTGCATCAAGGGAATAAATTCCTAACTATGACCTTTGGGTGCTCTGAGATTTTTTCACCTACAAACAAAACAGGTTTGGTTTCCCCCGCCCAACACACACACACCCCCCAAACAACCCTTATCTCTGTTGCTTTATTGTGGGTCCACTGGAAGCACTGCAATCGTCCTTTGACATCGCTGGGAAGACTGGGCCTCTGTCTTCCTCCAGTGTGTGGATATCCCTTGGAGCACACAGGAGCTGAATGTGTGTCTGCTTAACCAAACAGGGAGACCACCCAAGTGAAATTGGAGCTGTTCTCATAGCAGTAAGAATCTCCAATCCCATCCTGAGCCCCTGTGCCAATCCCCCAATACCCAGCTGTCCCCCATGAGGCATCAGCAGCTTTTGGAAGCTGCCACCCACCTGCCAAATCAGCCACTCACGTGGGGCTCTGCTGAGGCCACGGTGCTGGCACTGAGCTCCTCAAGATCTACCCTTGACAGCCAGCCCTGGCCCTCAGGAATGGGGCCAAACAGTCACTCTCAGTTATAAAAGTTGAAAAAAAAAAGGAAAAAAAAAAAAAGGCTTAAAAATTTCCATCAGCCTGTCATGGAAAGCACGTACGACAGAGAAATCAATTGGTTTGGTATCAAAAGCTTTATTCGCTGGCCCATTATTTGCTCAGGGAGAGCTCCTCCCACAAGCAGGTTTCTCCTGGTCACGTGTCAGCTCCCCAGACACAGCACTCCACCTTTCTGCCCTGAAAACAGGCACTTTTGCATTTCTGCCAGCATGATGTGTGACTCTCTACCCAAGGGTCACCTACAGTCCCCTGAGGGTGTCCCACGGCAGCAGAGCAAGGAGCTGGGATGTGACCAGGACACAGCACGGCTGGAGCTCATCCATATCAAGTGTGACGAGTGCCCTTTGCTGCACATAAAGAGAGAATAGCCTGCATGTGCTTGTGATAGGAAACGTGCCCATGTGCACTGATACCCATAGTGGACCTTGAGCTGTAAAATCAGCCCAATACTCAGCCAAAAAGAGCTGAGAAGCACCACTGCAGAGCAGAGCGGCACAGGCAGGGCTGGGGCAGCAACATGTGCCTGACCCAGGGCAAGGGGAGCGAAAGAGGTTTAATTTTGCCAACGTGCCTTGTGTTTCTAACCCGACAGATGGGATTTTTCTGTGGAGCCTCATTTGACACCGCGTTAGTGACAACAGGGCACTGCAGGTGGGATTTCTGTTGTCTGGCAAAGCCCTGTGAAACCTCTGCCTCCCATTAGCGTTAACGAGCAGGTTCAGCGGCCCGGCTGGGGCAGCAGCTGGTAGCACTGAGGGGTGAAGGGACAGGTGCCATGGTTTCTCCGAGTGGGGAGTGGCCAGGCGAGGGATTCCAAGGCTGCTCTTGTGAGCAGGCTGCTGCTCAGCAAGGCAGCAGTGGGACAGGAGCCAGGTGCCTCGGCAGTCTGTCCTGCTGCCTCGGCGATCTGTCCAGAGGCGTGTCTGCATCTGCCAAGTGCAGGAGCAGCGGAGGGAACCGCCCTCCAAGGGGTGCCATTGCTGTCAGTAGCATGGCAGGTCCCAAAGGGGACAAGACCACTTGTGCCAGCGAAGGGCAAGGTGAAGGCAGAGGCAAGTTCTCCAAGGCTTTCCCTTCCCTCCTACACGCATCACACCAGCCCAGCATCATGCTGTTCTGATTGGATGTGAACTTGAATTTGCCACTCAGAGGCTGGTGAGCGGGTTCTGGTACCCAGAGCATCACAAGGGTTTATCCAGGTCTAGGAGCGAGAGCTGAGTGGCTGCAGGGCAGTGCAGCAGTCACGCTGTGGCTGAAAGAATGCATGACCACAGCCCTGAGGAGGGAAAGCACTGCTCCTGTCCACACACAGCAGCTCACAGCTGCAGCAGCAGAGAAAAACCACCCCAAACAAGCTCCCCTCAGTCACTGTACTACATAAATCTGACACTAAAATACAACTGTTTATTTAAAGCAGCTTAGCTTCACTTTGAAAATACTTAACGAGAGGCAGGACTCTAAGGACCACTTATTCCACACGTTATTAATTCAAATGCTGCTTTGTAGCTGTTGCTCAACCCCATTCCACTGAACGCAGCACTGAGCCATCCTGGCAGTGTGTTTATCACCCCCCTTTCCTCTCAGGACCCCTGGAGCACTCCTGAGAAGCCAGGGGAGGTCTGTGACTGCAGGGACGGCAGCATTTGTCTCCTACCAGTGGTACAAGGGTGGCTGGTGGTACCTGTCACACCTCAGACCAGGAACTGGTGGCAAACTGCAGTGGATGCAACAGCCAAAGGATCTGCCTGGCTGCTCCTGCCCAGAGGCTGCAGGGGCTGTGGCAGCACATGAGGTGGGGGGTGGCCAGTGGGGCTGATGGAGGCACAGACTGCAGACCTGGCACACCAGACCCACTTCTTCAGGCAAACAGGCACAGATTTTAAATCACAGCGAGTTTTGCAGTTACATTATCTGATGTCAAATATGACAAAGTATAGTATTTTCCCTTTAGCTGTGTCAGGCTTTCAGGAGAGTTAGGGGCTGTGCTTTCTGTGCAGGGGTGGGTGAGAGCTGCCATGCTGCCTGGTGATGCCTGATGGTGCCTGGCAGGGCAGGCAGTCTGTGCCCTGCAGTTTTGGTCAGTGCCCAGCTGGGAGGAGTGAAGGCTGGCACAGCTGTAGCTGGGCTGGGCTCACAGGGGTCGGAGCTGGGGCTCGTGGTCACCCCCCAGCTGAAGCTGTTCTGTGTGATTGCCCTGAGGCTCAGTGGGGCAGCACCTCACCTGGTGTTGGTGTAAAGATCAGCACAGCAGTTCTACGCTCACTCCCTGCAGTGGGGGCTTGGTGACAAAGAAAAGGCTGAGACACTCAGTGCCTTCATGGCCTCTGGTCATTCCTGGTTTCAGTTTGTGTAGGGAGAAAGTCCAGAGCAAGGAATACTTACACTCTCTGGAGCAGGATCACATCAGGGAGCAACAAAAGGAATATGGACAAATCTCTGGGGCTTGAGGGAGCTGGCTGATGGCACTGCCAGGCTGTTCCCTGCTGGGCAATGATAAACCAGAGAGTATCATCGAGGGGGACAGGCTGGAGAAGGGCTGATGAGAACCTTGTGAAGATAGCAAAGGGAAGTTTGGAGTCCTGCACCCAGGGAGGAACAACTCCAAGCACCAGTACAAGCTGGAGGCCACGCAGCTGTAAAAGCTTTCCAGAAAGGGACCTGGCAGACCAGAAGTTGACTTTGAGGCAGTAATGTTTTCGTGGCAAATCAGGCCAGCAGCACCTTGGGTTGGATGTGGCAGGGCATCACCAAGGGGCTGGGAAGGTGATCCTTCCCCTCTGCTCAGCACCAGTGAGGCATGGCTGGAGGGCTGGCTCTGGTTCTGAGTGACCTCTGTAAGACAGACAGGGACTTACTGGACAGAGTCAGGCAAAGGGCATTAAGATGATGAAGAGACCGAGGGAGCTCAGAGTGCTCAGCCTGGAAAGGAGGTGGCTCAGAGGTGATCTTATCAGAATGTAGGAGGATCTGAAGGAAGGAGTAATGACAAGGGAGCCAGGGCTGTCTCAGTAGTGCCCAGTGACAGGACAAGGAAAAAGGCAAAGGCAGAAATACAGAGAGTTCTGGTTAAACATAAGAAATACTGATTTTACTGTGAGGGTGACTGAGCACTGGAACAGGTTGCAGTCTCCATCCTTGAAGATATTCATAACTCAGCTGGACATGCTCCTAGCAAGGGGTGGGTCTCACCCATCTTGGGACTCTCTGTAAACAAAGCAAGGACATAGATGGGCTCCAAGCCCTCCACCAACACCACCCCCTCCTTTTCAGTAAGGGCCCTGGACTGTGTAAGGGATGAAAACTCTCAGGTTCTTTGTACCAGGGTTTTTTAAGACCTGCCTTCCACACCTGGGCAGAGGCCAAGGCATTAAGAGAGGGACATTTTCTAAAAGATCACCACAGCTCTCAGAGGCAAACAGGAATCTCTTTTTCATGTCAAAAATTCTTTCTAGAGACAACAAAGTCTGATTTATCAAGAAGAGCCTATTGAGTCACTGACTATTGCAGACCACTAAAAATGAGATAGCTGAATCACTGATCTATAGCACTAATATTTTTTTATATTTTACCTTAATTTACATGATGGCTGCAGTTAGTGTAGGTTGAGGAGTGAGAGGTATTTGACACAGTCTCAAGGCCTGGGCTGTAGCATTGTAAGTGGTAAAGCACACACAGTTCTGCTGGCAGATTTTCTTTCTGTATGCAACCACTAAATTGGACTAAAGCCTGCCAGAAGCTGTCATCTAAAGATGCAAAACTTCTGTAAATACAATTTCTCCAATAGCAATGCTGCTGAGCTGCTGTAGCAGAGCACGGACAGAGTTACAGAGTACTGCCTGCCACCTTCTGTATTCATGATGGCTTAACTGCCACTTCCATTGTAAATCCTATTTGTTAAGGACTTATAAATTGGCCACATTCATTTGCTTGACTGGAAGTTGGCACACGGCTCTCTCCCATGGTGTTTTTACCACATTTTACTTTATTACTTGCTTTTTTTTTTTGTCCTTGGCTCAGAAGCACCACAAAACTAGCCTGACTTACCATTAAATCCTCCCGAGATGCTACACAAATATTTTAACCACAAGGAAGTGAGGGGAAGTCTAACCTGTTCCATTAGACGCGTTTCTAAGAGGTGCAGGGTGCCTGATACACTCTACAAACCAGGCTAGTAAAGCCCCATTTCCACATTCAAAAATGCTCAGGGATATCTACTCTAGATTTCTCTTTGGAGAAGAAATTACAGGTATAGAATGCCTGATAAATTTCATATTTCCTGAGATTAAGGGCCTTGTGCTTTACATTTGGATGGGGCAGAACTTGCAAGGCAATCCTACCTTAGTTTGTAAGGCGTGATCTCCTCTTAGAACAGACTCATAGTTCACATAAAGGCCACCTGAGTATATGACTGACCTCCACGTGTGGTTCTCATGCAAGATCACCAGATGAATATATGATATGGCAACAGAAACTTTAGAGTTTCCTGGGGCTGTACCCTCAAAGCTGCCTGTTGAACACACTCCCATGTTTGATCAATGAGTGCTTCAGAACTGTTTGTAAGACGGTTGGCAAAAGGGTCAACTTGACAGCAATTTCAGCACAAAGCAGGTAATGCATTCAATCCTGATGTGGGCTTATTGAATCCCAAGGAAGACCGATGCTTGTTTACACAGGAAACTCTTGACCAACAAACATGAAGAGCCTTGGAAGGGGGTGTTATGGTCACGTTCAGGAGAGGTGAGGGATATCTAGCTCTTCTGCTCTTAAAGCAGTGATGAGCCTGGACTACACAAAGACTACATCAGGGGCAGCCAAAATGCCATGGGGTGTCACCTGGAGAGGCCAAACACCCATGGTGGTGAGGAGCAGGGTGTGCTCAGACACACACCTACACCCACAGCCAGGCTTTGGGCTCAGTCAGGAAACAAAACAGGGTTTTTTTTCAAGCTGAACTGCAGGGTTATAAAAACCAAATTCCTTACAGCAATCCAATGGGAAAAAGGAAACGTAGTCTAATGCTGATTCTCCATCTGGTTTCACCGTCAAACAGGAGCCTGTTCTTGCTCTCTCTGCAAACAACCCAGCTTACACTCGAGTGAGTCAGGAGGGCAAACCTACCTTTGTAGCTCTTGAGCTGGCCTGAGCTTGTGCCTTCCCACAGCCAGGAGTGCCTCCCAGGCCAGGTCCTTTCAGGGCTGCCCTCGGCCTGTCCTGATCACAGCACTGTTGGGGACACAGCCACAATGTCACTGTTAAAGCCACCACTTAACTACTGCCCCATAAGAAGAACCCAGTTTGTGTCTCCTTGGCATTGCTTTAGGTTAATCATCTATCCCACATGGAAAAGTCTAGCAAGGAGGAGAGAGTAAATGCAAGAGCTCTGAGAGAAACAGGAGATACAAATTTGTTGGAGGGTGAGGAAAGGGAAGGTTGTAGAAAGGAGAAGGGAGGAAGAGATGCCTTTAGAAATAGGGGAAAGGAGACCACAAGAGAGCAGGCCATGGCCATACCACTCATCTCTCCCTTTGTTAAGTGAAAACTCTCTAGTATGGCCTTTAACAGTGAGCTGTTTTTTCCACATGAGAGAATCTCTTTTGTCGCAATTACAAAAATACAGCAGTTCTTCCAATCTCTTTGATGCACCACACAAATCTCTCAACTGCAAGAAAAAATCCATCCCAAAAAATGACCCAAGCATCTTACCAGAACAGGGCCAGGTAATCCAGAAGAACTGTGATCGTGGAAAGTGTCTCTGCCTTGTGATTTCATGTCTTATGCTTCCATTTTTTTTTTTTTTTAAAGTAACACTATTTCCTTAAGAGGTTTCACTTGTAAAGAACAGCCTGATAATGTAACAGCACTTCAACCTGCCAGCACAGAAAAACACCTGCAGTGAAGGACAACCAGGACTGCACCTGAAAATGCAGCCAGGCTCCTCCTTCAGAGGATGAGTAACAGAGCTGGGGGTTCCTGTGGGTGAACTACATAGGGTGAACATGTAGGTGTAAGCCCCAGTCAGAACGGGGTGGCTCTTGTTTGCAGAGCAGAAATTAGATGAGCTTTCTGAGTGCTCCAGGTGTTACACAACACAGGCACTGAACGGTTCGGCTTTAAAAGTGCCCTGGAGTGAATTAATGCCCGTAATCAACTCAAGCATCTCTGTCGGTATCATGAATCATTAAAAACCTCATTTGCAACCCCAAAAGCAAAACTGTTCTCAAAATTAAGTAGAGCTCCCCAGCTACATACTTAAATGAGATAAAAGTGGCAGGGCTCTGGTTGATGGATGGCTCCCTTTTATCATCACCAGGAGTGATTGTTTGCTTAGGAGAGAGGCTTTGATCTTACGTCCCATTTTTAAATGTAGTAGAAATAAGCAGTCTCCCAAAGAAGACAGATTTCATGGAGACTTCCTGGCTCACAGCCTTCCATGTTCCATTTAATATTATGTTACTACATTTTCAAACTGTTTGGAGGTTACTTTAGTGCAATTAAACTAATTCCAGGATTGAAACACACGGCAGTTTGAGGATTGGTAGTCGTGAGGTGCAGAGACGGAATTTCTAAAGCATTTACCAATTTCCTCCTGTGTCCTAAGCAGAGTTTTGGGTCATGTGTATGTAGGACTTTGCTTGCCCAGAGATGAAAGGACCAGCAGAGTCCACGAAGCCACCAGAAGTCATTTCCACATAAAAGATGCTGTGTGCATCGGATGACAGTGAGACATGAATCATTTTTACAAGATTTTGCAACGGAAGACAAGTAATTCACAGGAGTTTTAGAGACTTTATTTATGTATAAACAATTTAAACACTTTGCCATAAATTATCTTTGCCTGTCTCTAGTCTTTGCTTAGCAGCAAATTAAAATTAATATAAAAACTCAATGAACAATTCATACATGTATATTACAAAAAAGTTCTTGTACCAAAGTTCTTATTAGACTTTTTTTTTTCTTTTTTTTTTAAGTGGTGACCGTAATGTGATTGTCTCAGTTTCTCGACCAAACAAACACACTAATAATTTTTAAATCTGAAACAGTGATTGTGCCTTCTGGCTGATGTATGTACAGGGTGATCTGACGTGGTGCCCATTTGCAATAGTGTAACACAATGCCCACAGCTCTACTGGAACTGATACCAACAAACTACTGAATCTAAACAGACTACACCCTGTAACTGTGTTATACTGTCCACAATGGAAATCTTCAAAGACAAACAGAGTATGAAATTTATCTGTAGTGATTTATAGCCACCATTTTGAATGTAACTTTACACTCTGCCCTCTTTGAATAAGTTAAGCTTCAGGCCAGACAAGTGGAGGGTCAGAGTGCAAGTGTGGTTTTGTTACTTTTAAATATATTTTTCCTTTCCTATTTCCAGTGCGCTCTCACTTGCATTCCATTTGTCCTCCAGTTGCTACACACAAATCACCCCAAAGTCATGTTTTAAATGCACCTGTATTTTGCTTTAAATGAAAACCTCTTGGATATTTATCAAACAAGCAGTCTGAATCATCTGTGTTTCATCAGCTGGTTAGTGAAAGTGGCCCACTTGAATTTCTTAGTTTGCTCACGTGTGAATGGAGTGAGGTAATACAATACGAGGCCTCCTTTTTGTTTTTCTTTAGACCCAGAACAAGTGGGTAATATTTCAGGGGTACTTTTTAATTTGTACGCTCAGAGTTTTCAGTCTGGCTTTAGTCCACTTCAGGATGTGGTTTTTAATCCTTTGAACAGCAGCATTTAACTCAAAAAATATGAGCTTTTTTGCCACTTACTATCCCAGAGTAGCTCAGCCTAGTGCCCCCATTTAGGTCTTCATCTCCTTAGGAGAGGAGATAACAGTTATGACTACTGATTCATCCAGCAAAGGATGACAGCAGGTTAATTTGTTACCTCTTTCCCATTTCATTCTGTCTTAAAAACTGGATGTTGCTGCTACTGTCTGCTAGCTCTGGGTACTGCTCCACGGGCAGGACATAATATCCCTCGTAACCTTGGACCCTTCCCGTGTTCAGGAGCTGCTGCCTCTCTCCGTCTGTCCATACCCGGCTGCCCTCCCGGCCGTCCCGTGCCTTCTGCTGCTCCTTGGCCCACGCCGAGCCCAGGGCTCGCTGCCGGGCCTGCTCCAACACTCGCGCCTTCTCCTCGTCCAGCGTGTCGGGGGTGAGGCCGTAGCGGATGTTGAGCAGCAGGGTGGAATACTGAAACTCAATATTCGTAAACCTTCGAGTCCTGCCGTTGACAAGGAGCGTGGGCTGGGACACGGTGACGTTGATGCCGCTGTCCAGGACCTTCCTCCCGCTGGTCATGGCGAGGGTGACGAGGTCGCTGTCGGCCGAGCCGACCTTCACGAAGTAGTGGGTGTCCTTCCCCTCGATGCTGTAGTGCATCTTCTCCAGGTAGTGAGCACTGTTCAGGACAGAGGCGATTTTCCTGCTGTCATCCGTGGCTATGCTGGAAACGCCAGTGGTCACACGGCCCTCCTTCACAGCAAACATGATTCCCTTCCCAATGATAGGGGTGGTCGTGGCGAACCAGTGACCTGCTTTTTCTCTAATACTGGCATGTAATCTTTTAGATATGACCTGTCCCTCCAGCGCCATGAAAGCCTGGTTGTGCCTTTCTGTCGTCTGTTGCACTCCTGTGATTAGCTGGGGAGAGCAAAACAAAAGAAAAAAAAAAAAAAAACACCAAAGAAGATACAGATCTGAACATGCTCATTTCAGAGACTGATAACAATCTTTGCTTTGCTTTTTTAAAGGGAAGCTGTGCAGTGAAAAATTCTGCTCTACGAAAAGACCACCCTCAGTTACCCATCCTTATACATATCCTGTTCAGAATCAGGTAAATGCTCACTTGACAAATTATTTTGCCATCCTTAATACCATATGAAATACTTCTCATCACCCTTCATAACATATATATGCCAAAAATTTCAATTTTGGCAAATTATATAATGTCCAGTAAAAGAACAAGAAAAACCCAAGTCTAGCACAGTTTTAATCACAGCTGGAAACAAACAGAATCAAGGTACTAAGAGGTGGCATTTAACTTCTGGACACTTTTGTCTAGAGATTTTAACCAGTATATATAACTAAAACGTTTATGAATGTAAGCTTGTTTGAAAATAGGTGAAATTTGCCTCCAAAGTACCATGGCAATTCCTGAAGAGGGGATTCAGACTCTCAGATAAGTTAGAAGCCTGTGAAAGGGGCATGTTTAGGTTTATACAATAATTTCTACTGCATTACCACAAAGATGAAGTAAGCCTAGCAAAGGCTAAGTTTGGACTTAGCCTAGTGCTCGTCCTAAGTTTATTAAATGGGCTTTAATTTATTATAAAGGTCAAAACCATTGTTCATCCTTAACCTGACAATTAAGTATGAACACTGTAACTAAAGTTAACTAGAGTACCAAACAACTAGGAAAATGACAACAAATGATAAGAAATCCTCCTACAGGGTGAGGAGTAGAACCCTTTTTTACCAGTACAAGTACCAACCTAAGTTTATTGCAACACATCTGTTATTAGGACGGTTTTACCAAAGGTACAACAGATGATAAATTACCCTGACAAAGTCTCCCTTTGTCATTGCTAATCAAGTTAATCGAGTTACAACTTGTTAATCAAGGAATAACTCAATAAAAGACAAACTAATGACATTGTAATTATGATAACAATGAAGGCTGGCAAGAAAGGCACATGTTCATTAGTATAAAATCCAGCTATACTCACTTCATTTTACATTGAATTAAATACTTGGCCTTCTGCTGTAACTACAGAAGACCCAGCAATTCTGCTCATAGAGTGGGGTAAATTTATCAAAAGATTTAACTTAATACTTCTGCCTACCTGTCCATTTTCACAGGCTTGACTCTCAGACAGCTCGTATGGCGGTGACACAAAGTACATTTTTGCTCTAGGGAAACCAGGAATAATGTTGCTAAGCTGAAATCCAAACATCACCAACCAGCTTTTGACATCTAAAAATCAAAAGAAAGCAGGCAAGTGAGAAAAAAACGTGTGTAACAAATAGAGGAAATAAAAAAAAAATTGGAAATCCATCCTTGACCTCCTTAATTTCAAGTAGCAACTGAAGTCACAATTAACATTACAGTGTGAAACTTTACAGAATTGTAGCAATCTACCATGAACAGGCATGGGAAATATTGCTTTAAATTTAACCTAAATACTTCATCAAGGACATACTACCTCTTTTTGCATTATAGCACATGGCTTATCCAAACATTTTACAGCATGCTGTACTTGTTCCAACCCTGACACCTTCTAATGTGGCTACTGTAACCTATAACTGTATTGTAAAATGATATTTTATTAGGTTAACACTTTAAAAACATTTGCAAAGTCCTTTGGGGAAATACATGGCTTTTCTTCTACGTCCTAGTTCTATCAGCTGTCACTGGGTCTCCAGAGGCTCCATTAAAAGCAGTGAGAAGCCAGACTTGTAAATCAGATGTCTAAATTTAGGCACCAAGAACATCCTCCCCATCCCTCCAGGGAAAGTAGGAGCTGCATAGTTGGGTTACAGCTCAGCTCTAAGGTGAGCTTTGGGAAGTTCCCGCTGTGGGTTCGACCAGGAAAACTCTGCCTTCAGATCTATCTGAAAAAGCTAAGGAAGTAAATTAATAACGGTAATTTTCCCTCAGCAGGTTTTAAGAACTAATGATGTATTTTAGCTATCCAAACGATCTTTTTAACAAAAAAGAAAAGAGTCCATGACCCTGTTTTACATTTCTGTTTCCTGATTCATGACCATTGTTGTTTAAAAATCTCTCCTGTCTTTCCCAATATCCAACTCTTCTCGCTGGCCTACACTGGCTCCTGATGCTGCTATTGCAGCTTCCTCCTGTGAGCTGAGCTATTGCAAAGCTGGTTTTCTCCAAAAGTCTTCTTTTCTTGGCCATTCTGACTCTAAAATAAGTAGTAAAATACTCTGCCTTTACTAAGGTATCCATATCTATCTCCCATCACACAAAATACAGTGCCTACTGTATTTTTCCTGTATCTTTGGACAGCACAGGGTTACTGCTCCTTTTAGGGCTTCAGTTATTTTATAGTTAAATGGTATCTCCTGAACAATTCATTTCAGCTGCCCTAATTCCAGAAAAACCAGAGGAGGACCTATATACAAAGTAGTCACTAATTTGCTTAGCTAATGCGCTTTGCAGCACTGCACTTGCTACAGGAGTTCCTTTTCAGCAAATCTGTGAATAAAGCAGTGTCAGGGGTTAACAGTAAGAATGGATTGGGGGGTGAGGTTTTTTGGGTTTTTTTTTGGTCTCTGTTTTTTTTTTTCAAACTATGACAACAAAGGTGTCACCATCATCACTTCTTGTGCAAGATAATCTGTTTAGTCCATAAAGCATCACTGATACAATATTTTTACAGACCACAAGGTGTGTGTTGTCCCAAAACACAATTCATCTTTCTAGATATCCTCCAGTGGATGGATAAATTAAACCAATGAGACTTTAGAATGTAGCAAAATACAGTAAGATGATGCTGAAAACCTAAATCAAACAGTGGTGGATGAAAATAAGAATTTTGTTGAATTTAGGACAACAGAATTTGATCCCAAGGTAATTTCAGTCATCACTATTTTCACACTGTCAGATAGAAATGGCACAATCTCCAATTTGCAGAGTAGCTCCAGTACAATCTGGGGTGTGTTATACCTATTAGGTCACAATGTACTAATGAAACTTGCTAAGATTTTCTTTGAAGAAAATGCACACTTTTCTTGAAATTCAAATTACTGCTAAAATTAAGATCACTCCTTTCTAAAAATTATATCACTGCTCTAATTATTGTACACTGCATATTCAATTCTGAAAAAAAGCTTTTTCCTGAAGACATATTAATTACCTTTCCTTTTAGAAACTGCCAGCAGCTAGTTCAAGTACTGTGTGATGTTACTAAATGAAAAATTATTCCTAATTAAGAAGGGGTTACAAGTTTTACCCAATTCTAACATATGTGATCAAAACTACTTTTGTTTCTCAGCTCTACACACTCCATAACATTTCTTAGTCTTTCAGGATGAAATAATTTTAAAAAACATCAAGGATTTTGTTTTAATGACTAAAAACTGTTTGCATATTAAAAATGGTAAAAAGAGGTTTAATTAAATCCATTCTGGGTGCTAATTCATAATGTGCCCATGGGCTCAGTCAGTAGTTAATTCTGAAAGCAGCCCTGAAAGGAAGAGATCTGAGCAGTTCTAGCTTGTGATTCTGAACCAACCTGCCAGTGATTCCTGTAGGTGATTTCAACTTTTCTTGATACAGAATTAGAATGAACACATCTTCACGCAGTACTAGTTCAACAGGAAGAGCACCATGGCTGCACTGAAATTTCATATTCAGCAAAACTATTTTTATTTTTTTCCCTCCATAACTCATTGTGGCTTCTCACTTTGCGCCCTTCATTCAGGGAAGAGCAGAACCAAAGGGTCAGCACTAGCCAGCCCTTTTCATAGCATAAAAAAGAAAATGGCCCACACTTGATGGGAGGATTCAGCCACAGGCTAGTAAGAAAAATTATATTTCTTTCCCAAACCAGCTTCCAAACTGTAGTGTTACTTAACATAAATGTGATGAAGCCTCACCTGTTACATAATTCTTTAGATCCAGTTCATTGCTGAGAGGGTTGTTACTCTTGAACATGTACAGGTTGAAAGGAGCTGGTTCTCTGCCAATTTTTTTCCACATGGTGTAATCAGGAGATGTCCAGCGCCCAGCCAGGACATCATAGTCCCGTTGGGTGAAATGCACAAGTTTGGTTAAAGGATCATACAGCCCTCCATGGAACCCAATCACCAGCTGGAAATCTGGGTTGGAGTCGTAATAAATCTCCCCGTACGCCGTGTACTGAAGCTGTTTGATCATGAGGCCGTTGATGCTGAACACGGCCAACGGAGTGCCCGTGTTATCAGAGGCCACATAATACTCTTCCCCGCTGCTACTCTCCATCGCAAAGAGGTGGCCTTGCAGGTCGTAGTACAAAGAGGTAATTTCGGAATTGGAATGATTGTAGACGTGAGTTACCCTGGTTGGATTGTGAAGATCAGCATAGAAGTACTGCAGGTGATGCCCCAGGTTGGTCTTACAGGAAGCCCTCCGGCCCAGCCCGTCGTAGCGGTACTGAACGCTCCACCCGTTGGCTTTGTTGTACGCTCTGGTCAGCAGCCCTTTGGAGTTGTAGTCGAACACATCTGCTCCCCGCTGCCACAGGAACCCGTCGTCATCGATCTTGTATGGGATGTCGCCCAAGCGCGTGATCCTGTCCCTCAGGTCGTAGCGCAGCGGCATCAGCCGGACACTGTTCCCAGGATTCAGGAGGTGCAGGTTTCCATTCAGGTCGTAGCTGTAGCGCCAGGTGGGCCTGTCATTTACTGCCACGCTTTGCAGTTGCCCATCTCCATCATAATCATAGGTGTACTTGGTCGTGTTGGCGTAGGGGCCGAGTTTCAGCTCCCTTTTGGTCACCCTGCCCATGCTGTCGTACTGCACGGTCATCCAGTACATCAGGGACCGGAACATTTCATACTGAACCTCTTTAATCCGTCCATGGGTATCAAAGTGCTTGCTCAGTGTCATAACTGCCGTGGTGATAATTTGGTTAATATCATAATAAATAACCCCAAATTTGCCAAAATGCTCTACTTTGCCAGAAATCTCATCGTAACGGTAGAGATCGACTGGGAGGGGCGTCTCACTTATTATGGGTTTGATGCTTGCGATTCGAAAGCTGTTGTCGTGATATGTATAATCAAACCTTGCATTGACCATGCCTTCTTCGGAGAACCTGTAGATTTGTTTGTCAACGAGAGGACCAATTTTCCGGTAGCGAATCGTACAAGAAAATCCCCCACTTTGCAAATTCACCATTTTTAGGACGCCTGTGGTTTCATCGTACCCAAAAGTCACCGCGGTGCTGTCATAAACAATTTCAGATAGCTTGGACAGCTTTCCATACTTGTAGAAGACTTGCCGGCCGGTACCCAAAAACGACGTTTTCAAAATCCTCCCGTCGTCGCTGTAATCAAAAATGACGGAAGCGTTGCTTTCAGGAGGGTTGTAGATATTCCTGATGTAGCCGATGGAGGTGTGGGTGGACATGCTGTGCCGAGCCACGCTGGGCATGGTGACAGCGTGGAGGCGGTCCGAGGAGTCGAACTCGAAGATGTACTGTCGCTGACTCTGGAGCAGCAACACCATGGACTAGAGGGGAAGCAAGAACAAACAGTTACCGCGTTTCAGCACGTGGCCTGTGGGAGGGCACCGAAGAAAAGTTTACTGGAGAGGTATTAATGTTAAATGACTACAAAGAGAACCAGATGCATTAGTTAGGGGCATGGAGCTGCTCAGGGATATTGTCAGATTGCCAGATGAGAGGATCTGCTCCTTGGAAATCAATATGCTGACGCTCCAGAGAAAGTGTAGGTTAGCAACCTGTGAGCTACCCTCCCTGTAGGAGGACATTTTTTCCTTTCTTTTTTTTTTTTTTTTCCTGAGGGATGCAGAGGAGTTAGATAAATGACTTGATTTATCTTTCTGCCAGCAGTTGTAATTCACAACTGTTACTGTAAAATATATGAGAAAGCAGAGAGCATCAGCTCTGGTTTCCTTAGAACAACAAGAAGGGAAAGGGAAAACAATACACTTTTGCAGTATTTAGGATAATTTTATGACTAAAGGGTCTTAATTTGGCTTTCATTTTATAAGTAATGATTAAAGATGAATTACCTGTTCCTACATGAAACTTTTCAGCTTTAGTCATGCATTTTTGGGCTTAATTAAGCACAATTCTCTGTGTTAGTTTACACCATTTTACGGCAGCCTCACCATTGTCAGGAAAATATCAAAAGACAAAAACCAGGAACAAAGTATTTCCACTAAAAATTAGTCCAATTCAGCTGACTAATTAAAAAATAAGGTATTTTGAGACCAGGTATGTAGGGATTCTTAACAGCTGGAACACATCAAATTTTATATAGTTTGTGTGCGCGTGTTCTGTGTACACCTTAAAATGAAGCTGGGCAGTACTTTGTGTCTTTGCAGCTGATGCAAGAAGGTAAGACAGCATCACCTACGTTCTCTAGGTAGGTGTAGCTCCACACTTTCCCATCGGCAAACATGCGGGACGTGATCCTGCCTTGCTTGTCGATGTCGGTCCTCTCACTCATGGCGCCGCGCTGGAGCCCGGCCAGGCGCCCGTTCAGGAAGTAGGACACATTGACAGCAGCCAGGCCACTGCTGGGCAGCCACAGGAAGGGCCGTCCCAGCTGGTCGTAGATGATCCGCAGGGTGAATTTCCGGTGGTCGTCGTAGATCTTCTCCGTGCGAATGTTCCGGTCGTAGTCGATGGACAGCAAATTCCTCCCGTGCACCTGCGGAGAGGGAGGAAAGGAGGCTGCACTAAGCGTGTGGTGGGCACACCACCCCTCTGCATTTACAGTGTGAAAACACAACAGAGAAATCAGTTTTGGGAAGTGCAGGATGCCTTCCTGTTAACTGGCTTTTGCTTTCTACTCCGCAGTATATTCAAATATGTGATCTTGATTTCCCATCTCCCTGCAACACGGGAGATGACATCCTACAGACAAAGGCTTCCCTTATGGTCAGAACAGGCAGACAATCTGCCCACCTAAGTGTTAAAGTGCAGGGAAACAAATTATTTTGCATGGAAGTAATTTTTCTACTTCTGCCATCAATAGTTCTTTGCCTTTTCCCCTAAAATTACCCTAAGAACCATAGAAAAAAAATCATAATTTTGTGCCTTCATTGAGGTTTAGCCACTTGGCTTCTGTAATTCCAACACCCTGCTTAGAATTCATTCATTTATTGTTTTCTTCATTTACTTTCCAAATATTTAATAGATCCTTCAGCAACCCAATCACTTGGGATGGGTTTCAATTCTTCTATTTAAAAATCCTGATCATACAGGCTGGGAAATATGGACTTCTAGTGTTGAAAAACAAAAGTGCTAAACAACGAGGTTAAATATTTTTCTTTTTTTGTTGTTGTTGTTGTTATAATTTTCATTCAAAGTCCAGCATGAAGAGTTTCAGAGGCAGATGTTTTTGTGTTTTTTTTAAGTAAAAGAGCAAAACAGAAGCAAAGGAGAATAAGAACGCCAAATGGAGAGGCTTCTAGTGAGAAAGCTATAATGAGAGATACATAAATATATTCACTGGGGGCTAAGCCATAGAATTCAGGCTAATGCTGTAATCTGATAAAGCTTCTTAAGTAATTTAATTGTAGATGCATCATTAATAAAGTAGAAGTCTTTAAATTAGATACAACTTGAGAGCAATGACTACTTAAAAAGTATTCATCAATTTCTGGGAATTTGTTCTTCGGCTTATATTTTAAGCAACGTTTTCTCTTACCCAAAATTAAACTGCACATCAAACAATATGTAAATTAACCCTGAGCCTTTCTTGAGGACATAAAAGTTATTCTGAGATATATTCACTGGCAGGGGTAAACCCAATTCCCACCCTAACCAACTCAGTAGGAAATCAGTTATACAGAAAGCACATTTAAAATTAATACAATTTTGTGTTTGTAAAGAAATAATTATTTCAAATTATTGCTCATTATCCTAATTTTCTCCATTAATAAAATTTATCTCTTTAGCAGTTTGCATTTCCTCAGTGGGCAATTACTAGGAAAAAAAAAAAAGCTCTCTTCTGTAGGTTTTCCCAAAGGTTATCCCAGCAACTTCTCCTATGATTCAAAGAAAAGATAGGGTATTTTTCTTAAAACACCTTGGGGCAAAATAAATCATACTCTGCTCCCCCATTATAATGAAAGCAAAGCCAGGGAAGCCAAACTCAGCATCAGTACTTTCTCAGCTGGTTACTCTCGTTTTGTAGGATCAGTCCTGATGACAGAGACATAAGAAAACCCCTTCTATCAACAGAAAAGGGCTTTCACTTCCCCAAAACATTTATCTATACAATTAAAGGGTTAGTAGTGTATGACTGACAGATCCCAATTTAATAAGGATGGGCAGATTTTCTAAAAAGAAAAAGAAGTCTTTCAGAAAGATTATGAAGTGAATGTTGTTTGTTTCTGTGTTGGCTTTTTTTGTCATTTCTGAAGCTTCATAAGGCAACTGGGATTTCTGGAGTTCCTTCCCTCTGTTACAGTAACTGCAACCATAATCTGCATGTAGGAAACTCTAATCCAGGTATCCTCTCTTTTCTCAAAAACATTGTAACAGTTTTTAGTGTTTTTTGCCACAGAAAACAAAAGGAGTAGGGTTTTTTATAATGATTATACAGACAAGAGCTGTGCACACCCACAAACATCCCTTGGAGATGCACACACAAACATCACCTGCTTGGATAATCCAGTAACTCCATTTGCATTTGTAAAATAAGGAAAACCAGAGAGTGTAATTGCAGTATCATATTAATTATACAGGAACCCAAACAGGCTGACTGACTCCCACTCTTCCTGGGAACAGTAATAACAGTTACAATTATCACGACTGCAGATTACCTAACAAGCCCTTCTTCTTTTGTTCCCTACCCACGAGCACATCTGGTTTTCCCTCAGCTGCTGCTGAAGTGGCTTGCGGGGATGTGCCCTTTGTGCCTTGGAAAGGTCTGGCCACAAAAATCACTTTACGTGACGCCGCACCGCAACAAAAACTCTTCAGAAGGGAATCTTATCACGACTTTATCTGAAGCTACCACAAGACACTGAACGTGTGGTGCATAAAACAGCAGCAGACAGTGAGTGGGAGAAGATAAAGGTGAAGTGCAGGGCTTCCTTTCTCAGGATAGCGAAATCCGCCCGTGTGTGTGTGCAGAGGCCGACACGCGTGGCTGGGATGTGCCCACAGCACGGAGGAGCAGAGCTGGGGGCACGGGCAGCAGCACTGTGTGAGGACTCATAGAATCATGGAGTATTTGGGGTTGGGAGGGACCTTTAAAGATCACCCAGTACAACCCCTCTGCAGTGAGCAGGGACATCTCCAACTGGAGCAGGCTGCACAGAGTCCAGCCTGACTGTCAGTGTTTCCAGGGATGGGCCATCTACCACCTCTCTGGGCACCCTGTGCCAGTGCCTCACCACCCTCACCATAAAAGATTTCTTCCTTATAACTAGCCTAAATTTAAATCTCTTTTAGTTTAAAAACGCCACCCCCTGTCCTTTTAGACCTGCTAAAAGTCTGTCCCCATCTTTATTGAAAGTCTCCTTTCAGCACTGGAGAACAGGGGCATGGGCTCCAGCAACCAATCCTAAGAGCACTAAGAGGTGAGGTACCCACCTGAGGGGTGAATCCTACAGAATGACCACCCCTTCAATAATCCTGATCCTGAGCTGGGGGTCCAGAGATGGCCCCACAAGCTCTCTCCCCTCTGCAGGTTGTATCACTACGTGCCACAGCTGTCCCTGCCTGCCACTGGCTCCCCCTCAACGTTCCAAACACTCGCTCTGTTTCGTTCACTAAACAATTTATAAAGACGAATTAGAATAAATGAGATGCAAATAAATTCTATGCTTTCTCCCTCATTTTCAAATTTCATTTTCAGTCCACTCAACCTGTGATAATCTCATAGTGATTTTCATTTAAAGGAGCTAAATGGATATGTGATTATTGTTACAGGAACTAACACCAGACAATTAAATGTTGAGGTATTGCTAGATAAAGCATTGTTTTGATTTGCATAAACATGATGCAAGAATACCTATCTCAGGCAAGGTTTCAGCTCCAAGATGTGTTTAACGTCAGCTAATTACCACAAGTGCCTCTATTAAATTTTTAGTATTGAGAGTTAGGATTACAGCAATTTCATTTCAGGGTCCCATTTATTTTTATTTTGAACACCCAGTCAAAATGCAGAGCTGATCTGTTTTCCACTTATAATCAACTGCTGCAGGTCAACACATCAAAAATCAATTACACAGCCATGAAATGTAGTCATTAAGGATTAGCTGCTAATCTCATTCAATTTTTTGTCTAACCTTCCCTCTCCCCAATAAGTACATTCTGTGCATTTGTGAGAATAAGGAAAGAGTTGTTAACTCAACATTGGGAATTATATGTTAAGCAATAGAAAATAAAATTTAACATCTAAGTAATTTTTTTTTTTGTAAATCACCATATAATTGTTTACATTTGTTGCATTTAATATATCATCTTGAGCTCACAGAACTGCATCTCATGTTCACTGATGTTGAAAGAATTACTAGAAGAATGAGGGCTTGACTGGTACTACATTTGTTTTCTCCCCAGTACCTCAAAGCCCTTCCAAAATGACACATATAAAGCAGCTAGTGAAAGTTTAGATACTAAAGGAGGAGAAAACCAGGACAGCTAAACACGGAATTGGATTAATCCAGCTGCAGCAGATCTTTAATTTGGCAGGGGATAGATTACATGACCTGAGTGTCTTTCTTATCCTATGTTTATGACTTTGTAATTATAGCAATTATTTTCCCATCGTGCCATTTGGGAAAGGGAATAAACACAACATGCCTGTGTCAGTGAGTCTGTAAGGGGATTTTACAGCAGCAGAAGGCAACTGCTCAAGCTGCAGTTGTGTTTGCTCCACAGCACCAACTGGGTACAAATGGTGAGCCCTTAGATTCCCACCTCGTTCAGGGGGGGAATTCATTGCTCTCCCTGAAAGGAGATGGTCAGCCTCTTCTGCCAAGTCTCAAGTGAAAGGATGAGATTAAATTGCATAAGGGGAGGTTCAGATTAGATATTAGAAAAACTTTTTTCACTGAAAGAGTGGTCAGGCATTGGAATAAGTTGCCCAGGGAGGTAGAGGAGTCACCATCTCTGGAAGTGTTCAAGAGGGGTCTGAATGTGGTACTTGGGGATATGGTTTAGGTGTGATTGTGGTGGTGCTCAATTAAGAGCTGGACTGGATGATCTTGAAAGTCTCTTCCAACCCTGATGATTCTATGATTCTGTAATATTCTGTGTATTTTTAACAATCACTTTTGCAATACTTATAGTAACAAAGCCTGATTGCAGCAGACGATCCCACACAGCCTACTGAGCTCTCAAACAGAGGAAATCATGTCATACCAAAGACAATCCCACAGCTGTACATTTTTAACAAGTAAAAATAGGGAAGGCATGTCCTTCAAAATAAAAAAAAGTTAATTTTCTGCCCAAAACAGGAAAAGATCATTATTGTAACGATAGATTCTACTTACCCTGAGCTTTCTTCCAAACACAGTCACTTTGCCTTTAATCTGTTCCTTCCTCAGACGCCATTCAATTGAGTTTAAACCATTTTCCATTGGTAGAGAAATATTACATCGTCCTATGGTGGGAGTCACAGTCCCAGCCAGGACATGAGGTTCGCTGTGAAAGCTAATGCTCATGCCATTGGCATACATCACTCTCAAAGTACCATTATTACAGAGCTGGTAGCTGTTCCTCACTTGATCTACAGCAACAATGAAAAGAAAATAATTTAGCTACTCCAGTCATAAAGAAAACATATAGCTTAATTTGATTGGTTTTTTATTGCACTCCTGTTGATGTTAAATGAAGTCAGCCTGCAATTACCATTTACGTGGTACTATGGTGGAAATTACAGATGTTACTGATTCATGTAAAGAACAGTAGTGTAACAGTGAGCCTGCAGAGAGATACTGTGTTTATTTCATTATGTTTTCCCTTCAGTCTTAATTGTGAATCAAAATGCGCAGTGATATGTGTTCAACCACGTAATTTATTTTCTGGTATGAACAAAGACTCCTGAAAACTGAACTGCTGGATAAACAACAAGCCATTAAACTCCAGGACAAAAAGAAAAATATTACTGGACTCTTTATAGGTAGGAAGAAGTAAGTGCCTCTTCTTTCCATCTGTTTAAAAACTGTCTCCAGGCAGAGGCTTTGTACAGAATTACATTTTGGCTTTGAATCCTCAAGGTGTGAGGCTCCAGCAGTGCAAGCTGGCAGCCACAGTCCTTCACTCGCCTGCCTTCCCACTAGAACCACGGTGGCCTGATGGGCACACCTGGCTGTCAGAGAAGAGTTACAGCAATAATCCTGTGCTCCCAAGGTCGTGTGGTTCTCCAGCTGTTTGACACAGCCAAGTCCATTCTCAGCCAGGGTGGAGTGCTACAGTGTGCAGCTGTCAGCAAAGCATCAATATTTGCCTGACAGAAGGACAGCATCTACACAATTAATCATCTGGTATAAGAGAAATAGAGTCTTTGTAACCAGACCTGTCATGGTATAATAGTCTATAAATGTTGACATTTATGTCAGGAGGAGGCTATTGTTTGATGATGGTATTCTCATTCCCGTGACATTACATCTTAATTAAAAAGCCCCATCACTCACCAAATTCCTTTCAGTCTGTCTTTGAGAACTGACTGGTTTTGCTCCATCAGATACAATGGCTGGGTGGTGCTGGAAAGCTCTACACAAACACTGAACCTCAGTGCTGCTGCTGCCTCCTGCCACACTTGGGCTGTAACACTGCACTTCAAAGTGACCACCCCCTGCCCTGATTGTTCTACACTGTAATTAAGGGCAGTGTACAAATTTGAAAGATGTCACTTCTCGTAGCAGGAGGCTCCCTGAGCCTCTCCAGAAGGATCTCTTCCCGAGCAGCCCATATCCAGCAGTCAGCCTGCATCTCTGTGGCACTCAAGT
Source organism: Empidonax traillii (assembly GCF_003031625.1). Lineage (NCBI taxonomy): Eukaryota > Metazoa > Chordata > Aves > Passeriformes > Tyrannidae > Empidonax > Empidonax traillii. Next base: position 790,394 of record NW_020955557.1, read on the forward strand.
GAGAGCCAATTTTCCAGTGAAATACAGAGAAATACGTGAGTGGGTAAAGTGACTCTGACCCAAGAGGCAGTGGCAGGACTAACCTTCCCCAGCAGACAGTGACCATACATACTTGACACAAAGCATGGTTGTGGAAGGTCTCTTACCTGTCATTTTAGCAATAAGCTTTATGGGAGCCTTTCTTCCAAAACCTTACACAATTTTCCCCCTGCTCATAAGTGTCCTAAGGGCACAAATCTTTTTCTCAAGCTGTGTGTGTGGTTAAGGAGGTGTGCTGAGAAGGGTGCTTTGGTACCTTGAACAACTGTATAGGAAGCCTCCACAGAGGAGAGATTTGTGATGACCGTGACATCATCATCCCGATTAGAATTCTCAATGTCGATGGTAATAGACTTTTCCATCTCTCGATGAAGGCTAGTTACCACTCCAGTGGGACGTGTTACATTGGTCAGACGCCCTTCATGATCATAGCTAATAGAAAAGTTAGTGAGAGCAAGAAAGCATGAGGATATATGTTCATTTCAATACCCAATGTATTAATAATGCACCACACTTGTGCAAAAAAAAACCCCAGAATGAAACAGGCTTTCAAGAACATCCTGGGCATATCTATTTCTCTGTTCTTGAAAGAGTCTATAATGATGAAGTAATATATTTTTAGAGATACTGATCTCAATTACATGGGTGCAAATCCAGGCTAGCATATTTTAAATTATTACATTAATTAAATTATTATGGATATACAGAGTGGTATTTGGCTCAAACAATTATAATTAGTAAATTAAGCTGCTTTTTAGTAGTTGCATTTCACTCAAAGGAAGTGGACTTCTGGTGGACACTACAATATACAATTACATACACTGCATATTTGCAATTAAATACTTAGTGGAAACTAAGTACGGTCTTTAATGACATATCAAAGAATAAACTTGCCATACAGGATTAAAAAAAGACATCAGCTTGAGAACATAATTTCATTTTGATCTTATCTGTGGTATTGAACTGCATTTTGGGGTCAGTGTTTTGGCTCATAAAGATGAAAGATGAAAAGCACAGGATAGGTAGGAGTTTCACAAAGGGCAGCAGTCAGCACTCAGAATAGACCTTAGAAGATGAGTTAAGTGCTCCAGAGGTATAAAGATTTAAAAAAAAATAAAATAAAAAGGGCTGCTCTCCATGAGTTTATTGAGTTTAATTTATTTAGAGGTATAAGGCCTGAGGAGGTGGGAAGGAGGGAATGCTGCTGGAAACCAAATCATACCATTTCTCCCTTTCCTCTAGTATGCTCTATTTGTGTGCATACATATTACAGAGAAGCAATTCCTTGGATCTTAAGGGCAAGAAATGGGGACCTGAAACAAAATCAGCATTCCAGGCTGCCACTCTGCTTGCTGCAGTTCTCTACTCGTGCAAGAGGCTCTCACCAAAGCGCACAGAAAGGCAAGAAAAAATGTCCTGTGTAGATAAAAGCAAAAGTTTAGGTGGAGATTGAAACCAACTGCTCATCCTTGGAATGTAGAAATCCAGGGAGTGGGAGGCCTGGAAGAGAACTGGTAAATCCACTGCATTGCCTGAGAGTAACAGAAGAGGAGAGGAGCACATTTAGTACCATGGAGCTCGCTCACTTCTTTGCACGCCACGGTTAGCTGGAAAGATGAAAAGAAATCAGTGCTTTCAACACGGCTTTGCAATGAAATCACTCACAAACCTCAAACTGTTTGTGCCACCTGAACTGTACATCTCCAAAATTAACACACAGATTGGTTCCTTAGCAAACATGAATAAAAAATATGAGTTTCAAATCCATGGCAAATAGTTGCACCCATTCAACCGAAAATTGGGGGGCAGGAAGGAAAAAAAAGTCACCTGTGGAGCAACAAGCCTTACCAGAACCAATGGGAGTATTAGGCAAAGAAGGAAATCAATAAAACAAAGCATCATGCGACCTAAAAGGGACCAATAATACATTATGTTCATTTAAGCAGTTTAGGATCAAAGCAAGATTAAGTAAGCAGCATGATTTTTATCAATAAAAGTCAGAAGTTTCTCTCCATATATACATATACATTCATATATAAATACTTTTACCATATCAGCTAGATACTGATATCAGCATATCAGTAAGATACTGGATAAAAGATAAAACGTTGAGATAATCTATGAAACGGGATTTGGTTAAGTCTTTATAAGGGTCTTCAGAAAAAAAAATAGTGAAAAGTACTCAAAAAATAGAGATGAGGGAAGAACATGATCCAGCCAAGCATTCATCTAAATGGAACCAAGGGAAAAGTACAAAATATGGACAGTTTCAAAAATCTCAAAGGTTAATAATGAGATGCTCCCTAAGAGTCTGTATGTGGCACATTTAGTGAAAACCAGAGTGATGACGAGAACAATTAGATGTCAAATATTACAGGAAAGACAGAGGGATTCTGTGTGATTCTGTGACGTTGTTTAGGACAAACCAGGAAAGTCCATGAGTAGCTTCAATGTGACTGTGCAGCGCGTGGTGAACTTCCAGAAAAATGGCTGGTGAAATTCCCCGTCAGCAAATATATTTTAGGCAATGCAAATGAGACATTAATTTAAACTCTTCATTCACATTGCTGGGTTTTTAATTAACCTAGGAAAAATTCCTGGGGATTGCTGTGGGCTACTCACTGGAAATCTCTGTTCAAAGTGCAAGGGCAGTCTAAAAAGTAAATATGGATGTGGATGTACAGAGACTGAAACAGAAAAATGAAAATATTCCAGTGCTATTTCAAGAAACCAGGGTTTTGCCCCTGCCACGGGGCATGTTTCCCAGTGCTGGTCACTGGGAATCAGCAACAGCAGAGATTAAAAGGGCTTATAAGCCCTTAAGTGGACACACTTAATACATAGAAAAGTACTCTTCATGAAAATCTGCAGAAAATTTTGTTTAAAAGCTAGATATACAAAAAATTCACTGCTTCAATGACAGATACACACTGTGATACAATGCATAAAAAAGGCATTTCTACTTTGGCCATTGCATCAATAAAATCCTGCTTAAAAAAATACCTCAAAGGTAAAAAAATTAAAATTAATAAAAAAGAAACCTTTTATGTACTACAAATTTAAGTGACATATTCCTGAGGGTTGTTGTTTTGGTGTGGTTTTTTTTTTTTTTAATTTATGTATTATGTGGGAGCAAGCACTCAGTAGAACACAATACCCAGACACTAACCTGAATAATAAGAATAAACGCTATAGGACTAAAATGCTTTTATTCCTTTCTTCTTCATGTCCTGAACCTGATCCTAATGAGGTAAAAAAGAAAATTTGCAATGGAAAAAAAAACCCTAGTTAACCTGGGACTTCTTGGTATCTTTATCAGAAGCAGTCACTACCTATCACAGGCTATGACACAGCATCAGGCTGGATGAACCAAATCTGACAAAGGCAACCTCAGATGAGGTGGGCTTTGGTACGCTGAAATTCCTGAGCTTTTGTTACTGACTTCAGTTTAGAGTAAGGTTTCATCCCAGGTTTTTTGTGCTAATAAAATTACAAGGGGAGGAAATCTTTCTTAGTGCCTGTACCTTAAAAAACAACCTTGTGCCTGCTGCCAACTCCCCAACACATGGTGGCCAACTGCCACCAAGTGTCCCCCCGAAGGAAGAGGCTTCCCAGGACAGCTCTGGGTGTCCCCAGGCACCAGGGCAGGCACAGAGGTGTTGGTTTACTCTGCCAGCCCAGGTGCTCCGAGCCTTCCAGAGCCATCCCGTGGGTGCTGGGCCACCCAACACACCTACAGCTCAACTCTGGGACACAGCTGAGCACTTGTCACCTTCTCTGGCAGCTACAAACACCTGACCTGTGCATCCTTTCAGTGAGCTGTGACAGTGCCCTGAAGGCTGTTATGGCACCTCTCTACCTCAGGCAATTTTTATCTCCGGCATCCCTCCGACCTCTGAGGTCTGAGCCTGTGCTGCTCGACAGGAGCACATCCAGCACTGCAGAAAGGAGGAACAGAAGGGAGGAACAGAGCTGGGCAAGGCACAGACCCACATACATTTACATACATCCCCATTTTCTCCCCCTCTTAAAACCTGATTTAAGAAGAAAACTGCAGCCTTCTCTTCGGCTGCTCCCCAGACCAAGTGGAATGCCCCTGGGAACCGCTTCAAAGATCTGTGCTTCATGCCCAAACCAAGCTTAAATTACCCCATGTGAGCCTGCTGGTAGCTGTTCTATTATTGAAGAGCCTTGCCTGTTCCTACTGCAAATGAGCTGCCTGCACACACACAGGTGCTATCTGTAGAATACACATATGGAGTGTGTATACACACACACAAAACCACTTATTGGCTGCATTTCTCTGCATATACAGATGCATGCCTACATGAACTGCACAAATTTAATTCTGAGAGTGTTTCCAGGGTAAAGTTTCAGATAAATGAAAGGAATATACCCAGTAAGATAGCACAGTACTTCAACATCTAGTTGATATAAATGCATGGAAATAAATTTTTCATAAGAACTTTAGTTCATGTAGTATTTTCCTACTTAGAAGACTTTTGTTCTTTTCTGGTTCTGCTGCCATATTAACAATTTTGGGTACTGATTATCTAGGTATGAGTGTAGGAATGTAATGGCACAGAAAGCTATTTTGTTGTCCTTCTAAACTCTCATTAACTAAATATATCTTTCATCTTCAATTGATATTAACTTACAGCTACCAAAATAAATTGCAGAATGATGAATACAGAATTTTCCCTTAGGAGCTGCTTTGAAGAACAAACAGAAACCAGTATGGAGTGACTGTGGACTGTGATTGTTTAGGTTTGTAAATTTGATTTAAATAATGTCTACATGGTCGTCTCATCTGTGGGCTCTATGCTTAGGAGAATGTATGTACAAATCTGGGAGAAAGTAAGTTATTTCTGCTCCCTCATCAAACTTACTAATTATCTAATACAGTACCTCAGGCTGTACTATTTAGACCTAAATATGGTATTTAACTTCCACTGACCTGAGGCAAAGGTTGCACATTTCTTCTTATTTGATCTTGGAAAAAATTTGCAGCACTATATACACATTAAATGATATTTTCAGCTGATCTCAGTAAGACATCAAAGCCCCTACCTTCTATATTTCCTTAGGACTCATAATGCAATTTTTCTAATACATCATGTTAACTTACTACTTGGTGTGATGCTCAGGCACCAGTTGTACCAGTTTTGTAACTGGTAACTTTCTGATGACCTTTTTTAGTGTTATTGATTTTCATGTCGAGTTTTAAGTTGCTTTCCTATTTAGTTTTCTACAATTAATTACCAGTGTTTTGAGAAATAACTAATTTATGTGACTGAATCTTGAGCTACCTATCAAAGAAAAAACAGTGAAAAAACCCCTACCTAGAAGGGCATCCACATCTCATTAGCAATAACAAGGAATTTTATTCTGCCTAGTCCAGTGAGCTTGTAATCAGCAGGTAACACCTTGATGTGGCCACATAACCGGACTACTTTTGTAGCAAATTTGCGGTAAAGGAATAATCTTTGCAAAATATTAAGGGAAAAAAACCCACCCCACATCTCTAAGTCCAGCCCAGCCGAGTAATCAGTGGTTTGCTGTGCAGGGCCCCACGAGAGGGCACTGCTTTCCTTCATACGGGAGAGCCAAACGCAGCACGGACCAAGTACCGATGTGCAGTGCTGATATGGAGATGTTCTGAGCAGATTGAATACAGTCCTTTTTATTCCTGCATTACTTGTGTTATCTCTAAACAGAGAGAGAGTGGTGGCCAAGCTGAATGCATTAATAAGCTGAAAGAGGTGTGTGTGTGTCATCGCTAACCTTGAAAATCAGCCTGCCATTTAAAACTAGATATAAAGCCCTATTCATATTTTCTGCTCACTATTTTGAGGAATGATATTTATTAATCGTTAATTAACTATATAAAACTATATATGACATCAGACTTGCCATACTTAAAAGCTAAATATATTTTTCAATACATCATTTAGCTTCTATTTTTAAAATTGTTTTAATGAAAAAAATGGCAATAAGACTATTAAGAATAAGATAGATATTAATAAAAATCTGACTAGTTTTTCTAGATTTTTAATATACTTCTGAACTTTATCTCTTCAGATGAATTTCATTTAAAGAGGAAGTTCTGTCTATTTAATCTATACACTCGTGAACACCAGCGTGCTTTTGGGTTATCTACAAATTATGGAAGTTACACCAGGGGTCTGACAGATAGCTGGGGATCTAATTTCCTCGCTTGTCTCAAGAACGAACAATCAGTAAAGTTAATCAACATTTTAACAACCACGAGTAATATATGAGTCTGAACAGAAAGACAGATAATCTGAGTTCCAAAAGAAGCTGCAGCATGAGGGTTCCTAGAGAGAGGCAGCTCAGTGGGAGCCGCAGAGTGCTGGGGGCTGCTCTGGCTGTGCACTTTTGGAGCCGTGGTGACAACTAAGAGCAGGGACACTAACGTGGGGTTCTGGGCGTGGCACACAGTCCTTCGTGCTGGAGGTGGATGAGCTGCCCTGAACTCTAACCCCGGGCAGGGATTTAGGTGGATCAGCACCCACCCAAGGGACCCGGCACAACTGACGCGCTCAAGAAGCCACTTAACCATTTCCAGCGTCAAACTAGACTGAGGCGCAATGGCCTTATTCAGTATCAGTGAAAAACCTACAACAAATTTCAGTAGGGTCAGTTTAGGGCCTACACACTACCATTTGAAAAATAAATGTACGCTTAATATATCCAAAAACATTCTTACTCATAAAATGTTGTCCATCCTGTTTCATCACTCTTCGTTGCTAAGAGACCACTGTTTCCGTTATATGTCATTAATCCGAGCTCCAGGGTCTGTGTTGAGACTAGCTTGAGTCCACCATTAGTGCCAACAGCCAGCGTGACAATCTGATTATCCGGCATCAGTAAATGGCGGGGCATCCCACTGGCATCCCGACGGACCTTCAAGGAGTTGCCATTGTTGTCCATCACCTCCGTGACATCGTTATCGCTGCTATAGGTGAAATTGTACAAGTACTCCCCGGTAACAAGGCTGAGAGTGTACTGGTGAATCCCATCAGCATTGAAGACATACAGCTCCTGTTCTCCTGGAGATGCAGCTTCATATTGGTTAAAGGAATTAAGAATGGGCCTGTTTTTACTGACAGCCCTAATGCGGATATTTCCGAGATCAGCTATGTAGATGGTACCATCTGGGGCCACAGCTAAGGAAGATGGTGAATTTAAGATGGCATCAGTGGCATACCCATCATCCCCAGCATAGCAATTACAGTTGACATCATTTTTGCAATCACAGTCTGAAGCTGCCCCTGCAAGAAGGCATATTTCTCCATTGGTAGTTACCTGGCGGAGCCGATTAATTTTTTTTTCATCTGTCTCACTGATGTAAAGAACTCCTGTGTGTGAGATGGCAATGGCACTGGCTGATTCAAGTGCAGAATGAATAGCCAGTTTGCTAAGAGAGTAGTCTATACCAGGAACCTGGCAGTGCATGGGGCGTCCAGCAATAATGCTAACTTGATGGTTTTCTGTGATCCGTAAAATAACATTGTTCTCTAGGACATAAAGGGAGTTGTCCATGGGATTGACAGCGAGATCAGTAGGCCACTCCAGCCGTACCTATGAGTTGCACAAATTATCACTGTAAAACTCGTAACTGAAAAGTACACTTCCAGTGTTTAAAATTCCATGTGTAACAACAGCAAATTAGTGAGGGGTTTATCAGCGTAAATCATGAAACCGAGTCATGAACGGCAACTATTTCAAACAATGATTTTGCTTTTTCGGAAATATTAAAGCTACGTGCGGTCGTAACTTTGGCTAATTGTGTTTCTGTGCAAAGAATGAATGCTACATTGTGGAAGCTCTACAATAATTACAGAATAACAGGCAATTAAGACAATAACTCCCATTATCTCAGCCTTATTTCTCTACAGTTGCATAAATAACCCGTGTTAGCCACAGTAAAAAGGATGGTTCACTCATTTCAGTAACGAATCAAATAAGCTATCATCTTGTGCTGCATAACATATTTCTTAAGTGGCCAGGCAGTCATCCAAAATAGATGCCAATCTCTTCTAAGGCAGAGAAGGAAATAAATGCAGTAAGAGCCTACCTGGGTGACATCCATGCTGGAATCACAGCTGAGAGGCCGAACAGCAGTTAAGTCATTGGAGCCCAGCAGGGTTGATATGATTCCGTTCTGATCCACTTTTCTAATCATAGTGGCATCAACAAAATACATGAGTCCATACTTATCCACTGCAATTCCTGCAAACATAAGACCCAGGCATCAGTGCAGCAGTGAGGCTCCCGGCTTCAAGGTTGGCTTTGTCTTATTGACAAGTCTGCAAGATGGTGACATCTGTTCACTTCCCCCATTCTTTCCTCCCTCCCAACTTGAGCACAGGCCCTGGAACCCTCCAAGTACCCACAGTTTTGCCAAACAAATGGCATCAAGCAGGTTTATCCACCAGGGCTTTAAAGAATACCCCAGAAATCCCCAAACATGCCAAAAGAGCAAGCAGAATGCATCAGCTAATTTCTAGATTCAAACTCTGTATGATATATTACATAAATCCAATTTAAAAAACTGTCTCCTAAGTTTTGCTCTTGGAAATTTGAGGCATTGTTTTCTTCACCAGAAGAATCCAGTGAAGACAAAGAATTTTTAGACATATTTTAAAGTTCCTTTAAAACTTTTTAAAAAATAGGAGGGTATTTTACTATTTCTGGGATGCCTTTTTTTTTTTATTATTCTTTCGACCTGTTGCAGTAAAAATACAGGAAGAACATCTGGTGTTTCCAGATGAAGACACAGGGGTTGCCAGCCTAGAAAAAAAATTGAAAAATGGAAGGTTCAATGCCTGTCACATTGGGAGTCCTTAGAGAGGAAAGGCACAGAATGAAAGGGTGCTCCCTCAGAGGAACAGATGGATGCTGCTGCCGGTTGGGAAGGAGGGCAGCCTTTCTCTCACTTGTCTTTCCTGCTTTGATTCGGCGCGCTGCCTTGTCCGTTTCTCAGGCTGAAAATAAAATATTGATCTAAAAATTCTGCCTTCAAATGGTTGCAGCGCTCATCCCTATTGGGCAGTGAGAGAAGATACAGCTTCGTCTTCTTAACTTCTATGCATTAACTGAAACTGCTTCCTATATAGAGAGACAGGACCTTCCATTTTTATTCACTTTTATGATCATCTAGTTATTTTCAACCACCGAAAAGAAATCAAAGATGTTTGAAACACCTGGCAGTACACCTGATTAATTCATCCTTACAATTAAGATGAAACAACAGAGAGAAAAAGCCTTAAAAAGAAACACATTCCCAAATCTCTAGATCATCTTGAAAACTTTTTGTTGAAAATTAGAAACTGGAAAGGCCAAAAAAATCCTTTTTTTTTTTTTTTTTTCTCTAACTCTGAAGAAAGAGGAAATACATCGAATAAAAACTCAGAGAAAAGCCACATCAGGCAGTTTTTCCTCCCCAAAGACCGTATCTCGAACAGTAATTTGTTTCCTGGTTTACACGCTTGCTTCTTGGAGTGAGTGGTACCCTGCTAATTTGTGTTCTGTTCTCCTTTTGCAGCACTCAGTGTTGGGGTAATAAAGTTTGCTTTAACTAAACAAAGCACGAGCACTTGCCAATCCACTGTAATTAAAGCCCAGAATAAAAATCACCGAGCAAGGAGTGATTTAATTGCCAGATAATTATTTCCACATCCAGCCCAGCCGCACGCAGTCGTTTTCTCCGGCTTCCTTTCCTACTTTACCTCGAGGGCTCATTAGGGTTGCATCCACTGCCTTCCCTCCATCCCCACATCTGGCTTCATCAAAGGGCAGGCACTGCTCTCCCGTCCCTGCCACCACTTCAGAGTTACCCGCGAGGTCTTTGGTGCCTGTGAGGGACTTGACTCTGAATATCCGTCGACTATTGGTGTCCGACACGTAGAGCGAGCCTGAAACAGGGTCCACGGCCAGATAGTATTTATGAGCGGGATTGTTGCTTTAGAGAGAAAGAAAGCATAGAACAGAAACAGCTGAGCAGTCTAGAAACTTCACAGGCTTTCAGAGCTTGGGTGCTCATCAGGCACAGAAAGATCTGGAAAGAAAGTCTGACACCTTCATACAGAGCTGAGGTCTGAGGGACCACCACCTGAGGACCTAACTCGATTAGGGCCTGGTCAGTGTTCAGAGGGGTTGTCATTTTAAATCTCACTCATCCTTCTACACTGAGCCTTGCACAGCAGAGCCCAGTAAGCCAGAGCTGCACAGCAGTCTTGATCTCTTTAGCCCTTTAGATCTGCTCCAGGTCAATTCTCTTCAGCTTATCTGCTCCCCCCCTCCCTGCTACCTTGTTTAACTTCCTTTGGAAGCAGAAGTCATAGGAGTAAGATCAAAGAATCAGCTTCTGAGTTACTTAGATTACGCCACAAGATTTGTGAGGTCTTGTATAAATAGGAGGCAGAGGCATAACAAATTTATTCCTAAAGCAAATTTGTTCTCATTCATTCTTATCAAGAATCTCATTTACGGCAGATGAAGTCGGTTATTTAGCTAAAACCAGAGACCCCAAGTGTCTGACTTTAACTCCAAACCTTCTGTTATCGGGAAACTGGTCCTCAGTTTGTGATTAGAATGGGCGCTCATATGGAAAGCTACTTCTCCTCTGAAATATATGTTTTTTGACAGCTTGTCACATTTTGGAACTACTTTAGCAAATCATCTGAAAATTGAGAAATGTCAATCTTCGCAATATATATATATATCTATACATTCACACACACAGAACTGCAGTGCAGAAATATTTTCAAAATCTTGCCTGGCTAGTTTAACTCAATTTAGTTGGGTTTTAAGCGTGATGTGAATTTTCCAGCCTTTGGAGCCTATGGGTGAGCATAAATAAGGTCAATGGTGGTTTCAAAGCATAGAAGACAAATGGAAGACAGGAAGGAAAAAAAACAATGAAGGTTACTTACCAGTAACCAAAGAGATTTGCCTCCAAATATCCACACTCCTAGTTTCATGTGGCAAAAGTGCCCATCTCCAAGAGTGAGGATACACAGAGGTTAAGTTATGAGGGACATAAGCCATTTCTTGATCAGATTTGCTCAAACTCTAACAAGGCCACTTTCGGCAGATGGATCATCGGCACACAAAGATATCTGTGGTCACGTGGCCATGACCAGATTTGGAGGAATGAGGAGGTCCCAAAATATCCCTTTCTACAGTTATTTTCCTCTATGCCAGTCTTTGACATGCCATGATTTTAGGTCAATAAGAGTTTGTTCTACAACTGCAGAAGGTAGGAAGGAGATGGGTTTGATAGCAATTCAGTAGGCAGAGGCAATACCATCTGCTGAAGTCTAGGAGTGTAGAAATTAGAGATGAAGAAATACAGTAAATAAAAAATACTTGGCAGGTTTTATTTCATGCATGGATCTCAAAGTACTTTAAAAAGGTGGGTATTGCACCCATTTTACAGAGGAGGAAACTGAGGCACAGAGAGGTTAAGTGGTGTAGACAAAGTTATGCAGGTAGACTAGTGACATGTTGGAGATTAGAACACAATCTCATTATTCCCCAAGTTCCTCTCCTTATCTTCAGGAGCAGACTGCACCTCTTCACTAGACCCTTATCACATTCCTCCAAAATAATGCTCAACCTTCTTTACCAAAAAAAAAAAAGCATTCTTTCCACTTAGAAGATTCCTCCAGTCTCTCAAGTATCTGAGCCATACAAACATCTGCATATTTGCCATTGTTTTGAAATTCTGCTCTTTTCTCCCACCACGCTGCCCCCTGGCACTGCAGAACACACTCTGTCGTGACACTGGTGTTCCATACTCCACAAATACACCCAAACTTAGCTCAAGACTGGTGCCTTTTTTGTGGCCCTTCTGAAATAAGGCATCCCCTCCCCGCCCCAGCTTGGCCAAATGGGGGACCTGAGGCAGGCACAGACTGGAGCTGGGCACAGACACAAGGCAGGGCCTTTGCTGGTCTCAGCAGTGAGAGCTGCTGACACAGTGCCAAGAGGAACTGAGCTGCTGCTAGACACAGAGCAGCAGCCACCCCACAGGAATGGAAGGGTCTCCTCTTTTTGGACATGATTTTGCCAGCGTGTGTCTGCCTACCTGCCTCCCTTCAGCCCTCAGCTACCCCCAGGTGTGTCCCACTGCTACCGGGATGGGATAAGGGATGAGTTAGAGTAAAGAGCAATGGCAGAACATGGGCTTATCTCCCTCTCTCCTGCAGTCTCTGCCTTTCTCCTTTGGAATCTCCCTCCCCCAGGGCAGCTGTGCCAGGGAGTCAGTCATGAGCTTTGGTTCCAGATCAGGGAGTGGCTCACTGGAGCCTCAGACCTCCTGCACACCCTTCCCCTCCTTCCTGAGCCCAGCAAGGGAACAGATAGTAGAAGACTTTCCATGCAAATTTTTGAGGGACTTTGGCAGGAAACAACTGCTGGAAGGTGACTTGCACTCACTGTGTCCCCAAAGGATTGATGAGCCTGTTGCCTCAAATGGGGATGTGTTTTATAACAGAGTAGTCAATATGTCTCAAACTGGCACCCCCAGCAATTAAAGACCTCTGCCTCTCTTTTCCCCACATCATTGTAATCTTTAATTTGAATTACAGGAGGCCAAGGATTGTACCTTGTTTTAAAAGATTTTCTATGGCATTCAGTATTTCTCAGAGGCCTCTGCCAATAATGTCTCTGCCTCTACGCCCTCCTGAGTTAATGCACTGCTTACCAGCACCTGCAGCCTCACTCTGCTCTGTGTGAGTACTCAGCAAGTGCCAGCAGGACCAGCTTATCCTCCCTGTTCTTCTCATAGGTGCATCGAATTCACAACAGTGCAACAACAGCTTTTCTTTAAATTTAACCAAAAAGAGAAGCTGCCCAGAGCAAATCTCTAAGCACCCGAAAAAGGAACTAAGCTTCATAGAAGCAAACAAGGAACCTCCAGCACCACCAGTAATCATTAGCAAATTGTGCATGAATTCATCCAGACAAGAATATTTAGTGGTGTTACACTTGCTATACCAAAATACACTGGTAAGGGGAAATAATACTATTTAGCCCAGACCATCTATTGCATCAACTTGTATTACATAAATGGAAAGTATGGTTTTAAAAGGGTGATGCACAGGACACCATGGAATAGTTTACAACAGCTCTTCTTGTTCTTGCCCTTGGTTTTCTCCAAGATGGACTTCCTCCCTGTCCCACTTGTGGCATGGAAGGAGGTTTTCCTAAGCTGCTGCCATCCAGAATACCTAGTTCTGAGGTGAGACGATGAAAAATTGCTTCTCCTAACATGCAGAAAGGTTACGCCTCCCTCCTGAATCTTACAATGACTGCTCCTAGTGGTTGCATACAACCCACAGGTTGACTAACTATTAAATGTGTTTGACAAATGAAATATAAACTAAATTATGGCAAAGGACAGCAGGTTCAGAAAATCATTAATGACCAGAAAATGAGTTTTTGACCTATATGCAGTCATTAGTGCTTTTGTGAACCTCTCTGGCATTTGTGAAAATGCTGTTGTAGTTTACCTTGACCATTTAGACCAATTATAGACAGCAGGGAGAGGTGTTTATCTACAAGTTAGCTTGGGGTTCATTATACTTGCATTCTACTAGAAATTTGTAATTACTGTCAGAACTTATTTGGTTGCTTTTTGACTGCATTTCATAATTGCTAATGCTTAGCATATTCATAACACACAATTAGCACATAAAAATGTTTCTATATATGGTACATGAAGAACATAACATTACACAAGAAGCACAACACAAAAAGCAAACACAATGAAGCAAACAAACCATATCAAATTATATGGGAAAGAGCTCATGTCTTACCTATGTTTAAACTCTTTATTTCTTTATAGAAAGGGAACAGAAGAAAAAAGAACAAACAGTTAGCTGAAGAATAGATGGTAAAGCAAACATAGTATTTGTTTTATTTTACAAAAGGACACAGGAGAAGATATCTCTTTTCAGCACTAGCCTTGGCTCAGTTTACAGATGAAGTGTGACTGGGAAGGATAGGGTTCCCTAGTAGGATACCCCTGCCCCCCCCTCCCCCCTCACATACAGGAAACTTTCTGGACAACTGAAAGAGTTTTCACTTGGAAATACTGTGGGCTGGGAGTGAGAGAAATAGGCAGTTTTCTAAATACAGAGCTGGGCAGGGAGAAGCACCAAGCTCGGGATGTTGTCTGCCAGTTGGAGGTAAATTCTCTAGTCCAAATAGTTTTCCAACAGGCAAATTTCTACTATGCAGTTTGTTTTTCTCTCCTTCCAGTCACTAAAATAATTGCTTAAAGCAAGTTTGGATGCTCCTTGGTATCTGTTCAAGCCTATCAAAACAAATGTGAGGGTGAAAAAAACCCCTCATAAGTGAGCAGTAAGGTACTGTGCAATGGGGGATAAACAGCTTTAATTGATCCACAGTTTACTGCCCAGACACAAAGCCAAGGGAAAAGTGTCCTCTGCTTCCCAGAAGAAAATTAATACATTCTCCACACCACAGTGTTTCACTGTGTTGATGTAATTTCCATTTAGGAATATCCACTGAAGGAAACAAAGAGGTACATGACTCCTGAGCTGCAGCACTCCAGGCACAGCCCCCAGCTTGTAGTACCAGTGTGTAGTGGGACATGCAGCACTTGAGTCAAAATCCCTATTTGCCATTCCAATCAGACACCTTCGTAAAGGACGGTGTGAAGCAAAAATGCACACTGGGATATTCTGACTTATAAAGTTACTCAAGAGTTATCTTGGTTTATGTGATACCAAAATTACATCAGTTGTGAAATCTAAACAAAGTGATGTATTTGGTTTGTAATACTTGTTGACATGCTATTGCAGCGTTATCCAAGCTCCTTGATACCAGCTGAAGACTCTGCTCTTGTTCATACTTAAATGGCTCAAATCTTCAAACTCTTACTTGTGTAACTCATACAGACTTTAGGATGAGCAATGAATCACAATTACTGCTATAGATGATGTTTGCTGGAATGGATCTTAATTCCCTTTAGAGGTACAGGGGGCAAAAGACACCATAATGTAATATAAAACCTGTAAATCCTAAAAATCTGTCAAGTCCTTTGCGGCTGTCCAACAGCACTCACTATACAGTAGCTTCACTGTTCCTTGCCAACAGTTCTAACAGAAGATAAAGAAACTATGCTGTGGAAAACAGTTTCATAAAGGAGAGAGTGGACAACAGCAGATTAAGAAGTCCATCTTCTGTCTCTTTACCGACGCTCTTTCCCATTTTCCCCTCTCACATGATGAAAACTGAAGTTCCCTCTCAATCTCTCTTGCACAGAAAGAAAGCAAAGTACTCAGACTGAAGGACTTTGAGGCAACATCTTGGAACATCGGGTGTGCTGTGAAACTTTGCCACTGGCTGATATTAGGAAGTGAGGTGCAGACAGATTCCTTATAATAAATATCCTAATCTGTTTTTCTTCACCTATAAAGCTGTAGTCCTATTTACTAGAAAGCTAAACAGAACTGACCAAATTAGAAAAAAAAACCCTAAACAATTAGCATATTCTATATAACGCAGAGTTTTAGTGCATATTGATATAAATATTTATAGCAGGTCACACGTCCATGCCAGCTTCCTTCTGTGGCTTACACTGAGCTGCTAGCAGAAAGCACTGCATGATCCATGACTTTAAAAAAAAAAAATATAATGAGGCAGCCTGATGGTGTATGAGGTAGGTGTCAGAGAGTGATTTCAGAGTAGAATTGGCCTGAATCAGATCTCTTTTTTCTTATATAGAATCAGAATTCACAATAGTGACATCAACAGAATGACATGAATGGAAGAGAGGTGTAAAATAGAGCTAGGCCTCCTATTCTTTAACAGTCCAATAGTTTTGTGCTTTTTCCCACTAATTAAAAACTGAAAGTACAGTGGAAGCAGAGGAATTGGTGATTGGTCATATCATTAAGAAAAGACTAGTGACCTAAATTCACTCTGTGTGCTTTGCAGCTATATCCAATTTCCAGGAGCACTAATGCTGCTGCCTGAGCGGGCTCCAGAAGGGTCAGCACACAGCCAGTGCATGGTATTTTTCTTTATTTTTCTACAAATCCTCAATAGTACTGTAAGTATAAGGTCCAGTTACAGAGTTGGGGTTTGAAGCAATAGCTCTTGCCTCTCCTAGAAGAATGAAAAAAAGGAGATGGAACAGAAATGGGTGAAGTGGCACACTCTACACTCATGCCTTCCCTATTAAGTGACCAAATCTTAAGCTTGGAAGGGGGCACGGGACAGGGGGACAGAGTTAAAATCTGAAAAAGAGTTCTGATGATGCAAAATGGCTCTGCATGTCAACCTGAACTGCACTTGTCAACCTAGAGGAACAGACTTACAAGAATGGGAAAGTGGCTCTCAAAACCACGGATAGGAAAACCTTCCCTCTGACCTCGTGAGACTGGTACACCTCTGCTTATCACTGTGGCTCAGCACCTAAGGGCAGTCAGTTCTGCAGTTTTCAAACAAAACTAAAAGATGTATAGCACCGAGGGGAGATTGTATCAGGGATCACCAATGAGACAGAAGGGGATAGTTTGCACTTTTTGTACAAACTGATTTGTACTCTGTAGTCACTGCTCTGATAAGCTACAGGCTTTTGAACTATGCATTTCTGTGCCCCATTTCTCCACTGGAATTTAAATAGGTTGAAAGTGACAATGTTTTTCAAAATTATAAAAAGTAATGGTAAAGGCTGATCTGAGCACAGGCTCCAGAAGTGCAGCACTAAGGTTAACACCTTACCTCAGCTCCAATATGCTAGTGACATTCCTGGAGGGGAAGATGCGCCGGATGTAGTTAAAATCTCCAACAAAGAGACTTCCATCAATACCCACTGCCAGTGCTACAGGGGCCAAAAGCTTATTTCCTTCTGCCAGACCATTGCAGCTTGGGCAGGATATGCTTCTCCGGCGCCCATTCCCCATAATGCTGGTTATCACAGCCGGCTGCTGAGTTAGGAACTGGTTTTCTCCGTTGCCTTTGTGCAATATACCTAATGACAAAGAGGAGAAGAAGTGGTTATTACCACCATTCATTGCAAGAGACTTCAGGCTGTTCTCTTTCCAACAGCTGCTCTTAAGGGCTGTACACTGAAAAGACTCCAGCACTTGGGTTTTCAGTCAAATGAGAAGAGCAAAAAGGGCTTTGCAGTAGTAAAAATAAAGGTGTAATGAGATTCAGTGTTGAAGAGCACACACATACACGCCCACAGACCCAAATCTACACCCAGAGTCCTTTAGTGTTCATTATGAAAGAAAACACTGCCACACAGCTCTGGCCTGGTGCTGTGGTTTAGACTGTGATATTAACTGGGAAGGCAAAAGCAGAGAAGATGTGTTCCTTATTTCTATGCCTGGATCCTCTCATTCCAGTTTCCTATACTATGTTTTGTCTGGTATTTTGTGCCAACCTTACTATTCTCTTTCCACCTCTCAGTCTTTCACACTTTTTTTAATGGAAAATGAAAAATGAGAAAAGGAGGCATCAGAGGAGATGGTAACACAGAAAAAGAAAAGATAGGAGACAGATGAAACTCCAGAAGGGCTACTAAGGATCAGTGATAAAAGGCAAGAGGGAAGGTAGTGGTACGGATCTTTATTATGCTTCAAAGAAATGCCTTTAAGATAGGATTTATTTTCAAAATGTTTGTTAAGAGAGCAGACCCCTGCTGCAAGAACAGAGTGGATTCTCTGACAGAGTGAGCATTTTCAGTGTCATCAAAAACTGTGGGTATCTGGCTGGACAGTTTCAGCCTCATGTTCTTTCAGAAATGCAGCTGTATGATCCTAATGCAACTGGCTCCCCAAAACAGTGACATGCACTACCCAAATATCTGTTTCAGCAGTGTTGGATCCACTGCCCAGCACTGCAAGTGTGTTCAAATAGCCTGATCTTGCCTATCCTGAAGGCTACTTTAGATTTATTGAGCAAAAATATCCTTTGCTATTTGTTAATGCAGGGATCAGCAGGAAGGCTGTAACAACACTTTACAGGGATCAAATAAAATATATGCTCAGCATTCAGCTCCCAAAGAGTAAAATATGGGGATAAGAAACGTTCAGCTTAGGATATGGAAAGACAAAGAGAAGTGAGGAAAATACAGACAGGTGGTAAAGGAGAAAGACAAATGAAAGCCAGTATCTGGTCACAGACTCATACTCCTTGTAAGCCCCATCTCAGAGGGAAAAAAAAGCCAAGCAAAAGGAACCAGGAATGGGTGTGGTCCATTAAAAAACAAAAGGGAAGGAAGGCAAAAAGATATTACAGGGGAATAAATGAACAACAGAACAGAAGATAGATACTTGGACTCAGAAAGTTATGCTATGCAGAATAGTCAAAAATTTGTTGCGAAAAAATTTCTGACAGCTGGAATGTATTCCATACCTTACTGAGCTAAAGATGAAAAAAAAAGATTGAAGAAAATGCATTTTTTAAAGTGTAATATAAAGCAAATAAAAAGTGTTCGCAGGTAAAACTCCATATAGGACAGAAAACACATGGAATTAACTGACTCACCACTCTTGACATTAAGCACATGGTGTTTATCCAGGGACCATCCTCCTAAGTTTGAAGGATCCAGTTCAAATCCTTGCAGCAGAGCTGTTCTCTTCTCCCATAAAATGAGACTGGGGCAAGTCTCATATTCAAAACCCACAGACACTGAAATAAAAGAAAATCTAATATACTTGCTGAACAAATACTGAATTAAATGTCCAAAGCGTATTCCCAATAATCAGCATTCCAGTTTCACAGGCCCCTCAAGAAGATGGAGTGATTATATTACTCCCTTTTATTCTACAATATTGTATTCAGATCTTTGACTAGACACAAATTTGAAACTTCATTCACATGTACTCTGCAGGGATCTGATCATTTCTATCTTAACAGCTCACACTGGGAAGTGACTGGTTTGGTGGGAGGAGAGTGAGAAATTATTCTATAAAATTATTCTATCAGATAACAGGACAAGATCAAATTCTTTATTTGCCAGGTGTTCATAGCATTTATTTAGTGTATTCTTTTTACATACCATATACCAAACAGCAGTGAAAACTTTGGGTGCATTTAAGCACAAGTGCACTTTAAGCATTACTCAGGAGAGCATTATCTCATGCAATAATGTCAGAAAGAAAAGCTACAGCAAAGACAAATTTAGAAAATATAGAAAATAATTAAGACTGTAAAAATAAGCTGTTGTTTCTACACTGGCACAGCTCTGATGCTCATTTTTAGCACTGTTGTATCAAAATTATTCTGATACTCAATGAAAACTGAAAAATATTATGATGATCACTCTTTTTCCCACCCACTAAAACCAAGCAAACTAAAAATTGCTACGGAACTACAAGACTGAACAGCATTAGAGGAACAGCGTTTTCATTTCAAATGTGTTATACCACAAGAGACTACAATAATGGCATGTGTGAAAACCCAAGTGCTCTGCAGACTGCCAGCCATGAGGATCATTTCTTAACGGAAAGAAAACAGAAATACAATGATGGGCTGGGTTTCACCTAAGTTCCTGTGCCCAGTTTTTCCTCTTTCCTGGTCTAAACCTTCAATGTCAGGTACCGATCAGGAAACAAAGGCATGGTGATGGAGTTTAGACCCTCTGAATGTGATCTTTAATGTGTAAAAGAACAGTAATACTGTGTCAGGGAGACAAGAATTGTTCAGTTTATACCTGTTCCTCCCCAAGAATCTCTGCAGTTTTCTTGCTTGGAATTACAGGTGTCACCTGAAAGTTCTGGAGCTTGTATAAGCTGACTTACCTACAGCATCTGACAACCCATACACCTTCTGACCATACGCATCTGTTTTGTCCCAGATAAATGTATATGCCAAGTTGGGAGATGCCTGAAACGATTTTTGAAACAAATGCCCTTCAACCGCCACCATCAAATGAACTTTGATGAGATTCAGAGGCACAAGAGTCTGAGTCATGATGATCTTCAGTAAGGATTTGTACCCAGCAGTCCGGGAACTCAGGTAGCTGAGCTTTATACTAGAGCCAGGGATCTCAATTTCTTCATGAAGAACCTGAACAGGAAAAGAATCAAGCATTTCACGTTAGTGAGTTTTATTTTTACTTTTTAATATCACCTCACATATTCTTACGAACTTACGACTTTCTGCTAAAGGGAATGGCTGTCCTCAAAGCAGTGTAGTGACACAGTTCAGCTGACATTTCTGACAAATAGTTATTGGGTGTCTGGGTACACATTCTTTTTAAGTACAAGTATTTTTACTGCAAGTTATATGCAAGGGAAACATGACAAACACAGTCATAGGAACCCACAACTTCC
Source organism: Empidonax traillii (assembly GCF_003031625.1). NCBI lineage: Eukaryota > Metazoa > Chordata > Aves > Passeriformes > Tyrannidae > Empidonax > Empidonax traillii. The sequence goes on from NW_020955557.1 coordinate 810,784, forward strand.
ACTAACAGTATAAAGACTAACTGAACAGAGTGTAACAACAGCACCAGGGCAGTTTTCCTTTGTCCTAAGTTATGAACAAGGAAACAGTGTACGGTTGGCACCACATGCCGGGCCTTTTCAAAATTCTCTTGAACAACCTAAGCTGTCAACTGAAATAGAGAGATATACTTGATATATTGTATGATAATGGGACAGTGCAAGGTAGTCAAAGATAAATGTGTCTGGGTGACACACACCCGGGATATCTCCTGCAGCCCTCACTAGAAAACCTGGTACCTGTCAGAACAAATGCAGCTCTACAGAGGCATTTGCTGCAGCAATTGCAGGGACAGGGTGACTGATTTCTGTATCCTTTTCACTCCCACTGTTCTTACCTGGGTTTCTGGCACGATGGGATTCCGGCTGGGAGCGTCACTGAAGAAAGTTGAAAGTGGTGATGAAATGATGACTGGGTCTGGACGGACAAAGCCACTCAGATCACAGCTGGGAATGGAGTTCTCCTCTGTCTTCATCACAAGTGTGTCCATGGCATAGAAGCTATTCCATGGCAGCCACACCGTCCTTTCCTGACTCATAAACGGGGCCCGTTCAAAGTGCAAGGTCAGGGAAGCTCCACCATTTGCAACCAAGTCAAACCTAGAAAAACGTGGCCTTTAGAAGTGATGAGACTGAATAATTCCAGTAAAAACATTCCTGGCTAATGACACAGAGGTATACCTATGGCCATGGGTATATGCCTGGTTTTGGCTGGGATGGGGTTAATTTTCCTCCTAACAGCTGCCAGAGCGCTGAGTTTTGGATTCAGGGTGACAACAATGCTGATAACACAGGGGTGTTTTTGTTATTGCTGAGCAGTGCTTACACAGAATCAGAGACTTTCCTCCTCCTCAGACTTTCCTCCTCCTCACCCCACCCCACCAGAGGGCAGAATGTGGGTGCACAAGGAGTTGGGAGGGGACACAGTTGGGACAACTGACCCCAAATGACCCATATCCCAGGCCACACAGTGCCATAGGTCAGTATATAAAGTAGAGGAAAAGCTCCTCCAGATCTGGCTGGGCATTTCTTTCCCTTTTTGTTATTTTCCTTTTCATTAGAATTTATTATAATTACTATTTTATTTCAGTTATTAAACTGTTTTTATCTCAACTCATGAGTTTTCTTCCTTATACGCTTCTGATTCACTCCCCATCCCACCGGAGGTGGGGAGAGGGAAAGGACCATGATTATGTTTTAAATGTCATGCTTCAAATGATCAATAATGGGACGTGAACCTCTGGCAACTAAACAGCTGAAAACCAGCCAAGACAAGCAATGATTTGAAGTCACCTGGACAAACCTCACTCTGATATAAAATCTGCATTAAATAATTCAAACAATGCCCAACAGACAAACCACCACATTTATTATTACAAGCCACCTTAAACAGAATAAGCAGAGAAGCCAAGTTCATTCTGAGATGGACAACTAATTATCCCTTTCCTGAAAGACCCTGTCCATCAAGCACAGAACAGGACAGGTGGCAGTAAGAGAATAGTAATGAGAAGTGTTCTACAAATAAGAATCCCTGTCCCCAGGATAACTGATCTGTCATTTTTCAGAGACATTAGGTGTTTACTCCCAACCCCCTACACAACCACAGCAGGTATGTGGAGCTGCACAGGCATTTGAAATCTGGCCTCAATGAGTAAAATGCTTCCAGGTTATTCTGACAACAGAAGCAGGTATCAGTTGTTCCATGTAAATGCTGGCAATGTAACAAATTACTCAATGACTTCAACAATTTATTCAGATTTAAATATAGTTCATCTCACCATTTACTGAAGTATTAAATCACTGAAATCAGCATTATATTTTTATTATAACAGATTAATATTCTGAGAAATGTGGCACTTGAATACTCCCTATAGCTCAGTTGACTCATATTAATTATTTCAATTCAATTGTTCGTATGCATGATCAAGATAAAATGGCAACTGTTTACAATGCCTGTGTCAGATAGATTGTTTTAGGTACCACAGCCAGTAAACCAGATAAACCATGACATATTGACTTTTGTTTATCTGAATCTGTGTGCATTTCAAATAAGCTGATACAAGGGGGAAAGAGCACTTTTTTGCACAGCAGGAAATTGTCTAAATATATTCAATTAGAATCTTTTGATTACATTCTACCCTGAAGAAACTCAAAAGAGAGTGGATCTTCAAAAGGAAAGAGAGGCAGAAGGGAACTTTTAACAAAATATACTGTTCTATAATGATAATTATTTTTTTCCTGGAAGTGTTAGCCTGCATTGCATTTTAAAATAAAATATTTCTGGTCTCAGCTGGATATTGCTGTAGTCCACAAATGTTTTCATAGATACAGAACAATTTATCTGAAAGGAGTCTGCCTGCTAACACGTCATTACCAGAAGTCAGCCTGTTCGTATTTACATGCAGTTAGTATTCAAAATGCCACGTGAAAAATTACTTTTGTGTTTACTTAATAGCTCTTTGCCCTGGGAGGAAGGCAATGCCTGATACCACATGGTTCCACTAGATCACACCATCTGTTAACCAGTAAAGACACCATATATGAAAGAGGGGCTCAATGAACAGGGACACTCACGTGCCATCCTGACGAGTGATGGTGTAGCCGTACTTTGGATACTTGACAAACGACACGTTGACCCCTACTAGAGGAGTTCCATCTGTAGTCACCACTTGGCCTCTTATGAGAGACACAAGACTGAAAAAAAAAAAAAAAAAAAGAAGGAGAATTGAAGGTATTAATTGCAAAAGCGAAGTTATGTTGTTTATAAGCGGAGCAGTGGAACACTTGTGCCTCATTTACTCGAAATCCAATTTTCTCCAAAGAGTTTTCGAATACTGAGGAACCACAATGTTGCCCAGCTCTCTCTGTACACCTTAATCAAGACTCTGTTTATCTATACAGTGAGATGTGTATACAGAATGGGAGTCAGTGCTTTCCTTGTCTAACAAGGCTTTGCCTCGTTGTCTAACGAGGCTTTGCAGTGTAGATACCTCCCTCACATTCAGCCAGGCCAGAGCTGTGACCCTGCAGCCCCACTAGAGCTCAAACACCTCCCTGTGTACAATAACATGCCTGTGGGTGCCTAATACACTTGAAAAATATGGTGCAATGCCATATCTTTTTTTCTATACAATTAAATTCTCCAAGTTAAAGTTCACATTCCCTTATCCTACGGAATGACTGATGTTCCTACACCACATTCGGTCCCAGTTTGGAACCCTCACTTTGCACTTGGCCAGCAGGAGGAAGGATTTGGTTTTAAGGCCAGCTTTATGCACAGGCAAAACAAAGAGTTTTCTCAGCCAGCAGGATAAGCAGCTTTGCTCAGCCTAAGGGACATGAAGATGAGCTATCCCTCCAAGGGGCACAGTCATTTTTTTCTCTTTGGAGAGTGCTTGTTAAGTGCACAGCGGGCAGAGAGTGCTGTTGCTCCCAGCTGGAGATGAGTCTCCAGCCCCTGGATCCTTTCCCTTCCTCCTTCCCTGTACCCTGAGAGAAGCAGATTGGTGGGGGTGGAAGCTGCTTGGTAAAAGGGAGATGGAAAAGGAAGAGCTCGTTGTAGATGGGTTCCATTTCTACACTGGAAATGTGAAAACAGGACAAGTCGACCTGGGAAACAGGGAGAGAGTTCAGTGCTCTTAACCCACAACCTCAGGGACCCCAACCACACATTTTCCTAACTGTATTGTACTGGTTATTTAAAAACTACTTCCTCGTATTTTTATTCCAAACAGGTGTAACATTTTCTTCAATATTACATAAAAGAAACGAATTAATGAAAATGAACCATTTTCTGTTACTTTTCTTTTACAACTTTCAACTGCTTCTTGACCCTTCAGGTCAAATTTTAATTTGCAAAATAACATTTCATATCAGAATATGGGATTTAATAGAAATTGATACTTGCTAAGAAAAATCTACTCGGAAACATATTGGACAAAGATAATTGCCTTGGTATTATTCATTTTGCTTGAATTATTTTACGTGATAAACACTGAGAAACAGTTGCAGGAAGAAAGTCACTCAAGCTTTTCTAGGGGAAGTGTGCAGAAAGCAGATTTAGAAAGAATTTATCATATGGCAGAAGAGAATACGTAATATCATGACTTAATTTTTTCTACCTTAAATTGTAATATTTCAGGAAATAATGTGAATAAAATATTTTGGTCAATAATATTCCTTTTTATTTCTAAAATTCTAAAATCAAGAACACAATGGATATTAAAATAAGGTAAAATGTAGTTAAAATCTGGATTTATAATAAGCAATATTTTGACTAATAGTCACACATAGGACAACCTTCCATTGGTAATCTTTTAAAAGTGTAACTTACAAATTAGGCTGATATATGAAGTGCTTTTCCTTTCTCTTTAACAAGGAATTTAAATGTGTAAAAACATGTAGCTACCTTTTTTCTGAAAACTTCATATTGTTTCTGCACAGAAATGATTAATGAGACTTAAATATTTTTGCAATCAATAAATTGTGTTGTTTATTGCTTTAGCAGGGTAGGAAATAACTTTTTCTTATACTAAGACTGGAAAAAAATAATAACCACTATTTTGCTCCACTTTTTCCTGTCTCTCAATGGAATGAGAGCAAACAGAGCCAGTATCTTTCATGGGAGTTAATTCTTGGGACGATGGCAGCTTCAGTATATGTAAAACTTGGGAGTCTAACCCTGTGGCACTTTTCAAAAGTCAAAAACCTTCGTTTTAAAACTTACATTTTGACACTATACAATAATTTGCCTAAAACTGGTACCAAAAATAACAGCTGAGCTGCAGAATTATCAAAAGCACCTTCACAACTTAGAGGCTAAGGCCAATTTTAACATCATTAATATGCCATTTGCACAGTTATGCTAAAATCTGTAGTGTACTTCAGAGGAATAAAACAGAAGTAAGACTCCTGCCACCAGCAACCCTGGAAAACATATTTAAAAAAAAAAAAAATCTATAATTTCAGATGAGATCTTTCTCAAGGGAGTCTCAGGACTGAACTGCCAGCTCCTGCTTAGCCTAAAGCTCTAATTCATAGAACCATAGAATGGTTTGGATTTGAAGGCACCTTAAAGATCATCTTGTTCCAACACCCTGCCACGGGCAGGGACACCTTCCACTATCCCAAGTTGCTCCAAGCCCCATCCAACCTGGCCTTGGACACGCCCAGGGATGGGGCAGCCACAGCTTCCCTGTGTAACAGGGAAGATTTTCTTCCTAGTATCTAATTTAAACCTACTCTGTCAGTTTGAAGCAATTCCCCCTTGTCCTGCCACTCCAGGCCCTTGTGAACAGTCTCTGTCCATGTTCCTTGTAGGTTCCCTTCAGGCACTGGAAGGCCACAATTAGGTCACCCCAAAGCTTCTCTTCTCCAGACTGAACAATCCCAGCTGTCCCAGTTTTTCCTCCCAGCAGAGCTGCTCCATCCCTCTGATCAACTTGATGCCTCCTCTGGATCCAGCACTGACTCAGCACTTGAATCATGAGATTCCTGAGGGTCACTTCCTGAGCTTGTCCAGGTCCCTCTGGATAATATCCCTTCAGATGTGTCACTGCACCCCTTAGGCTGTCAACAGCTTAATTCTTAGACTGTTTTGAAGACTCCAACTCATATCTACACTTAAACAGCTTGATTATTTCTAATACAATACTTCTGGCTTCTCTTTACTTGAGGAAATATTGCTGGTGGTAACTCATATAGACCAGCATTGTACTAACCAGCCTATGGACTATTTACTTTTTATACTATAGCCTGTATTCCTTCAAATTATTCAGCCTCATGAATTAGTAAGTTTCTCTCGTCTTGTTTTCCTTTTCACAGAGCTCTGCAGAAAATTGCAAGAATTCCCCCATCTTAATTTTACAGAGCTAATAAAAAAGACCACAACAAATTTCAGAGAAAGTAGAATTATTTTTTCTTTTTTTTTTTTTTTTTTTTCCCTTTCAAACAACTCCATGTATGTATGCATGGAGTATTTTACAGAATAACATAAAATCTATATTATACAGAGCAGGATCCAGAGGGGACTTTGTGATGGAATATGGAACTGATTGTGCGGTTTGAGCAGCACAGGAACGAATACAGTGGGGACCTGCCTGGTGTATCCAGAAACATTATGATCCTTGTTTTACAGACAAATATTGAGGTACCTGCTCTACATCACCCATTAAGCCTGTAATGGGATCCTGACTGAGAAAACAGTTTCCTGTAATGAAATCCAATCTTTTGGGTGTTATCTCAAATGATGTTCTTTTTTAAGCTTTAACTTTGGTGATATGAACATAATTAACATATTCATCAATTTCTTAGCATCTTTCCATGGAGACCTGTTTAAATAATATTGATAATACCAATCTTCTTGTAAGCATACAATGGCATCAAATATCAATTAATGATGTGCTGGCTTTTAGATTCATTACAAATATATAATTAATAATCATAGGAAAAACAAGCTTTGGAAAAAAACAAACAAGAAGAAAAAGAACACTTAGTCAGATGTATTGATGATACAAGTAAAATGGTTTTATATAAGGAATAAATAATAAAACTCCCTACGTTAATGTATCTTTAAATTTATTTGAAATGTTATTCCACTGTTGAAACTTGTGTTAATGGTACTAAATAAAACACAATCTCTTTTAACTGGAAACTACTTTGCATTTCCCTTGGTCTAGACTGCAGTCTTCATGAAATATAAACCCCAGAAGCTCCTGCTCAGTGAAAGGAACCTTCTTCTAGGTGTAGCCAATACGTTAAAATACTAATAAAGGCTAATAAAACTCAGTTTATGAAATAAAGTCCACGTCATAAACCACAACAGAGTGTGATCAGGGCAAACATGAAGCACCTGAGAGCAGCATCTCAAGTTAAAACACGAATAAAATTGGTGGGAGAAATTCTCAACTGCACAAATCCAGTGTCACATTCATAGCTGCTACCTGCTGTTGAAGGGATTTTCTCCTGGGATGATGTGAGTGCTGTCCTTCCCCACCAGGAGCTTGATTCGATCATAGAATGACTTCACAGCTGGTGCTCCAGAGTGGCTCTGCTGGATGATGTCCAGGGGGTCCCGCGAGCCCCGGCACAGGAGGCTGTTCTGACAAGTGGCCTGGAGGCAGCAGTCTGGGTCCAGGCAGTCCACCAAGCCATCTGAAAGGTAACAATCCTCACATTCAGCCAGCTGCACGGTGCTGCTGAGCTGTAATATCCAATGGAAAACTGAAGGCACTGGGAAAAAGTTAAAGCTTACTATTCATAACATCTCTGTGCCCTAAAATTGGTAATTGAGCCAATGGTGCAACAAGGATGAGGCTCTTGAGCACCCGGCTTAGACACCTACGGGTTTAGTCATCATATGGCATATCAGATTGTTCATCAAGAATATTTCTTAAGGTGCATTTTTAAGAAAAAATAGAATTTTAACATCAGAAATTAAAATGGAGTCAATGGGAAGATTGATCTGTATACTTAAGACAAATAACAACTGACTATTTTTAGCACATAGAGTAACAAGTTAGCAATATCCTTTGGTATCAGCATTTAACGATGTTCTCTCAATGGAGTTCTACTGTAATTTAGAAATTAATAACCATTTATTTTAAAACACTATCTTCTCTGGCAAGAATCAGGCATTCAATCTGCAATCTATGTCTGTAAACCTTCAGAGCCTCTTCAAGGTGTATTAATCTGATTTTTCCAACACAAATATGGCATGGGCATACATTGAACATCATACAACATAAATAGCATTCCAGGGAAGCTGACAAAAGTATATTTATGTAAGATCATAACTCATGCATTTTCAAGATTTTCAAATGCTCAAAAGACCTGCACAGTGACAACTGAAAAAAAACAACAACAAAAGAAAAAAAGCCCAACCCAAACCTATAATAAACTTTCTTATTTTACAATTAGCCTTGTATTTCCATTGTGTGTGCCTAAAATGACTGTGTCTGATTTAAAACCAAAAATTGCCGAGGTATGCTGGCAATCTTTCAGTCAGGCCTCCAAAGACATTTAAGTCAGACAAAGCACCTTGTTGTGAGAGCTGCGTGTTGCTTTAAGGTCAGCCGCCTATTCACATTAAGAGTTCCATTTATCTTGAAATCCTTTCCAAAGTGGCCGTAGGAATTTTCTGTTTTGCCACAGTCCATTTTCCACCCACTTTATATAATCACTCTAAGGACATCAGGAGCTTCAGTTCAGGGGATAACTCAAGGCGCTTTTCCCATTAAGCTCTGAGAACTTTTTCCCAGTATCCTGCATTCCTGTTCAGTTTGTGAGAACCCTGCAACTCTGAATTAGAGCTGCCCACTGTTTAGTCCACTCACTTCTTTTACTCAGACGACCACCAGGCAAAAAAAAAAAAAAAAATCCCATCAACACACCAGAAATAACAAAGGCAAACCCACAGGGTATAAATTTTACATTTACAGGTTGCAGCTGCATCGCATTTTTGCTTTACCTGTTATTAGAGATGAGCACAAGTTACACCTGCAATGACCTCATCACGCAGCAGATTATAGGATGCTGCAACCGAACCCTTCTGATGACACCATGAACTCTGAATGGGCATATCAATCTCCCAGCCTCCTGTCAGTCATGAGAATCACATCTTTATGCTCACGAGCCCCCCTGGATATCGCCTGACATTGCAATCTCCAGTAAATTACCCTGCCACTGCCAATCTCACCGTTATCTCACAAACAATCAAGCAGGCAATCAAACTGCTCTGAATTGCCAGTTCAGGACCTGGGAGGCTGGAAACGTCTCCATTCAACACCAGGGAGAAACCTGCCTGTGATGCCTCTCATGTAAGAAGGTTTCAGGGCAGTTATGTGAATTCAGACCCACACGCTCTCAGCTGGCTGCAACAATATTTAGAAGAGACAGGCACAGAGCATAACAAATAAAAACAATTCACTTGTTTGGAGCATTATTATTTATAATATATGGCTATATTCCCCTACACTAATTTACTCCCAGATGACTGGATTCAGGAGTTAGGATATTTTTACCTTATGTGAACTAGTTGAGCCAGCAGCACTGAGTTCTGGATGTGTTCAGCACACCCAGCCAGACCCTGGGCACTGCTGCTTGGTATCAAAGGCTTACACACCACTGTGCTGGCCACATTCACAGTTGCTGCTATTATTGACTTTGCTGCTCTCACATCTCTGACTCTATGCATGAAAATATCAGTTACTCAGCATATATCAGTTTTTGTTCATGTTTAGTTTATCCAGACTATTATCACAGAATGACTGAGGTTGGCAAAACCTCTGGAGGTCATCTGGTCCAATCCCCCTGCTCAAGCAAGGCTACCAGAAGCCAGTTGCCCAAGTCTGTGCCCAGACAGCTTTTGAATATCTCCAAGGCTGGAGACTCCACAAGCTCAGTGGGCACCTGCTCCAGTGCTCGCTCACTGCACAAAGAAGTGTTTCCCAGCACACATTTGTGCCTGGGATTGTTTCTCCTCATGTGCAGGACTTTGCACTTCATGAGGTTTCTACCAGCCCATTTTTCCAGCCATTTAGTACCATCATATTTGAAGTAAATTGTTACAAAATCATTTATTTGCATTAGACTCAGTTGATTTAAACAAGGGCTAGATAAAAAAGTACTTGCTGTAAGAGAAACTCTGCCATTAGCATGAATTTTAATTAGAATTCAGAACTTGGATTTTTAATATATGTTTCAGAGCTTGTAGTCTTCCAGATTTCCTCAGGTATGCTGAATTATTTATACAGTTAATTCAGTGACAAAACCCTCACCATTCACCTCCCCAAAACATTGCTGCTTTTCATGGCATACATATCTGAGTTTAAAGCGGGCATTTAGCAGCTCTCTGCAACTCTGCATGCTAAAGGGAAGAGATTGGAGAGGGAGTGAAGATGGTGCTGAACCTCCTCCAACAATGTGAGACCAAAAGAAGTCCTGACCTGGCCTTAACTGAGAAGAAGGAAAGAGGAAATTTTGACCTGATTTAAACTGGCAGTACAGGATTAACTCTCCACTGCTGTTCATGGTTCTGAATTCCCAAATCTTTTCAGAAACCAAGCAAGTGTCAATGTTCCTCTTGAAGACTTCACTTCTTCTAATGGATACACACATTTCTTGACTTTCCACAAGCTTCTTGGCAGACTTTGCTATGCAGCAAAAAGAAAACTTCAAAGTATTATATGTAAGCAGACTAACCTCCTTGTTAGTGCCATATTTGAGAGGGCTTTATTGTTGTGTTCCTTTTGACCATCCTTACAAGGACTAAAAAGCTCTCAGTAGGAAGAGTGATATATTTTACTGCAAATGTATTTAGAATCTCTCAGCAGCAGTTTTCCTTCACCACTGAATATACCTTCTCACCACTTCCAGGCAACTGGATGCCAGAACTGTGCTACAGCCTTTCTGCAGAAAGTTGATGCTTGAGCTACTGGGGTTTTGCTAAACCCCTGTGAGTAAATTATCTTTAGTTTACACACTTCTCCAAACACTTGCAGGTTGTGCTTCAGGTTCAATTCACGATGCAGGTTAGAAATGAGTGAACTATGACTTGACATCCAGCTGCTTGAGAAAATGCTTTCTGTACCCAGCAGGGGACAGTTCTGTTTCCAGCCCAAAACTCCTGAGCCCGTGCTCAGCAGAGGGCATCCTTACACTTCACTAGCTGCAGGAGCTGGGGACTTTCAGAGCCTAATTCCTGGAAATTTTTCTTTTTCCAATAAACATTTCAGACTGATGATTAAAATGGAGGGGGGGGGGGAACAGCAGCTACTACGAACCCTGAGGGCAAAAGGGTCTTTGATCACTCTAAGGGCAAATTAGTTAATTTATCATGATCCGATTTTAATTATGTGCAGTATTAATATACCCAAGGTGAAAGAATTAGAGATGCTCTATCAGATTATCAAAAGAGTAGGCCTTCTCTCTGCCAACACAGAAATATTTTAATTGAGCTCTAAAATTGCATGCAGAACTGCTTCCACAGGCTGGCTATGCCACAGCCCAGTATATCTTATTACCAGGAAGTTTTATCTAATATTTAACCCAAATTTTCACACTTTTCAAGCCTGATCTAATTACTGTCAGCTACATTGGCATATATCATTCAAAATAATTCCTCAGAAGTTCCTGGTGCTAACAAGAAAGGAAATGCTCCTATTCCTGTTCCAGCCCTGTTTCCTCAAATAGCCAAACTGGAAAGTCTCTGTGTAAACTGTCAGGACATCCATTATACCACTGCCTTTTATAGCTAACTGCGAGCACAACAGAGCATTTTTGTAACCAAAGCTGCCTTTCAGGAAAAGCTGGATCATAAATCCCATATTTTGGTGAAGTAGAATTAACCTGGATTCTGTGTAATGCTGGGTGTGCCTCCAAAAACTCCACAATAAGGGTATAAAGATGGGTATAAAGAGCCACTGTAGTGATTTCCTTATGCAATATGTCAAAAGAAATAGGATCTTAAAAAGCAACGTACCCTCTCACATTCCTCAAAACACCATTGTACTACCTTAAAGCACCCCGGAATATGAAATGGTCAAGCACCAGCCCCACTTCCCTTGTCCACTCGGGATCCCTCTGTTGCCCAGAGCTGTGGCAGCTGGGAAAACCCTCATACCTGAGCTGGAAGAACCTACTGCAGGTGTAGCTCCAGCTACACCCTGAGAGCTTGGGGGGGTCTCTCAGAACCTGTGTATAGCGGATGATTGATGCTCCAGCTCCAAACCACACCTTGCTCAGAGCAAAGCTGACCCAGACAGCTCCAAGACGAGAACAACCTTGAAAAAAACGTGTTTGTTCAGCCCTGGTGAACACAGACACCTACATGGACACCAATGCCTTTTTAAACCATGGAATTTGCAGCCCCTGAATTTCTTGCTTTCGCCTCTCCACAGGTTGTAAGAGCACGTTATTATGGGAACACGTCCCACGAGGGGCAGAGGCAGGATAAGCTGACTAATGTGTGCAAAGGCGATTAGGGGCTGACACCGAGTTTGAACAGAATCACACACCAGCACACTCATTAGCTCTTGCCAAACTTACAGAACGTCTAGTTTTGATACACACTTTATACCCCAGCCCACATGACTCAGCCTGGCCCCCATCCACAGCAGATTTCAACCACTGATTGCAGTTAATGCTCTAAAACTGACTATTGTACAGGCTCTGGGAAGGTATTTTCTGCGCCAAGAGTATTCTGGGTATTTATATTGAGAACTTCATAAAATCTTTTGTCTGTGCTGAATTAGAGACCCCCGCTGAGGCAATGCTTGTTGAGGCAAGCTAAATTACATGATTTGCTTTTGTGCTGTGAAATACTTGTATTATCTTAAATGTCACGAGCCTGATGCAGTATCAAGTCAAAGGATTTGTAATTTTCTAAAAGCAATTTTTTTCTAAATGTTTATTGCAGGAAGACACTTCTCTTTTCCTTCTATTTTCCTTCTGTCTAATTTCAGAGATGAGTTTTCTAAGACAACTCAAATAAACAGCCTTTCAATCAGTCAAGTGCACTGTCCTGACAGTGAACTTCTCCAGAAATGTATTTTCCTCATGAGTTGAAGAGATTTCATACTGGAGCAGAGAGCTGACTTTCCCTCATTCATTATCTTTAATGTATTGTGCCAAACAGAATTACCACCAACTGTACTTCTTGGTGGGGTTACAGCTATAAAGCAACAAACCGAAGGGCAAAATTTGCCTTCTGAGAGATGCACATCTCTCTTTGGAAAGCCAAGTGGAAAATAAATTAAAATGTATTTTAGAAAGAATGTCCCACTTTGCATAACAAATAAGAAATTCCTCATTCTATTTAGCTTAGTATTCTATACTGCTGTGGGTCGCTTCCTTTCCTTCCCCTCCCAGTTTTAGTCCAGATAATTACATTTTGAGGAGAAATGTGATCTGGGAAGTGATAATAAGCAGTGATTGTATTTAAGTCTTTTTTCTTTTTTCATTCTTTCTTTTTTTTTTTCTTTTAACCTGCCTGCACCTATCCTCTCCCATCCTGATGAAATCTGAAACAAACCAATTTAGCAAAATTTTGGCTATTTTCTGTTTTTCTTTCTCTGAGATTATGCAACTGTATTGCCAATAAAAAAGTCTAAAAATTGGCAATTTTAAAAAATGGAAAAGGTGGAAGAAGAGAGAAAGAAGGAAAAGAAAAGCCTAGAAAGAGCGACCCCAGTGGGAAATAGGGGCTTCTGACATGGCTGCTTCTGCAGAGGTTCTTAAATATCTCTCCTAAGTTATCCCAGGATGCTCAGGACAAAGACCCCTCAAACATAATGGGTATGAGCTGCATCAAATACCTATTGAAACTATTATTTAGAAAAGACATAGGAGTTTTGCTGTGCATTATATTGTCTAATGTAGCTGGAGGCACTGTGAAGTCTAAGGTGAAATCTAGTTAAAAACACACAATTTAGGGAGATGCTAAAAACATTTTTCAATTTAGGAACAAGCAAATTATGACAAAGCAGTTATTGCAAAAAGATGGGTATAAAGAGGCACTGCAGAGATTTCTTTATGCAGTATGTCAAAAGAAAGAGGAATTTAAAAAGTAACATATCCTCTCCCATTCCTCAAAATACCACCTAAAATTTCCTAAAATAAATCCACAGTGAATTAAATGGGTTATATGTGTCTATTGGGGGGATTATATATTGTAAGCACAATTATAGGTCTTAAAACAAAACTATTTCTAATCCCTCCAAAAGATGCTTAATAACGATTAGGTTACTGAGGAACTGATTAAGAAGAGATACTGGCTTTAAAAGTAGCCAGAGCGAGTAAATTCTGTAATCCAAACATGGTTTGGAAAACAGAAGCACTTTCCAATTTAAAGAGATCTTAGAAGTGACTCAGTGCCAGAATCTCCTTCCTTTTCAGCCAGGCTTCCCCCTTATAGACAAATAAATAAATGAACAGATAAATAAGAGACTTTCAAGTTTTTTCAGCAAAGTAACCTACACATTGTAGTAACCATAAACAGGTTTATGCTGAATCACAGAATCACAGAATGGTTTGGGTTGGAAGGGATCTTAAACACCATCTCTTTCCACACCTCTGCTATGGGTAGGGACACCTTCCACTAGCCCAGGTTGCTCCAAATCCTGTCCAACCTGGCCTTGGACACTTCCAGGACGAAGACCTAGTTAAGCCCATATCTCGATTTGACCTGTGATGGTGAGGACAAGTGCAGGTCCAGTGTCACCTCAGATCATGCCCAGCTCCACCTGAACAGCCCTGGGAGGATAAAACAGCTTTGGACACCTCTCCTCTCTCTGCTCTGGAATCACGTTTTATTTATGTGAGTAATCCACACTGACATCTCATTTAAAATGAAGATTTTTAAGTCTCAACAAGACAGGGACACATCTGCCCCTTATAGGAATAAACCAACTAAAGAGCATTAAACTAAAACAGAATGAAAATATTACGTATAATCTTTCATTTTTCTCTTTTTGAACTACGGTGTGGAGTTTGCATTGTGGCAGATAATAAGACAAAGCAGGACAAATAGGAATCCCTCTGGAGTCAGTGGCAATGCTCTTCCTGACATCCATGAAATGAAGACTTGGCCCAAGGCCTTTGAATCTGATTGTGAGGTACAATTACAATAGGAATGGCTGAACAGGGAGAGAGCTCCAAAATATGTTAAATTTGCTGCCACATGGGGAAGAACGGAAGACAGAAAATGAAAGTTTTCTTTCAGTGACATGCTGAAGGAACTGCACTTTAACAGCATGCATAGATGGACAGAAAGGAAGGAGGTTCAGCTGTCCAAAGAAGGACCCCATTTAGGCAAAAAGAAAAAAAAAAGTATTTTGAGCTACCCTACTGCCTTCTGAAAGAACAGCTTGTGTCTTCAGTACTACTCCAGAATTACCTGCCTATGTTAACAGAGCAATGTTGCTAATGGAGCAGCAAATGAGCTCAACACTTTGCTGCAAATAAACTCAGCTGAGTTTCAAATGAAAAGAGTGACTGGGAGGAGAGGCAATTTCTTTAACTTCCAATAATCTTGCATTTTATGTGAAACTTGGGGTTCTGGTAACTAGCTGAATCTTTAGCATTGATTCCCACAGTACAGTTTTCAGCTTTGTCTAATGAGAAAACTTAATTTTATCTGTTCCTTTCTGTACAGAGTCACAATAATGTGAAGGTGCAGTTCAAAGCACAGAGCACACATCCCTTCCAGCCTCTCCATTCCTGCAGGCTCCCCTACAAACACAGAGGTCACAGGACACATTCCTGGCCAGGTGTGTGGTGATCCAGACACACAAAGAGCAGTACAGCTCAGGCAAAGGCACAACTGCCCTCTGAGATATTAAGTATTTAAGTGATTAATGCTATACTTGAGTTTTGTTGTAGCTCCTGTGACATTCTGACAAACTGATGGTGATGACAATGGCTCTGTCCTCACAGTGCATTTTGGAAAGGACCCCATGCTGTCTCAAAGACATCTGAAACTCAAAACACAATCAAGCAAACTGCAACAGCAAAAATCACCAGGGCACGAGGGAGACCAAAGAGCTCTGCAGTGCCACAGCCCGTGGGTAACTCAGCTTGTGCCAGCTACAACACACAGCGTGGCAAAATCAAAGTGTCTTTGGTTTCTCAGGTGTGCCTGGCAAGTGTGTGGAGGAACGGCAGCTGAACAGGTGTTGAACAGCACCTGAGCTCCCTCATACAAGCACTCTATAGAAACACAATAAGGATGAGACTGTGAGAGAGCAGGAATGATTGCTGAATTAAAGTGCTGAGCTCAGGGTCAGGAGACAAGAGGATTCATTTCTGCCTTTATCATAAAATTCCCCATGTGAAAATGTGTGGGTCAAAGGGACTTCTCAGGTTATCTGGACCTTGGAACAAGCATAAATTTTCAATCTATTTACACTCACAAGAAGTGATGGGCTATAACCTCTCTAGTCTCTGGAAAAAAATGACTTCAACCTGCAAGCCTTGAGAACATCTGAAGAGTTCCCCCCTAAATCTTTCCAGCCTTCAGCCTGACCGACCTGTTTTCTTTCAGGTGCCTTACTGTGGTAAACCAGAAACCACACACCTTGCAAGGTAATGGAATATATGATTCTGCATTAATTATTAATATGTCTATTGTAAGGCACAGTCTATGTATTCTTTGCCTTCGATGAACTACTATTTGCCTTCTGTGAACTGAGTTTTAGAATTCTGCAATTTCACATCAGGATGAATAGCTGAATGGTTTCACTGGTTATTTTTTGCCTGTTATACAAGTGCAGAATAACGTCCTGGATAGATAAATAAACCTCTCATTCCAGTATTTCTAATAATGTTTTCCAAAGTCATTCCATGCTTTGAGGACATTGTAATGATACATCCATTTTCAAATTGTCCTTCATGATCTTCAAAGTATGTAAAAACTGCAAATCTAAGCAGTTCACCCTTTAGTTTCTTACACTGCATATTAAGACAAGTTTGGTGGTTTTTTTCTTTTTGATATTTAAATGCCAACTAATGTAACTTGGCAGTTAGATTCTGCTCTTTACAATTCAGTTACAGCTATAAATCAAGCTCCAGTTCTGCATCAGCTTTAGCACTTGTAAAATACTTCCATAAGCCCTGATCATGTGAAACCAAGGAACTAATAGAGGATTTACATATTAAAACTAGTGGATGATACCCAGATGTGGTTAATATCGTGTAATCAAATCCAAACTCCCCTGTTTCTCAGTTTGGGACTTACAATTTCTAAACCCTGAAATCTTACATAAAATTAAAGCAGTCGTCTTAATGACAATTTTACCCTAGAAGCAGCCATTCCAAGCAGCCAAATGTTTCTTTGCAGTTTTAGGAAATACGTTTATAAAACATTTATTAAGCAGCAAACAATAGGTGTGCTCTTTAGATTAATTATTGGCCAAAGGAAGGTGAAGGGTCACAAGGAAGAAAGCTGTGTCTGATGCTTGGTTTTTAACAGAGAGCAGGAGAACATGAAAAAGAATTTGTGACTTACTAAAGGCATTGTATTGAAAGTTGCTTCAAATGAAGGAGCAAATTAAACAACCTCGTTTAGATGGCACAACTCAGAACTGCTTTCAGAATAGAGTGGCCTAGTACACCATGGAAGGCTCTACAAAATGTGAAAAACTAAAGCCATCTTTGGAGGGAAACACAGGACACATTCCATATTTAACAGGATAAGTCTGATAAAGAGGAGGGAAAATTGAAGAGGGCTGTCAGACCATGCCTGCCTGCTCAGCACACCTCGCTCAGCCCTTCCAAGTCTGGCGAGTGAACTGTGCAGTGTGACAGCAAGTGACAGCCACTGACACGGGATGTGCCCAGCAGAGCAGGACAAACACTGCTGAGCACCCTGCCCTGTCAGCTGCTCTGCTGGGCACACTCACGGGGGGCTCTTCTGCAGCCCCCGGGCACCAGGAGCCACAGCAAGCAGTGCTGGTGGGCCGGTCCCTGCTCCCCACCGATGGGGTGCGGGGTGGGGCTGCGCCTCCCACCCGCCCTGCCACGGGAGCTGCGGGTCCCCAGGTGTCCCCCACGGCCACAGCTCCCTCCTCCTCATCTGCTCGGAGACAAATGTAACACCACCGCTGACAGCCGCGGCTCCCGAAGCGGGTGTGTGACACCCTCTGCTCTTTCGGGACCGGCAATCGAAGGGCTTTGCTCACCTCCCTCGTTATCCTTGTTGTCGGCACAGGCGGTTTCCATGGCGACGCTGCATCCCGGCCCCCTCCAGCCGCTCTGGCAGACGCACTGCCAGCTGTTCTGGCCCAGCGTGCACCTCCCGTTGCCGTTGCACAGGTCCGGGCATCCATCTGGGAGGACAAACGCAGAGGGTAAGCCCAGGGCACACCCACCCCGCTGCAATATCACTGTGCAGACAAAAAGGTCCTGCTGCTGGGACAAACACTCTCGGCGAAGAAAGGGGACACCTCTGAGAAACCGGGATCTAGCTCGAGCCAAAGGGCGGGAGGAGCCCTAACTGCTCTAATACATGTCCTAAGAACCCCGTGAAGGTTCAGACTTTGAGCTGACAGTCTGCTGACAGAAGATCTGCCTCCTATGAGTACACAAATAGGAGGGGGAACATTGTCTTCAACAAGCTCGTCAATGCTCAGAGGGCTTTTGCACTGTGAGTTGCATCATTCTCCAGAGCATCTCTAAACACAAGGTTTAAATAAATGCTTTTGTCTCTAAACACAAAGTTTAAATAAATAATTTTGAAAATATTTTCCTTCATTGCCAGTAGTTTTATGATACCTACTTATTTAACACTAAGTTTACTTACTTTATGATGTAACATTTCACACTTTCTAAAAAAAAACCTTAGAGGAGATATCCCCCAGAAGATGTATGTTTTGAATTGATTATGGATATGACATGACTTATTGTATAGCAAGAGCCAAAATAGGAACAAAAATATTAATTAGCTAAGCTGCTTACACGTTCTAACAAATGTCCATAGGTGATAGAATACCACGACTGCTTTTTCCTGGAGCTAAATGAGTCTCAGGAGGCACTACTGGTATCTTACTGAATATTCATTATGAAGAAGGGTAAGAAAACCAAACTGCAGCCTTGGTAAATACAACTAAATCCATCAGCAGCCAATCCACACAAGCACGTGTATTTGTCTGTGGAGGTGACAGAGGAGATTTAAGTGACCTGCAGCAGGTCTCTGACATCACCTCTTCATGACTCTGAGCAGAAGACTGTGTTGCCATATTGACAGTAAGTCTTAAACATTCACAAGCTCTCATTTGAGTTGAAAGTACTGCCTGATCCTGCCATCTCTACAGCTACTGGAGAACATGGAACAAGGATCTCACTTTTGGACAGAAAATTTTACCCCAGGACAGCTCACAAAGCTTCACACTCTCTCATTTTTCTCTCCACCAGCAGTGATGGGTCACTGCTGGCATCAAGACGTGCAGGGACCTGCTGCAGCTCTCTCAGGTCTCACTGACTGGTTGGGTTAGTCCTCCACATTTTACACTGTGCCCCCAAGCTGTGACTATTAATTAAGTATTCCACTCCTCCAGGCATTTTAAGAGCACAAAAGGACTAATGGGCACCCTACCAGACTGTGGATACTCTTCTCACCAATTGTGAAAGAGGAAGGTAGCAGTGAGAAATAGCCTGAAAACAAACAAATATGTTTTCTTTGCCTGAGCAGCACATCAGAAGTGCAGCACTGGAGAAAGACTAAAATGACAGGATGTCACCTTTGTGCCCCTTGGCCTCTGCACGTAGCAGGGAACAGAAGAAATGGTCAAGCTACCACAGCTTTCCTGCTAGTGCTGAAAGGTTGAAGCCCTCCAGAAATCACTAATTTGGACTGCTGTGTGTTTCTACAAAAAACCTGTTCAGAAAGCCACAGCTCTGAGTTTATCTCTTCCTGCTCCTCCCAACTCCTTGGCTGTAGCCAGCTGGTGGCAGAGGGCAGTTCCTCCCACCCCAGAGTGGTTTTCACACTTCTGCAGGAGTTTACCACTTATCACAATAGGTCCAAGACTATTCAGTTCATGTTAAAGAATATCAGAAAGCTATCAGCAGATATAAACAAGTCCTATAAGTTGTATTTCAGTGTTGTTGTATACTAAATAAATAGTGCCCCTTTCAGTTAAATTTAGGGTTACTTTGCCATTACATACCTTAGCTGTAAGAAATTTCACTGACTTTTGCAGTACAGGTAACGGATTCTCAAGACATTTATTTTATCTCTTTCATTTTGTCAGGTTGCTTGAATGACCGAAATGATAATGTTTGAGTGGAGGCATCACAGTGTAGGACCAATTATTTGTTTTAAATGAAAACCAAACAGTAATTGTGAATACACACACACACAGGGTTGGTTTTAAACCGAGGCACTGAAGAGAATTAAACCACTGAAGCAGTTTGCCTTGCAGCACATGAGCAAGATGAAAACATGAACAGTGGGGAGCTAGCAAAATCCCTGAAAAGTTTTAAGTGCAGCTGGGGATTAATGGACATGACTTTGCCTTTAGTGTAAGGAGAGGAGGCAGCACCACTGCTACAGACATGATGTTGCTAGGAAACACTATGCTACCTCTCCAGAGCTTATTTAACCACAGCCTTCCAAAGACACACTGTTTGAATAACATAAATATCAGAGGGAAGGGAATGAACAGCAGTAGACTATAATGATAAGATACAAGCACTTGGACAATAATGTCTTCTTTTAAGGATCTATTGAATTAATGATGAATTAACTTCAAAACAGCTTTAAGTAATGGACAACTAACTAGGTATTTTGCATGGTTATGTCACCATGCATGCTGATGTGCATTTTTGCCTCTTTTCAAGGAAGTATCTATACAGCATCACAGTCTGATAGACTAACTGGACAAAGGAGCTCCATTATGATCTAGTATTAACAAGTTTTCTTCTAAATGAAGTTTAAATTTAGGCATTGCACTGATTATCTCTTTTTAAATTTTCCTACATGTGTATGTGCACAGTGATGAGTACCTGTGAGCATCCTCTGCACACACAGCATTTCCACGTGGCTCATGGGCTTTGATGGCCTTCAAGGGATCTGGAGAGTTTCACTCTGCAGCCCACACTCAGCAGTGTGCAACCTGCTGGCTTAGGAATTCTCTGAGTTAGGGAGCCACAGAGAGAGTAAGGCAGTCACAGAGGGAAGGGCTATCAACATCTTATCTCGAGTAACCCACGGAGGTATGAAGCTCTCAGCCACAGCTCAGAGAACGGCCCCTCGTGCTAAGCAGACAGGTTGCTACTCCTGCTGTGCAGAGAAATTCCCCTCATCTTTTCCATTACAGTATGCTTAATGGAAAACGTCAAGAAGCAAGGTTAAAAAAAGAAGAAAGTGCTTGTTTAAAGCACTAGATTGACAACCTATTTATTCACAGAACAGGTAGAGTACAGGCAACAGCAGTTCAAGTGTCTCACACTTTTGTAGCTGCTGCTAAAGGTGAAACACTAATGCAGCCTCCCTTCTCTCTGAGTCTCCAACTTGTCTGTGGGACTGGAAATTGGGACCTGCAGTACAGGTACATATGCAGTAATTAAAACAGCAAGAAAGATTTCAATATGTTTTGCCTATGAGAGATCATCAGAGTCAGAATCATTGTGAATAGCAAAAACCACAATATGGAGAGTGCATGTTTGGAAAATGGGTAGTGCTGGATATATTTACAAGAGAATACTACAATGAAGTTATTCTGAGACCAAACTGTAAGGTGGTTAATTCATTTTTGAACTCAGCAAATTAATTTCCAGTATCTTGGCAGTACATCAAAAATTCTAACCCAGTTTTGGATAAATTCTGAACAGAATTCCTTTTCACTCCACCCATACTCACAAACTCCAGGTATACAAATACACCTCTCCAGTTTCCCAGACATTTATAGATTTTCCTTGGCATAAACTACTTTAAAATTGCAAAACAAACATTTTAGGTAAATTGAAACATAAAATCTGCCCAATTCGTTTGTGGTTTCAGTCAGAATCATCAGAACTCCCACTTATAATGGAGCAAACCATTCTGGAAAGGAAAGAAGGGAAAGGGCGAACAGGGACAGGGAAGTTAAGAGAAATCTTGCACTTTTTAAAGGTTTCAAACTTTGAAGGAATAGGTAGCCTCTCAGTATAATTAAAGAAAAAAGGAGAGATAGGGGAAAAAAAGTAAAATTTAAGTGGTATCTCGTAAGCACTTAAAGACATGGATGATGCTGTTTTGTATATGGAAAAATAAATCAAGAGGTTATGTCTTCTGAGCCCTTCTGATCCTACCCTATCAGCCATCTCTCCTCCAAACTCCTTCGAACAGGACTTTCAAGCAGCACCCCTCCTCATTTAGAGCTCACGTGGTGCAGCAACAGTCTGGAATATGATATCTGCTGTTTATCTTTCTGCCTGACCTCCTTTCACACGTCCTGATCCAAAGCCCCCTGGCAGGCAGTGAAGCCTTTCCACTCACTTGCACTGAGGCTGGACCAGGTGATCCTGTGGGTGTAGAAGCCCTGCAGTAGGGTATGTTCTACAGCACAGGGTTTTCTCGCTCCTAAGATACACCCGAGTTTCAAGGGGAACATTTAAATGACATTTAAATCCTCCTCTTCTCATTAGAGCTCTTAACTACAGAGGTGTAGCAAATAACAGCAGTCTGGGCTATGATGGTACCTGAAGAATATAGAGAAATGACATAATAGCAGTAATGACAATAGCCTGTTTAATTTGGATTTTAGAGGATAATCACTGTTTTCATATTTTCTGTTCATTCCTTCAGTGAGGTGCTGGTATGCCTACAGCTATCTAGCAAATAATAAATGAGGCACATAGAACAAGGTACCTAGCAACATTGAAAATAAAATTATGCTTTTTATTTGCTATTGTTATATTTTAATCCTTCAATCCCAAAGCCTGCAGGGCTTAGTTAAAGCCAGAGAAAGGGCATACAAATAAAAATGACACACAGTGTTATGGTAAGCACACACGAGTTATTTTCTGCAGAGCAACAGTTCAACAAAAATAAACTCAGCCCCCAAAGCATGTAACTAAACACATGTCAATGCAATACGGTATTTGTTGAGTGAGAGGTGAGGCCCCTTCGAGTGAGTTTGGACAGCTCCAGAACAGCCTGGAGCCATGCAGGGCACTGTCCCAGGTCTTTGAAGCAGGACAGTGACACTGATTGACAAATTGTGAACAATTAACCCGGCCTTTCACAGTGTGACACAAAGGCCATTGTCACTGCTCAAGTACCACAGCAGCTCTGCTTGGTTTCCAGACAGGACTCACACAGAGCTGGAGATTCTCTGTGGCGCTGAAGAGTTTGTTACCAACACGCTCTGACTGCCTTCCTTGCCTCTTTTTCCACTCCTTTTTATTTGTCAGAAAAAGCATTAATTTTTAAAAATACCCAACACCCTAAATATTTAAAGATAGGTATCAAACAAAAGGCATGTACAGAATAAATATCTACTTGCAGATGTGCTGGGCAGATGAATACATGCCTGAGTTAAAACTACAGAATGACCCAGCTACAATTTTATTAATTGAACAGGCTGGGAAAAAAAAGGGGAAAGACCAAAAATTAATTTTCAAGGACTCTGAAATCCTCCACTCTAATACTTCTTGTGCAGACAAACAATTATGAATTTTAAGTATGATTCCTTTAATTGCCTGGGATGTGTATGCCATAACAGAATTTCCCTCTAAATTCTATCTATCTACGCAGTTTTAGTCTTTCACATGTAAAGGCAGGAACTCAGGTAACATCCAACTTTTTAAACAAAATAGAGAAATATAAGAAAAATGTGTGATGTTTTAGAAGAAGAGAAGTAAAGCTCCCACAAAGGGGAACTGCTGGTATTAAAAATGAAGTTTCAAGAAAAGTTACTTGCATCTTTTTGAAGAAAAAGAACAACAAAAAAGATACAGAAACACACACACACAGAGAAAAAGAGAGGAAAGCTCATGTTGCAATGTAGGTCACAAACATTTGAGATTGAAAAAACCCCAAGGGCTGTCAGAGAATCATGCCTTGTTAACAAGGGATTGCTCCCAGCAGAACATTCCATTTTATCCAACTTCATTTTAAGCGACTCCAGCAGATGGGCTCCTGTGACTTTCTTGAGGGGAAGACACCCTCGAGGTCCCTCTCTTGTGCACAACCAACAGAGTTTTTTCTGTCACCAGCTTTTGGTGTGACACCCCCCCCCCCGCCCCTCCAAGCTGCCAGCAGCTGGGCAGGAAAAAGAGGGGGACAGATTGTGCAATACTGCCCTGAGATTTGAGGGAAGCAAACAGGTCAATGATCAAAAAAATCCATGTCTGCTCAGAAGGTTGAGTCTACACACAGAGTTCCAGCTGAGCCCTGAATTTGGACTGCTGTGTATATTAAACACAGTTGCAAGAAGGAAGAGAGGCAGCATAATGAGAAGTTCAGTCATAAGACTGAGAAGCCTCTGCAATGCCAAGTGCTCTGGGGCAGCCAGGAGGCCACATCCAGTCCTGCAAATGTGGGATGTCCACGATGTCCCAACATCACACAGCCCCCACATCACCCACAGAGTGCAGGCAGGGCCAGGGTGGTCCTGCCAGGCAGTGTCCTGTCTGCACCCTGAAGACACATCCCATCCTGCCAGCAAGCCAAGGCTCTGCACCGTGGCTTTATCGTGGCCAGCTGACAACAGTCTGGGTTGTGCACCAGCATAAGCACAGTAGTTCTGTGGAACACAGGTAAAGACACTGCTGCAGCAGAGCTACATAATTCCTTCTGCAGGCCAAGGAGATTATCTGCTGCAATTCTGAGCAAGAGCTGAAATCTGACCCCAGCAGCACATTTCAGTTACACAGTGTATTCTTCTCAAACAAGACTCATACTCAACTCCTATTCATATATCCAATAAAAAGACATATAAAAGATGCAGTAAAATTTGTGTTTAAGATAGCTGAGTCTTTCAAATTAATCTTACTGTAACAAAATCCATTTAGAATATAATTCCAGGTGAAATTACATTCATAAAACCACTACCACAACCATAATCTTTTACTGTATTAATGTTTCTGATATTGCATACAAGGACTGGTATCATCCTTTGTAATTTGTAATATCTTTTCTGAGAAAGAAGCCTTCTCAAGCTGGATTTATCTCTAAAATAACGTCTATATAAATAGTTTTGTGGCAGTGTAATGACGAAGTGACCTATCCGACAGGATGTGTAAATTCAGTCAATTAAGGGCAACAAGCAAAACACTGCCAAATAAAACACTGCCTTCAAATTTAAAAGAATATATAACCTAATTACAATTAGTAACTTAAGTCCCTGCATTATTCACAGCGTTATGGCAAGTGGTTGCAGTCATTCCTTCACAAAAATTAGGATTCACACCATAATTGCCTCTCACCTTTTACTCTCTGAATGCCTCGATGGGTCAGCAGAGAAAGCTCTATTGTCACTGCCCAGCTTTTCTCAGGACACAGATGCCACCCAGCATTTCTTCTGCTTCAGGTTTTAAAGGGAAGTCAGCATCACTGCATCTACTGCTCAGGAAATCTTTTTAAGCAACACTATTTGCTGCAAGCTTGTTTCAGAGCAGAGGCAGGGGAGGTAAACACCAAGCCAGGCTAAATCAGCCGTTTCCTGGTGAGCTGAATGTACAAATACTTTGAGTATAAGCACACCAATGTAATCCTTTAGGAGTTAGGTAGACAGAAAACCATCCTGCAAACAGGGTCCACACTGGCAAAATTCAGCCAAATTCAACAGAATTACATGGATTTCAGTCAGCTAATGTACAACCTCACGGCAGATTGGCTGCAGCTGGGCACTTCATATCATACTTAAAATTATTATAAGTGGTTGTTCTTCAGAAAACACATGTTTTCTATGATTTCTATGTGTTAGCTGACTACCAAGCATGGGGAAAACCCCTGGATCATAAAGTGCTGCTGGTGGCTTTACAGCCCTTCCTGCCTGCTGGAAGGATCATGGATAACTAGGGCTTCTCCTGCCTGAAGGCAGTGAATTCACTTGGAAATGGACTCTTTTCGTCAGGCAGGCATGAGCCTGATCAGTCCCCAAAGAAAGAAGCAGCACTTGGATGGATCTATCCTAGCCAAATACCACTAGCATCAAATTTTCCATTTCCAAACATTTTTATAAAGTCCTACTAAAGCTAAACTAACATTCCAGACATTATAAGACCAATATAGGACATTCTCAGTTCAGTTATTCAAAATACACTTTTTTTCACTTCACAAATCCTCCATTTATGGCATACAGGAGGAATGAACTCCTTCATTCCTTTAATGAAAACTTCCACTTATATAGAAAAATAAAAATCACTTATTATCCACTTTTCCTCCAAATACAAATTGCATTTCTCTGACCATAACTACTTTAACATAAAAAAAGTTTTACACAACAGAGGAGTTCAGGTCAATCAAAATGCCCTGTAAGCTTAGTCAGCATTTACAGGGACCAAACAGAACTGTTCTCCTTACACCACTATTTCTAATTTGATTTGAATTCAGGGATGTGAGGGAATGGGATGTGCACACACAAGTAGGGAACTGCAGATATTACACACTACTTATGTTGCTCTATATGCTACAGAAGATGCATAGGAAGGGCACTGAGTGGTAACAGCCTGTCCAGTGGGCAATAAGGAGGATTGTAGGGAGCCTGCCACAAAAACTATGGGCCCAAGTCTGATGTCTGACCTCACAACAACCCTGCTTTGAGGAAGAGGCTGGACCAGATGACCTCCTGACATCCCATCCAAACTGAATTATCTATGATCCCTTTGGTTTTAGAGCCTTATAATTCATAATTCTCAGGGCAGGGAATCCCAGTTTTCTCAGGCATTATTAAAATATAATTACTTGCTATTCATTAGATATTAATGCCTGCATAGAATTTATAATTTAGCAATTAACTTTCAGGTATGCAAATGCAGATCCTGTGTAAGAGCGCAGGTTATCTCTAACAGCAGAATAAATATGAGCCTTAACATAAGTAGACAGTTTCCTCTATTACTCTGGAGCAGATTAGAATGTTCTGTCCCTTAAATTTGGTACAGGACTTTGGAATCCCTTCAGGATGAAAAGTACTCTATAGACATGTGCATTATATTTTGCAGCTGATCTGCTTAAAGTATTAATCACATCGATTCCATGGCTGCTCACTGTATGGTTTCAGACTTCAGAGTTCAAACATTCCAGCTGTCCGAGAGGAAAATCCCAAACAAAAAAAAAAACAGAAGGTTTTTCAGAAGCATTGTGGGATAGTTTGGAATGAAAAATAGTAACATACACTTAAATGTTTTTCCTGCTCCTTCTGGCTTGCAGTAATCCTAAATATTCATGACAGTAAAATATTATTAGGAGTGACCAAAAAATAATGGACATTTGGATAGTAAAATAAATATACCTCGCATGTTTGTTAAGGCTAGAATTTCTGGAGTTTAAATATGTACAAGTGTGAAGTATGAAACAATGCCCACGACCTAGGAGCAGTATTCTGCCACATAGGTAATATATGGAAAACAAATTAAAATAGATAAGCAATGTATTCTGAGTTATGTATTTGTGTATGTTTATTTGTTTGGCAGATGTAGGATAGAAGATGAATATTTCAGTACGTAAACTATAAACATGCCTTTAATTCTAAAGTGCAAGGCACCATTCTGCATTCCCTGTCAATATACATAAGCCTCATGAATATCATGCCATTTTCCAATTTTTATATCTACCAATGGCACAAATAGCTAATAAAAGCTATGGAAATAAAAATGTTGTTTTCATAAATAAACTGGTTTAAATCCTGCATACACAGACAAAGCATAAGTTAGTTCTCTTTTTGTTCTACTTTTTAAAACCTGCCTATGTGGTGAAGGAAGAAACCTCCTAATCCTTCATACACAGCCAGTTGCTTTGATATTTAAATACTAAATAAATCTGGGAAAGTGATTTTGATCTGCTATGGAGATCATCTTCTCCATTCCACCCCCCCCCCCCCGAAAGCCAAGAGTATTTAATCTGCACTTGGAAGAAATTTGGAAGAGAAACGAGTCTTTAGGCTCTGCTTGCTTTACATTAAACATGTTTACTATCAGGCAGCTGATGCTCTGCTCCTCCCCTCGCCTCACTACAAGTGTCCTTAATTCTCTGGAACGAATACTTAAGTCTTTCTGCTGCTAGGCAGAGTATTTATTTTCCATTTCTCTGTTGAAGCCATCAGAAGAAGCAACAAGATTTCTAACTTGATTGCCTTGCATCTATATTTGACAGGTTTTAAGCCACACCAGTACAGGCAGGTTGTTACTTGGTATATTGGGAGTCTTTATCAGGAGCACTTCACTCAGGAAGGGAAACATAAGACAAGTGAGTTGGAGATGTAGCCAAGATATCTAGAGACTGCCTCATCACCAGTTAAAAGGAATTTCCAATGACGACAATAATAATAATAATAAAAAATCTAAGGTCTGTACATGGGACAGCTAAAGGGCAACGGGCTAAAGTTCTGTGCTATTAGTTCTTTCTTTGCAATGCTGAAAATACAGCCTGGGTAGCAGCTCATAGAAAATCTAAATGTCAAAGAGATGTCAAAGAAATTTCTGTTTTCTATCCTGATTATTACTTAGAAAAGTCCCAGAGGCAGGTACCAGAACATGAGATTACTCTGAAGGCCAGTATTACCAACCCTCAGTGCTCAAATAAAATGATAACTGGTTTCCACACTCTGATTCCCACAATTTCAGTGGGCTACAGTGTCATTGTTCATTGCTTATACATAGCTGAACTGTTAGCACATTTCAAGGAACATGTTAGAAACTCATAATAATTAGGCTTTTCTTTAGTTAATAACCATTTATCCAAAGTTGCGAAACCAAGCAGCCTTTTCCCACTTCACAACAATAGTTTGGAGCAGAAACACAAGTCCTGCCCTGGCTCGAGCTGCAGAGGATTTCCAGAATGCTCCATGCCATGAAAACCTAAGAGAACACCTTGTAACACCAAAATATCACCTGAAGGTCTCTCTCCTGAGGTTTGATGCAGTTTGACTCTATTGAGTTTAAGATCTTCACGGATCGTAATCAAGCAAAGTG
Source organism: Empidonax traillii (assembly GCF_003031625.1). Lineage (NCBI taxonomy): Eukaryota > Metazoa > Chordata > Aves > Passeriformes > Tyrannidae > Empidonax > Empidonax traillii. Next base: position 839,431 of record NW_020955557.1, read on the forward strand.
AATTCTGGAACGGCTCAAGGTTTCAGAGTAAATACATATGTGGGAATATGCTTAATCAGGCACAGTGCATATCCAATTTACTGCTGTAAGCAGTCAGGAAGTTTCTGTAAAAATCCTTTTTAAGTGGAAAAACTCTGCTGCAGATTAATGATGACAAAGCTTTTCTCCTCGAGATACAACTCTGTCAGTGCGAGACTTCCAAGAGAATTCTCCACCTTCTTCTCACTCAGAATGAAACAACTTGCTAATTGTAATTATTTCTTAATCTGGACTGAAGTCACCTAATTTAAGTAAGGGATTGGTGGCAGTAGCCCTGTGAAAGTTCACCTTTAGTAAACCTGTAATCTTTTGCCACAGGACGAAAAACCAGAAGCAGCACTGAAGAGAAGAGGCATTTTCCTTTTCACTTCACTGTCATTAGTTCACTTCTGAGTGACATCTCTCCTCACATTTCATAACATCTTTATCTCAAGCAATAAAATACAGAAAAGAAAATAAATAACTAAGATCTGGGGGGCATATTCTGCAAATAACTTCCCAAAATCTCCCATTTAATTGCAGTGGGAACACTCACCTTAAGAAATCAGGCACATTATATACGACTTGATAGAAAGTTTTCCAACTACAATGTTTTATCTCAGAAATGCTGACAAAAATCATTAGTAGAGAAGGGGAAACTAACTACAAAAGTTGAATAAACAGATGCAGTCTTTAATGGAAGGCAAATATGGTAAACTACCTCAGTTCTGCTGAATAAATATTTCCCTATACAAAGCATCTCATACTTTAAACTTTCCATGCAGTAATGTTTTTAAATTAAGTAATGAGGATTTAAGGACTTTCATGGTAACTGGAAGTACAATTACTGGCCTAAGATGACAGAATTTACTTAGAAAATTCTTTGCGTATGGAAGATTGAAAGATTAAAAAGAATGGGAAAATAATTAGGTTTTAATAAGCAGTCAATGTTATTTAAAAAAAAATTTCATGTGGTATGAAAATAGTAACAATTTGAGGAGACACTTTAGTGTATCCAAAAAGTTTGCTATCTGAGTGATATTTCATACCTAATTAACTCTTTTGATAAAGGATATGCACCAGTGTTTGAAATTAAGGGTGGGCCGGACCAATTTTAATTGACTTTTTTTTTTTTTTTACTGAGCATATAAGCAATCAAAATTGCTACAGAATATCTAACAGAAGATTCCAATGAAGAATCATAAACCCCATAACATATATAGGCCTCTCTAAATCTGAAATAAGGAAAGGTAATGCTTAAAAATCTCTCTCTATATTTCTCATTTCCCCTTCAACCTTCTAGCCACACGTGTGAGAACGACACAGTAGTTTAGGTTTCTGGTCCCTAACCATCTCTGAGGGGAATGTTGCAGGAAAAAGGAACACTGCAGAGCAAGGAGGGCAGACCCATTTACACTCCCCCAGTATTTCCGTCAAGTGACTGTTGCTTGTTCAGCCTTTGCAAAGAGTGACCTTGACTCTGATAACCCATTTTCTAAACATGGAAGACTTTCTCCCTCCTAAATCAATATTTCGGACTTATTTTGGAAAAAGACCCCAAGGTTCAAACATTCACAGGACACGAGGAAGATATTTATGGACTGGCTCTATAATCAATTAATAACGATCCAAGGGAGGCAGGAACAAAAGAGTAATTTTACCCCTAGTTTCTAAAGAAGCTAAAAAAAAAAAGGATGAACTGGACCTAAAAATCTGTGTCACTGTGCTCCCCCTGACCCCAACTCAACTATCTATTAGCAGTGCTGCATGGAGCAGTGTTACCCTTTCCTTCAGAACCCCAAAAAAACTCCTATGCAGTGATTTAAGTCCAAAACACCCTTTCAATTTTTATTTTTTTTAACAAGAAAAGGCACATTGCCACTGCTTTTCATGTACTGCTATCAAATTACTCTAACATAAAAAAAAAAGAGGGGGATGATCAGAATTAATCAGAATCTGCAAATGTTTTAACAAAGTCATATTGCACTTTCACTTTTCAGCAGTAAATAATGATCCATGGCTTCCTGCTCTCAGCAACACTTTTCCGGTTCAAATGCAAGTGATTCTGCAGTTTCAAAAAATTGGGAAGAGAAACACCCATCTTCTTTTTCTGTAACTGCTTAATTCTGAGCACACTGTCTTCCATTGTCAGACCGCGTGCTATAATGCTAATTCCTCTATTAATTTCAGAGAGAAGTGATCTGTAACCCAGCATATACACATTCTGCCTTGCTTTATTAAATGGAAAGCAAAGAAGTCAGATCAGTTTATGTTTAAACTGTGTTGAAAAGTGGAGGGTTACATGCTATATTAGGGACTTAGTTCTACTCTCTGGTATTCCCAGTGGTTAAAACAAAAAGTCTGTTCTCTCATCTGTACTAATGTGTCTCTGGTTTTAGGAGAATCAGCATCTTCTGGGACGTTTAGGGGTTTGTGTTTGTGCATGCTGAATTTACAAAAATAGCTTCAGTTCTATTCTTGAGGAACTGATTCCACAAGAAACGCAGCAATTCCTTTTAATTCCTAACAATTGGAAAATCACAGTATTCGAAGCAGTAGATCAATAAATCACCATGCTCTCCTAGGCAAAAAACGCTATGGCTAAGCTGATATTTTTTTTCTTTGCTAATTTGTGCTTTTGGATAATTGTCCTCCTAGTATTGCTTCTAGCCTCAAATCACAACCTAGCAAACCAGTAATATTTTTCACTACAAACCGATTTAGTTTTTAATTAAAAAGAATGTTTTTAATCACAATTACACCATTATATTTATTTCTTAGCTAACCAAAGCTATTATCCCTTCTAATTCTCTTCAGAACAGGGGCTGCATCTTGATGCACTGTGGTTCTTTAGCTCAGTTGTTCAGCGCTCTGAGAAACTATTTGAAGGCAAATTAAAACACATGTGGTCTAGGTACATTATGAATCTTACTCATTTTTCACACTCTTGAATAACTTTAACCTTCCAACATCTACCAAAAAAAAAAAAATCTCATCTGAAATTTTATAATTAAGCAGAATGAATACAGAAGAGATTAATCTTTACCTGGATTCCTGTAAAAATACACTGAAATGATAGAAGTGTATATGCTTTTCGATTATATGAATTATTAACTATGAGCTTCTGTAGTTCAGTCATGACAAAAGAGGTAAAGAAGAAATACCTAAACTTTTCCTTGCAGCTATTTTGTTGATATCTTATTTTACAGCACTTTAAAAGCGGGCTACAGTCTACTGATGTTGAGTTGATCAACCACTCTGGACTGTTAAAAAACGTGAAGAGAAACTAAAAATAGAGTGGGATTAGGAAAAAAAGCCATAAACCCTGAAGCTGGTGGGTTGTTTGTCAAAATTATAGCTCCCTAGTTGCAGACTGGAGGAAACCCAGGGCCTTTTAAAAGGCATTCTGCAATGGAGGAATTACAAATGAGGTGGGTAGGACTTGGGTGCTGTTACACAACCCATGTTTGAGAGAACCCAGAGACTGTTTTACACTCGAACATCTGGGACTCGCTGCACGGCTCCCAATAACCAGTGAGACAGCACGAGGAAAGGCAGCACATCCCAGATGTTACACATCAGTCATGGGCCATAGAGCTGGCACGTTACAGTAAGGCAGGAGTAAAAATATCCTTTAAGTGTAGTAGAATGAGAGGCAGAAAAGCTTTGCATGGATAAGCAGACAGCCATGTCTCCTCTGCCTAAATTTTCATTAGGGATAATGCTCTGATCCGTGTCACACTGAAGTCTCTGTGGAAGCAAAGTTGCTACTTTTCCATGAAAACTGCTTAACTGTTTAAGAGATGTACTTGTGTGGAGTGAAATATTTAAATTAAGTGTATAGCACGCAGTGCTAAGGGTCAGCTCTCAGACTGGAAAATCTTCAGGGAACAGCTGGGCCACGAATCCTTCCTGCTCTAATCCTGTTAGTGAATGAAGAGGGAATGGCAACAAACACAGTAACCTTAATTTCTCGTGTCCTGCTTTTCCCTTTGGCTTTCAGTATGACTGTAAGCTGCTGGTAGACTAATGAGACACCAGTATTGCTTTGTCTCCATCTATCCCAGCATGGATGTGTTTTGAAGACAACTGACAGTCTGAGACTGAGAGCTATGTGTCAATCAGCGTTATATCACTGGAAACACTACAGTAGTATGTGCTGAAAATTGTAGAAATCTACAGTGAGTTGCAGTTTCTTGGCAGCTATAAATCAGGAAACAGTGACCTCAGCATTACTCCAATTATCTGAACTTTCAACACACAGAGGGGAGCCACAACATGCAGACCACAACATCAGACCCAAATGACTTTAAGAACAATCAAGTTTGTATTTAGCTCTTCTATTTCAGTAACCCAAAGTATGTTCATAATTTCTTGGGGCAAATGAGATATATATTACATTATATTATGACTTCTGTTGTACAGCAAGCTTTGCTTCTTTTTATATGTACAGAGAAACTCTATCTGACCTGAAATAGGCTGAGTCTACCTACAGGAATAATCTCCAGAAGCAATGTTATCCTAATGGGCATTTCATAAGCAGCTCAGAATAGGGATGGAAAGAAAGAGCAAGAGAAAAGAGGTGGATAACATAAATTTTGTAAAAACTTTCTTTAATATGAATGGCTCACGATACCTCATAACTCGTGCTCTGAACAAGTCCCCATATTCATTCCTTAAGATCTCTTAAAAAACTGTCTAAGTAAGGGCTTTTAGTGAAAGAAGGATGTATCAATATTCAGCATCAGTGTGTATTCATCCTCAGTGTGCAGTTACTGCATAACAGAGAGCTGACAGTTTAAAGAGGAGCCTTTCAATAGTTTCGTTTTTCCCTGAAGCCCTAAATAGATCACACAGCAAAATCCTGAACTGACACTTCAGAGGTGCCACAGAGACCATTTTTTCCTTTTTATTTCTGACATTAATATTTTTAATACAACATTAAACTAAGAAAATATTGAGTAGAGAGTTTCAAAAGCATCAAATATCTTAGGAAAACAAGTCTCTAACTTCTCATGCATCCTGCCTTTAATTTGATGCTAAATTGGCAAGAAGCTGAAAAGGTAAAGCTTTGCACCTGAATTGTTATTCCATAGAGTTTGAAGCAGTCAGGCAAAACACATCTGGCTTTATTTGCATCTTCAAGCATGAAGGATTATGTGAAACTGATGCTGAAGATGCAAAAATTATACCTTGAGAATGTATAGGCAAGAATGCAAGTGATCAAGGAAAAGGCATCTCTAACAAGAACCCAAACAGCAGGCCTCAGAAGGATGGGCAGGTATTGTTCTCTTTTCTATTTCTTTCTTAGGAAGTATAAATATTACATATATGTATATACAGATATATTTCTCAAGATCTGGTTCTGCCTTTCTATCTCTACACAATCTGTGTCACTGACCTCTCACAAGCATCCCCGTGCCTTTGTTGTTTTGTATCCAGCAACACCATGTAATTCACTCACTTGCTGAAGCTCTGCTTGACACCACAGGGTGCAAAATAACACAGAAAATATTATCTGCAGGAGAAGAGAAGATTGTCTGACGCTGGGAATACTCCTGTGAACAGCAAAATCAGCTCTGCCCTTTCAAAAGTTAGATCAGCTCCTTGATTGATTGCCCTTCCCCTCTTTTTGTGGTCTTTTAAGAGTTCAAGAATTGGCCTGGAAATCAATATAACCCAGGTAGAAGCCCTTCCAAAAGGAGAGAAAAGAAATGTGGTTTAGTTTGGGAAGCTATTCACCAGTATCTGCTGGGTGCATCTTTGAAGTACTAGACATAATGCAGGAAGTTTTGCTGAAAACACACTCATTAAATTTTTTGGGCTAGGAAGGGAAGAAATAAGGTCATGTTCTGCAAATATCCTATAAAAAGAGAGAAAAAAGCCACTCAAGTGTTCTGACACTGCACTCTGACATATTTCAATCATTTACAGGAAGCCCTCAGCAAAGAATGCAAACAGGAAAGTTCTTCCTCATGAATAAGCTTGCCTTTCAGCCAAAAAAGATCCCCAGCTGCCCCATGTAAATTCTGCAAATGAAAAGGATTTCTGTTTCTAAACTCCCTGAAAGTCAAACCACTCTCACTATACACAAATCTCTACATAGAATATACTTCCTTACAAATACACATAATCAGCTTATGATAAAGTAAGTGGATGCATATCGTACTTCTGGATTCCTTAGTGCTACAGAAATTGTTCAGGAAGTTTACTCATCCCTGATCCACAAAGTAGCCAAGTCTATTTCGGCAGGAATTTGCAAAGTTACAAACCAGAAACAAAAAAATCCCAAGCAAGTGCCATCAACGTAGTGTAATCTGGAGACTTCAGGGCCAAGATACTTTATTCAGTTGTTTTGGAGGTGAAATAAAAGATGACACATTTACAAAACAAAGCACCTCGACAGCAAATGTAGCTGGGATAGGTAAGAAGCATCACTTTCCAGGAAGAAATTTATTTAGCAGGAACTTGCACCTCTACTGAAGCACAGAGATCCTGGACTAAATGACAATTTCTATGAGTGACTGATACATTTCCTTGGTTTGGGTTATAAAATGATATAATATATGAGACCAAAATACCGCTTCATATGGGAATCTTCTACCTTTTGAGTCTCTCCACGCTTGCACGATGGAAATGAAAATGTGAGTGATGTGCAGGGAACGACAGAAACGGTTGAGAATCTCCGAGTTTGCCTCATGAGGTACCTGCTGCTCTTCTGCTTTGCTGAACAGACACAGGGGGGAACCACCCTACAACACTGCAACGGAAGTTTGGCATCTAAAAGGCTGTATCAGAGGTGTGCTTATCAAGGAACCTGCTACCAGCTGTAAAAAGAGTGGGATAATTGTATCACCCAGGTGGTGAACTGGAATCTGCAGGCACAGAAACAGCCAACGTCTCTAACGTTCCTGGTCATGTCATCATATATATTACCAACATATTTCTGTACCAACAGTAATGAAAAGTGGTCATGACCCAAATATTCTACACATTTTTCAAATAAAATGAAAAAAAAAATGTGTTCCTCCCTCTGCAGAGCATGCAATCTAAATTCCTGTCATCTTCGCTAGAGATTTTTTTTATGCCTTGATAGGTTATAAACTGTTACAGATTAATTTTAAGTTAGAAGTGCATTGGAGAAGTCTAATATATCTAGCTCCTTCTAAATTGCTCTTTGTCAGATACGATGGCTTTCCACTGCCTCCTCCCACACACTTTCCATCTCTCCTGAAAATTGCCTCATCTTTGAGTCATTACCGTGGTAATTACAACAAGAGGAATCAGTAGTAGAAGGAAAAAAAAATCTCTGACACAAAGAGCATTATCATGGGACAAAAATATCTTGCTATATCCAAAGATAACACAATGCTGCATTATTAATGCTCCTATCGATTATTGACATCATGATAAGGTAAATAACTAAATCTTTACACTTTACTTGTGGTTTTCCTTCCAGTTGACAGCAAATATACACATGTCTAAAAGCTGGAAAGGGCATGGTCATCCCGAAACACTTGGAAGGTGGGGAAAATTTTTACTACACTTTACTTTTTAGTAAAACCAGAGGTGGAATAACATTCTCCAAGTGTTCACCTGGGTGAATCTTCGTGCTTTAGAGGGAGAGCATTGAAAGTATTTACCTGCTGGGTGTAAATTTGTTTGGATCTTTCAGAGTGGCTCAATATCCACATTGACAAACCCATTGTTCTGCAAACACAGAACACACAGATTAGCCTCCTTAGCTGGGTAAATGATCAATCCCACTTCCAAGAGCGGCCTCAGATTCTTAAAGGCAATGAAAGTACAAATCCTAGCATAGGCCATTATAAAATAAATTCCTTAGGAGGAATGCTGCCTTTTAAGCTCATTTAAAAGGAGACTGGAAGGGAGCTCATACAGTTCACTGACTTCTAGTGAGCTCACTGCCCCATGGCAGAATGGATTACCTCTCTGCTGTTCCTGACAGATGTTTGTCTCAACACTTGTTAAAAGCTGTACTTAAGAGGAGTCCACAACTTGCCTGGACAACCTACTTCAGTTTTTCATTTACTCTTACATGGTTTTTCCCAACACCTAACACAAATATCCTGCACTGTAACTTAAACTTCTTAATCCTGGACACAGAATCCATTCTTTTTCCTGAACATTTTCATTGCATCTGAAAATTTTAGGTTATTTCCCACCATGTAGGTGACAGAATCTTGGTTGTTTCCAATCTTTCTTCTTTATTCAAGGCCTTTAAAACATAAAGGGCTAAGAGAGAATTCCATATCCCTTGTTTATTGAGGAACACATCCTACAATTTTGATGTTTTTAGTCCGGGGGCCAAGGACTCACTGGGGGAAGGAGAGTGGCAGATCCCCAGCTCTCTGGAGTTGGATTTCCAAAAGCAGTACCAAGGTCAGGATTGATGGTTGGACTCAAGGATCTTAAGGGTCCTTTGCAACCTGAGTGAACCTAAGCAGAGTCTGCAGAGGTGCCCATCACCTGGCTGTGCTGGGTCTATCAGGGAGGCAGGCAGAGGTTCAGCTTCGATGCCTGTACCAGGGAGTGAAGCTCATTTCCAGTGAAAAATAAAAAAAAAATAAAAATAAAAATAAAAAAAAAAAAAAAAAAAAAAAAAAAAAAAAAAAAAAAAAAAAAAAAAAAGGAAAAGAAAATATAAGAATTGTCTGGATCAAAATGCGCTGTAGACAATTCTTACTATCAAATAGCCTTGAGTACAATCTTTCCCCATTTTCTGTCTGAAAGGGAATGCTTAACCTACATCTTATGTAGGACATGAGCAGACAGGAGCAAAACTTGGGAATATAACAGACAGCCACAAAGAAAACCTCTTATATCACCTTCTGGTGACAGCTCACCTCAAAAGATACATTTTCAGACTTTTAAATTTTACTTGTAAATGTTGAGGATTAAATCCTGATTTCACTGGTCTCACAGTGAGATTTTTACCAGCAACTTAATAAGGGTCACATTTCATGCTGCAGGGATATGAATTACAGATGGAATTACACTTTTTAGTTGGTATTTCTGTTTCATAAGATCTCCATATATATCACCCTGTCCTTGGAATCCTATCTTGACAGTTTATACACAGAACACCCTCTGCAACCATTTAAAAACAACAGCTTTAAACATCCAAATATTGTTTTCAGTGAAAGCAACAGATCTGTTTCATAACTGCACACTTTAACAGCACTCAGATGATTCAAGGAAAAGCTAAATCCTCCATCTTAAATTTCTGTCATGCAATTGGTTTGAGATTAACAACTTCTATACCTTAGTCTTTCACTTTGTTATTAGTTTTCCAATATTTTTTTCCTCATCTAGATTACCCTCTATTATTTAGTTATAACTTCCTCCATAATTGCAATCAATGAATAGTAATCACTTAATAAACATATCCTGACAGGTCTATTTTTGCACTGGGAAAAGATTAATTTTCTTTATCACCACTCCAGTAAGCAATTTTTTTTCCTTGCCTGAAGTAGCAAAGTGAACTGCGGTTCTGCTACGTACAGGCATCTGAGCAAGACCAGACACCCCTCCTTTCACTTTTATATTATTTGGATAGAGATTTATCAAAATCTGCGTAACTTGGAACGTGCATTCATTTTTATGTGCATTCATTCTTATGTGTTATAGTATTGCACACAGGCAAAAGCTGTGTAATGAAGAGGTAAAGGTAATGAAGAGACAAACTGCACTTCTGGTAAAATTTTTGAGCTTAGACATTCAACATCGAAATGTCAAAAAGTGTGCATTCTGTCAAGTATCTGTTAAAGCCTAATTTGATATCAAATAGAATAAAATATCCTGAGTGAACTTGGGTACCTGCAGGTTGCTATGATGATTTCTTTTCCACTGCCATGTAAATGTAGCACATGAAACTGGTAGAGAAACCCAAAGAGAAGCATTTTGGTTTGTATATAGAAACCCGCTTTTCTTTCTCACAAGTCAAATCTATTTGTTCTAAGTGGGCCTGGCTGAAAGTCACTGGAATCACAGCAAGTTTTTCTGCTGACTTCATTTCAGACTAGGTGTAGCAAAAAGTGGAAATTCAGAGGAAATAACCTCTCCTATGGGATTCTCATTTTTCTGCTTGGATCCATATGGAGAAATTCTCAAATGTCGTGTGAGGTAAGCCTAGCCATGCAGTGCTCCTGAAGAACTAACAGGGGTATTCAAAAATACAAACTGCGTACAACGATGGGAGGGATTCACCCTCAGCTCCTTTGCTGTCTTACTCTGCTCTGACCTGGCTTTGGCTTAGGACAACAGACTGTGCAGGACTAAAAGGACCAAAAAGGACTAAACCATGGCTTTGGATTAATCAAATGAAATAAAATAATTTAAAAATAATTTTTAAAAATCAAGGCTTTAACACATCAAAAATGCATTCCTGAAATATTATCTTTTCAGGTGGACCCTCCCCAGTGAGTAATTCTGACATTAATTGGTATGTCAAACTTCCAGTTGAAAGCGAAACCGTAAGACAGTGCTTGAAATCAAAGTGAGTTTCCATGAAATTTAAGTGCACTTCAGTTCTTCACACTAACGTTTAAAACATCTTGAGCAACTCATCCTTGTACCAAAGTATCAATTCACTCTAAGGACAAATTTTCCAGTGGTAACTTCTGGCATTTTTCATACCAATACTTACAAAAATTAGCTTTGCCATCCTTATCCTCTGAACTCTCCCTGTGGGTCAGTCCCACATCACACAAACCAGTGGGGCCATGCTGAGCTGTCCCTCTGAATTCAATCCCATTCCTGCTCTGTGCGTTTGTAAATGGCCTCCAGACATGATCATACGAAAATTCATACTAATACAGGCTTATCACAAGAATATATATCTGTCTACAAACAACAGACAACTTAGGACTGCACTGATCTCATACACAACAACTAGGAGGACATCCCTAAGTTCTTTGCACCAGTCTCATCCTTGCCACAGGCAGAACCACATTAGGCTTCAAGGATATCATCTTTCTAACACATACCAAACAAAAAAAAAAGCTTATGCATATTTTAATCACTTTAGAAGTATCACCCTTCCTCTGGAAAGAATTGATTACATATATCAGTAATAGGGAAGACATTTAGTTCAAAGCTCTGAAAATTAGACTTAAAAAAAAATCTCACAGCAGAGTTCATGAGTTCACCTTGCAATTTTCAGCATACTTTTGAGATCTTGGTAAAAGGCATCTTTTTGTCTGCACAGTAATAAAGACTTTACATACACTAATTACTTCTAAACATAGGCATATTACTAAGATATTATAAAGCAAAACAAATTTTACACAAAGCATGAACTCTTTAAAATAAGCAACTATTACAGAATTTAATGAAAAAAATATATATTAGGCATTTTGTAAAGATCTGAGAAGCGCTTAATATGAGCACAAAATGCCTGGATTAATCTAGCAGAGGTGTGTTGATATGATGGAAGTCTGAAAGCAATTATGAAAGAACACTCTGCATCTGTACTGGTCACAAAGTGTTCAGTCATAAAAGCTTTGATTTAAATCATATTAGCATAGTGTAGCAAAGCATGCAGCACCACAACATCAAAGGATATGCCCCGAAAAGATGTATCAATTGTTATTTTTTTTTCTCCAATAAGAGTATACTTTTAGTTTCCAACTCATATGTTTATCAGAAATGATTTGTATATCCAGGGAGAAATCAGAGGGGAATGAAAAAGAAAAACAGCTTGAGGGATGCAAGAATCTCACCACACTTTTAAGTAAAGAAATAACAATTCACTTGTAATAAGACTGTCCCTTTAAGGTCCCTGATTGCTATAAAGATCTCAATTGACCTACTCTTTTCTTTATTAAATTTACCACCTTAAGATAATGAAAACAGTATGATTTTGGATTAGGACTCAATAGGTTTCTTTTAAGATATACCTCACAGTCCTCCAAAAATTTTCTAGAGAAAAGCACCCTCGCCTGAACCTCACATTGACTCAGCAGCTGGATACTCTTGTTCCGTATAAATTTGCTCAGACTTCTCAGAAGGAATGTGATCACCGAGAATTTCCCAGTTTTGATTTTGCCATGGAGAAAATAACAAGGAGAAAGGCAGGGAGCTATTTCTGTACCACCAGGAACACTTAATCCTCCACCACTTGACCCCTGCTCTGGGTGGGGATGGTGGGGATGTGTTTCAGACGTGATGGAGAACAGTAGGAGGGCACTAATGCATCAGACCAGGAAATTAAAAGAGGTGCCATTCACACAAAGAAATATTTAGTTAAGTTTGAAAATCTTGGCTTGGATGATACAGGGACAACCCATTTGTTACATTTTTACTTACTAATGTTCACTTGCTGTGGAATTTATCGTTTGTGGGCTTTTTTATCTCTCCAAATCATTTTGTTTCTGATTTCAAAGGATTCCAAGAGCTCACCTGCATTTCACCCCGCACACTTTGAGTCGGAGTTAAGCACTAGGGCCCTTAAGGGAACAGCCCATTACAATACACGACAGTAACTATGTCTCTACGATTTATGAAAAGAAAGCAATATGTGCCTGTTTCGGTGCCTGTCGTTTGCCTACCAATGGTGCAGTGCTCCCCATTCCAGCCCTCTCTGCATTCACACTTCCCATCTTTACAAGTTCCGTGCTCCGTGCAGCGGGGGTGGCACACGCGCTGGTCACAGGCCGCTCCCGTCCACCCTTCCTCGCAGCGACACGCTCCGCCCATGCACACCCCGTGGGTGCCACAGTCCACAGAACACACTTCTAGGAGAGAAAAGAAGGAATAACTGATTTGCAGAGGGAAAAACAAACAAACAAACAAACAACCAACCACGAAACAAACCCAACAACAACTGGTATTGCAGAGGGTTCTTCAGCGGCAGTGGCTGAGTCGTGAGGGGAAGGGGAGCAGAACAGACGTGCTGTGGCTGCAAACTGAGTGCTGTCAAAAGCTGGCCTGTTCATATTCTGAAGAAAACTGGCGTTTAACTTTTGTTTTAAAACTAAATCATATTTAAAAGTTGTTTTAAGAAAAAAATCTGCTGGACAGACTGGGCTAGAACTGGGTCCTCTACGCAGATAAAAACGAGTTTCAGAGGTAGTGTTCCCAACACTGTCAGCAGCCAGAATGGGAGCAGGTAGCTCTGCTTTACTCAAACCTGGACCTCAGGGGATACATTTCAGCGACAGACACTGATTTGCTAGGAATGGCACTGAAACTCAGTCATTCAGCAGAGAATGGTGGCAGTTCAGGGGTCACTTAGACTCAAGGAGCGATGGGTAAAAGACTTTCAAAGGAGAGATCTTGGATTCCTATTACATGGTCAGTTATTATCTGGTGTCTCACTCCCAAAATTCTACTGCTCTCTGCCAGCTGAAGTTGTAGAAAAGCAGAGGGGTCTTTTGCCCCACGTCACCAAAGAAATGGACAATAAAACTCTCATGCATGAATTTTTCTGTCTGCTAATTCATGAAGCAGAAAACACATCATCAAATTCATGTCACCAGTGGAGTGTTATAAGTGCTTAATCTTAGGAAATAACTGAAAAAGTGTCAAAATTGCAAATATTATTTGGAGAGATTTGTTTTTGGCCTACAGTTCCATCTCAAGGTTCAACTTCCAATATAAATGCAAAATTCCCAGTATTTTTCTCCCCACACAAATAGAACATTTGCTTTCTTGTCAAATCTGTGTTGTCCTCTTTTACTCCTTCTGTTAGAATAATCAAGTTTTGCACCTGTAGCTTTGGTGAGGATGAAAAATTTTAGCTAACACTTTTGTACCTGCTTTTAGGTGTTACTTAAATTTTTTGTAATATATTATAAAACTTTAATATTATATGAACTTGTATAATAAAATATAAATATGTATAAAATTTAGTGTTACAAAAACAATATTATAAAAACTTTTTTTTTTTTTTAATATTCTACATGAATACTGAAGAGGGAAAAATACCCTTTATTTGAAAAGGTATCTTTCTAGTTTGTGATGTTTTTCATAAATGAGTAGCATTTTGATGTGCAGTAAAGCAAATTCTGGAAATAGACCCAAGTAGAGTGTTCTCCAATTCTTCAAATGTTATACTCATTTATAAATTGTGGATGTTTTTATTTTCATTTACAGATGTGAGGCACTTATGCAACTTTTTCGGTCCAAATGAGACTCAGTGCTAGAACGAAGCACAAACTCCTAACCTGCACCCACCTCACCCCCAGCTGACAGTCCCAAATAAAGAATTTCACCAAAACCAGTATCTGAGGTTCACACACACTGCTTCCCAACAGAACTAAATGAGATCAAACACATTCCAAAAACAAGTTCCTACATTATTTGCATTTCAAACCTGCAGTGGACATTAATGTTTTAACAAAATAGGAGCGGTACTGTGACACATTGCAAGGCAATCTCTTCCTTACCAACAGAGCAGTCGGGGCCCATCCAGTTGGGGTCACAGCTGCACAGCCCTGTGTCAGACAGGTAGGTGCCATGCCCGCTGCACTGGTCCGGGCACTGGGCTCTGGGCAGTTCACAGTTCACTCCTCCCCATCCCGGGCTGCAGAGACATTCCCCATTCACACACACTCCGTGGTTGGAGCACGTCGGATCCAAGCAATCCACTGCGGAAGAAAACAAAAAACGACGTGGAAAACGGTCAGTTCACACAATATGGCCTTTGGAAAACGTGTAGGAAAGTGCTCTGAGAAGTTTGTACCGCTGTGATAAATAAGGGAAATTGAGGTGGTTCTTGTTAACAACCTGGAGTGAGAATGGGAAAGTGAAGTAATTTATATTTTACATTAAATTAAACAAATAAAACAGGGTTTGACTGAACAATGACAGTTTACTGCAGCAGTGCTGTGGTGGGGAAGCACAAAGACTTAAAAATAGTGTTTAAATACATATAACAAGAGTCCCACACATTAGCCTGGAGACATTCTTCTGAAATACACTGAAGTTTCAATGATTTATGTACTGTACTTAAATTAAAAAGTAAGCTAATAAATTGCAGTTTTAAAGGATTTTTTTCCTTTGGAGTATCTTCAGTACTGCTATTATTACTATTAAAATGCTAGAGCATTGTGAGAACAATCCTGAGAGCCACTTCAGGTACCAGTGGCTCTCAGCTTCGTTTGGGCTCCTAATCATTCAGGTACTTCTGAATGTTTGATCCATGGTTCATTAATAGCTGAGCTGTGAAACTGAGAGCCCCAGGTACTTCAAACATATTCTAACCTGCAGTTTATTCCTCTTAAAAGAAACAAAACCAGATATAGACACGGATTTCATATTTTTCTTTATCTAGAAACAACAGAGTAAGAAAGTGAAAAGAGTTATGACGGAAAATGATGCAATGAAATTTCAGTTGCTATTTCAATCCTGACAAATAAAGGAATGTTATGAGCTGCCTTTCAAATAAACTTGATCAGTACCCTTATGAATTTCCAAATTTTTATCTTATATCATGAATGTGTACAAATATACTGTGCTGTGCTGCGAACATCAACACAGAGGCTTCACCAACTGCCTTTTGCTGTGGAATTGAGGGCCAAGGTCAAATTCATGCCTTAAATAAGCTGAATTCATCTCATGACTGGTATATATTAGCTCACAACAACAGGGCCAAGAATGATTGGCATTCTCTCTCGCTGTTCCAGGAAGATCTGAGTTTATAATGAAAGTGATTTATCTCTCATCTTTTCCAAATTGATCCTTCTAAATTAAGGCAGAGACATTTTCACTCTACCTGATGTGAACAATACTTGATCTTTCAAATCTCAGCTTTTCTATAAACACAGAGCCTTGTCAAATTATTTTATGTAGTTGCAGAACATTTAAAGTAAGTATATAGATTAGATACAAACAGAGGATTGAGGCAGGCACAGAGATGCAATAACATGAGTTATCAGAATAGTTTTGATTTTAATTCAGATTACAGTAGTACAAGAATAAATTACTGTAAAATTTCTTACAAGATTTTCATTTTAATGATGACACTGGCTATAGTTTTGGGTTTTTTAAAGATTTAAAGCTTAGCTACTGAGACATGAAAATATTAAAATGAAATTTTGTATTTATAGGTAAACCAAGATTGTTTTGTGGTTCAGCTCTGAAAAAAAGTTGATAAATTAAAAAAATGTTCTAAAATTATGCAGAATGCTTGTCCTGTACTGTTAGTCCTTCTTGGTGCTTAACAAAATTATAACCTGTCCAACGTTTGGAATACATCTTTCATAGCATTTCTGTTGAACCCAATAGAGAGAGCTGTGATAAAATAATTGGATTGAATAAAGAAGAACATAAAAACTTAGATCAATCTACTTTTAGGATGAAGGCTACTGCCCCCCCCCCAACATTTAGTCTTTTACATTTTTTTTTTTTTTTTTTTAGATCATGATATTTTAATAGAAAATTTAGAAGGGCAATATGTGTATAACATCATATGTGGCAGGACAGCTATAAGTCATAATGTACTCTCCTTGTCAGGAATGCATCATCTTCTCAAAAGAAAGTACTAATGATAGGAATTCAGAGCATATGAAAAACACCACCTTCTGCTACAGAAATTAACAGTCCTTCCTCTATCCTGAATTACAGTGCTCCAGCAGCTGAGACTCATTTCCACAGAATAAGCCTATCCATGCCCCTAAGCCTTGTTTTACAGGACAACACACTAAACACCTTTATCCTTTGTTCCAGACAAATGTACTTTACAGCTGTTTTGTTCTATCATATGGACAAGTAGCAGCTTTCAAAGTTTAAACTGAGGAGAGTTTTCACTTTGAGCTCCAATCTTGTTCTATTTTAATACCTGCTCTTAAGAGTTATCATCTCGGGCCAGATCCTCTGCTGTTAAAATCAGCATAATGTGATTACCTGCAATAGAACTGCACCGCCTTACGCTGCAAAGGTGCTGGCCCTGAGATGGAGGAGGGTTTACAATGGTATTTAATAAGGATTTACAAACAGACTGTCTTTGGTGTTTCAACAAAGGGGAACGTGCAGGTACGTTAGACTTGGAACTCAGGGCCCCTTGGCAGCTCAGATCGTTAGAGCTCATTTAGTATTGGGCCCTCTGTAGATTTGACAAAAAGAGGTACTGAAAGCAATTTATATCCTTAAGGACAAAAAAGGAGGTCAAGGAGTTTTCTGAACAATATGTACCACGAAGTCCCCAAAGAGCCATGAATTACACTTATGAAGTTAAATGTCATTGAAAAATGACTCGACCAGGAAAGCGACAAGAAAACCACTCTTAACTTAACCTAATTTGGTGATTTCACTTCTCTCCCCCCCGAAACCCGACTGAATGAAGCCTGACAAATACTCCACTTCATCTTGTGTGCAAATTTGTTAATAGAGCAACAGTGTTTATGCTGCAAAAATTGTGCATCACAAGTATTGATTTTGGTGCCACTTTCATTTCGGATAAATTGTTTGAACAATATGACCATGACGAATATCAGAAATAAAAAGCTATTGGGGAAGACAAAAAAAATGCTGACCCACTTGTTCTAATTCAATATCATAGTTGGCAAATGGCAAATGAGTCAACCTTCGCCGTTCCTTTTGGAAGTTCAAATCAATAGAGGAGATTTCATACATTATATTTAACTACACATATATTATTTGTATCATTCTACCATTAAAAGGGGAAATTTTTAATTCATGCAAAAACTTGAAATAAAATTAGGTGATTAATTGGAGAGACACCACTTCATGTATACTCTTTTTCCCATAGCACTAGAATTAATGTAAGAAATATGTTAAAAAAATATGGAATTTTAGGGTGGAAATGTGACGGTTGTTTCTTTTTATTTGCAAATCTTTTTTTTTTTTTTACTTATCTATTGCCCAATGATATATGCAAAAGGCTATTTTAACCTTTCCTGTCATGTTATTGACCCCTTCCAAGTTTGCAGCAAATACTCCCTGCCTTTGTAATCTATTTATCTTTTTAAGAAAAAATATATCCTTTCAAGCACAGTGTTGATTAAATAATACCTATCTTTTCATCTCAAATAGCAATTCACCTCCCAGAAACTTAGCTGACTGACAATATTTTGTAGTGGTCCCACCTTTGCCTGGTGTTAGCACAACACCTTTGTTCTATAAACTTTTCTGGCGCTGCAGATGTGTTTGTTTCTCTAGTTTAAAACAAACATTCACCTCAAGATAAACTGAATTAAGCACTACAGGAGCCTATTTCTCTTACAGGAGTCTATGGAATCCAAGGCATCTGGCCCAGATACACCACAGCCATCCTGGACAACTGAAAGCAGAGAGAGAATTCCACAGAAATAGCTGGAAATTACCATCAGGGTAAGGGAGAAGCTGCTTGCAAGGTAAAATTTACAGAATTAAGAAAGATTATTTTAGGCCATCTACCATAATCTTTCTAATAATACAAGAATTTATATAAAACAAAACATGATTAAATGTATCAAGCTCAAAGAGACTAAGCAAACAATTGCAGTTAGTACCAGAAAGAGAGCTTTTGCATTCCCCATAATAGACTCGATGTTGTAGAGCAAGTTGAAGACAGTTTTTTTCCATCTTTGATTTCGATGCAAATGATAGTTAAAGCAAGGCATTTTAGATAATTTTTGAATATCTCCTATAATCTTACACTTAACGAGAACTGAGAACTATCAGTTCTAAGTAGACAAAAAGGACCTTGCAGCATATTCTGGATATAGTTTGAAATGCAACCCATTAAAAACAATGGAAAAACTCTTGACAACAACTGAGTTCTGGATTAAAGCTGTAGTAACCAGCGTTGGGAAGCTTTAGTGGAGGGAGGCGACAGGAATGAACTGAACAAGCAGTTGCAGTGTTGGCGGTCCTACTAGTGAGGATCCTTGTGGGTTTTTTTTTTTTCTTTTTTCACTCAGATTAATGTAAGATTTTGTCCTAAAGGTGATAACTGTAGTCCAAAGAATAAACCCCTTGGTGGTTCAAGTCCCCATAGTTTTCTTCCCCTTTGTTTTCTGATGGGAGAAACAGCTCTCCATTATAGGGTAAGATAAAAATCAATACACGTGGTGGACAGCTCTGCAACCCATTCAGAATATTCCAGAGAGACTCCTTAGTCCTAAAAGCTTGTCATCCCAGTCCTATCACTTTAGTACTCAAGCTGCTTCTCCCTTTGGAGGATTAATGAAGTCTGGAATGTCATCATAATGTAACATCAACTACTACTGCCCTGAGGATGTGCCAAGGAACCCTGAATTGTCTGTTAGCAACTGTCTGGGGAATTAAATTCCCTTTTAAAACCATACTAATATACTTCTAAAAGAAAAGCAGCCCAATTTATGTTGTGCATTTTAACAGAAAACACTGTGAATACAACCAGGATTGATCTTCATGTATGACTACATTTTGCAGGGTTATTTTGTTAAATTTGCTCAATCTACACACACAAGGAATCGGACACTTTAAACCTGGAAAGGTTTTCTGCATTTAAAAGACAGGTTTTGTTCATGTGTACTATCCACCTTTCCTTAATCCTGTATGATTGCAGCTAACAGGAGTAAATTGCCCAACATTAACTCTGTAAGTCACACAGTTATCTAAGTCTTTCAAATTTGTTTCATGAGCTTCTGTCTTAACACTGATTGATATGTGTGCTTTGTGTGAAGCTGAAGCTGTACAATTTTGTCAACCACTGCTCCTTTCTCCTCTGCATTTCACACCTAAATTGTTCAGTAAATATAATCCATAAGAAAAGATTTTTCTCTTCACTCATCAACAAAGGAATTATTCAGATTTACTTGTGGCAGGCACGTTAATACTGCAAAACAAGGTATACAGAAGGCCAGATGTTTCATCTGAATTGTCATAAATCAGTAAAATTGTGGCTACCCTCTTTTACAATAATCTCCTACAGCAGTTTCATGCTTAGATTTTTCCTCTGTTCTTTCTTTTCCCCCTAGTCATTAAATAATTCCAAAACCCATAAGACAAACTTAAAACACAGAAAATAAACATCCTTACCTTCCTCGCAGTTTTCTCCTTTGTAGCCCACCGAACAGACACAGTTCCCTTCGATGCAGGAACCGTGACCTCCACACGAGGGATCGATACACTGGCTGATGGGTACATCACATTCCGGACCTTTCCAGCCACTGTAGCACAGGCAGGTGCCTTTGGAGTATTGACCATTGCCACTGCACAGAACCGGGCAGGCAGCTGGAAAAGGGAAGGAAAGGAAAACAGCACCCAGGGTCATGCACGGACTCCTGTAAAAGTGCACTAAAAATCCACTGCCAAATACTTGTGCATACACTCAAATATGTTAACTTACTGGGGGAAAAAAAAATCTAAGATAATTTTTAGTAGTTCTTCGTTCTTCGTTTCCCAAAGAAATAATTTGATTATTATCTAATACAGCACTCATGTGTTGGGCATTCCAAGAATACAACTCCTGTTCTTTATAAACTACTGGTGGTGTTGGGGATAACTACTGAGGCAGAGTGAACAGATTTGAGTCTGGCATTACTCTGCTTTGTTCCTCTAGCTCACACTCAATCTCCACAGACAGCAGAACACAAAACATTCAGTCCCCATAACATTTTATTATATAGCATCTTTCTTCTTTCACAACACTTTTTTAATGTGATGTCCCCATACTTTTTTAGATCTTTTGACTTTCACTGTAAGAATCTTGAACACAAGCTTTCAGCTACTAGAAATGCACCTTGCCACCAATATCCCTAGTGAACCTGGTTTCCACAAATCCCAGAGTGACAGCTTTTACCCTGTGCATATTGGCAAGAAAGCGCCATTATTAACCCTTATCCCTCACCCTTGTGTTATTAAGGGGGTAAGACACATCCTGAGCAAATATTCATTAATGCAAATGCAGTGAAGCCTATGAATAATAAAGGTAGTTGGCAGGTCTTGGGTGCCAGGAATCAGATGTTGTACATATGCAGAGCGATGGAAAGAAACAAGTGGTTTATTAAAACCCATCTGCATGTAAATGTTACACTAAGGCCTGTTCACACTCCTTTATGCTCATGTCTCCCTTGTAAACATGGCAATCTGTGATCCTCTGCGCCTGTCAAAGACTGGATGGGGTCCCTACCCAGAGAAATGGAAAAAATAATGGAAGAATAACAGAAAATGGGAGTAATGAAGTGAATCTTGGAGAAAAGGTACAGTTTTGTGCTCTTCTCTCTGATGCAGTTTGATAAAGACAGAAAAGTATTTCCCTGTCTTCTCACCCTTCAAAGTAATTAGAAACTAACACCTAGTTTTACAGTGCCAAAAATATACTCAAAAGCTACTATTAATCATTAAAAGGTCCTAATGTCTTCTTGGCTTCTATTATCCCTTTAACCTGGATGATCAAGAGGAACCCAAGTAATTGATTTCCTACAAAGAAATGTGTAATGGTCCAGTTATCCAACTTCTTCACTGTTCAGTCCTGCAACCCTTATTAATCTTAGCTGTCCCATTGATCTGCTGCAAAAACACATTTCAGGATAGATTTTTTTCAGGAATTTTCTTATTTGAAATGGGAAAAAATCGATCAGATAAATATAAACTCAGATTTCTACTTGAAATGACAGCTAAAATTTGGAGTGTTGAGAGTTATTTCAGTTAAGACTACAGGATGATGGGCCACATGTCATATACATAATCTTTTTTAGCCTCGTTTTTTCTACAGTAAAACAATTAAAAATATCAGTATGCTGGAGTCTGGGGTTTTTTGCTACTGTTCCTATGTCTCAGAGCCATAATATCCATCCTTTGGTGGCAGTAGGACTTCATTCTACTGCAGACCTGGTGTTCTCTCTCACTCTGAGTTTTGCCCAGTGGCTTTCTTACTCACTCCAAAAATGAACACAAATTTGAATGAAACATAATTTCCAGCAGCAACATTTTCATTTCAGATGTGATATATGTTCGCAAGTGCTGTACTGAGTTCAGTGAAAAACGTTTATGTTAAAGATCTACCAGTTTTGCTTTTCACAGCTGGTTTCAGAATTAACTTTACTGAACCAGCTGGACTGAAATGCCATACAGACAAACATCCATTAAGTCCACATTGCACTCTGGGACAGCCTGTTTTACATCTTTTTGCATGGCATCATCAAACACCCCTCCATGATATACCACATGCTGAACTAAGAGCAACCTGAACGCTTTGTGACTATTCCTTCTGCCTGCAGGTGTCACAGCTGGAGCCTGGCTCAGTTCCCCATTGTTCACAGCCCTTCACTGCCCAGGTGTGCTGCTCCTCCTGCAAGTCATGTAGGTGAGCCAGGAAGAAAGGGATCAACCTGGCACCACTTCCACTTTTCAGGCATAAAGATCTGGGGGCACAAACAATTCCTTTGTCCATAACTCTCCATTTCACTGCTATCAAAAGGATTGTTTGGGCTGACACTGATAGGTTTTCCAAATCACTGTGAGAATGGCAGTCACCTCTTCCTGCTCTCTTTACTTGCCTTGGTGAAGAGGATCTGGTGGCAAGGGATGAAGAGGCAGCCTATCCTGAGGATCTGCAGTAATCATGAGTGGCCAGTTTCTTGGTGCCATCTTGCACACCCTGACAGACTGTAGAGACACCGGCCCTTTATTTGGGCCTCATTTTAACCCAAAAATCTCTCTCTCTAGAACAAGGCAATGTGGTGGTTAATCCTGCAGTCCCTCTGTTCAAGTCCCCCACAGAAGGAAGTAAGATTGTTATTCTCTGCAATGATTCCAAGCCACTGCAGAGACTCAGAGCTGTTATTATTGATGGTTGCTCAGTGTGGATTCTCCAGCTGCACTGGGACACACTGCTTTTGCCCATCAAACTCCTCCCCATGCTGTGACAAAGCTGCACAGAAAGAAAACATCCCAGGAAAGCTAAACGAATCTGTAGGCAGTAGACAGTTTCTCTGAACAAACCACATCTGTTCAAGTAGTTATAAAGACAAAAAGTTAGAGTAAACTCACAAGCTGGATACAAGTGAGGAATAGCTTTTTTTGTGTTGATGTTTTACAGGTCAACATGTCACTCACCACCTGAAAGGACTTCTGTTCTGCAAACCTCTCCTGTGGAGTGGAAACTCAAATAAAGACAATAACTCTATTTAAACAGCAGAGTTCCTTGTAAGAGCAGAAATAATTCCATTCCTAAAATAAATAAAAAAAGAAAACCAAAACAACAACAACAAAAAACCAGCCCAAGCCACTTAGATGTGATCACCCTAGACCTAGAGTGGTCTAGACCTATAAATCTGTGCCAGGCATCTGCTGTGAGATCAATTCTCTGCTTGCTTTGTCCCTAAGTCTCATTTAGCAATGGGCAATTGCAGACCAGCTAAAAGAGATGCATATCTGCTATTTGGAGCTTGTCTATGGGAAGGCCATTCTTAGCTCCTACTTTTGATCTGGATTTGCAGGGTTCAACTTCTGGGACACCAGAGATTGGCACAGGAGAAGAAAGATTACTGGACAGTGTTGGGTCTCGGGCTAAAGAGCTCCCACAGTAGTTTTTTAGTTTTCCCTCACTCACTCTGCTCTGGTGCTTCAGGAATTTAAGTAAAGCTGAAAGCCATGTCACAGCTTTTCATTCCTCTCTTCATGTTTTTACCAGGTCAGAGGTCTTGCTATGGTTCATAAATCTATTCAGTCCTTGTGAAGCTTGTCTATGAGTTCAGCAGCAATCTGCCTTCAGTGGTTTGCCACTGCAATATGCATTGCCACGATGTCAGTGACACCAGAACTCCCCTGGGACAAAAAGGAGAACCTGTCATTTAACCCCAGGGAGGAAGTGAATACAGTTAAGATTAAGACACTTGCAACTCAAAGCCACAGTTTAATCTACAACCCTCTGCTGGGGTTATTCTACAAACTATGTGACTGGAATATCACTCTGAGAGTAAGAAAACTGACAGAGAATCTGGGTCAGATTTTGGCATTTCCAAGATTGCCGTGTCACTAAGACTGCAGAAGAAACACATAAGCAAGAATGCAAGCAAGTGTGGGTTATAAGAAGTTGGTTTGTCACTGCTGTAATAAATGGTTCTTCCTTAATCTTTTTGGTATGTGTTTATAGGCTGTTCTGTGTGAGGAAGAGAGAGAATCAAGCTGCTTTTCCACAGAAAACTGGAGCAGGTAACCAGAAAGAGCTTTCCTATGCCTATTTGCTAGACCATGTTGCTGCAGGATGAGTCCAAACCAATCCACCAAATCAATTTTACATCCAGGTAGCTTCAATTAATGTGGAAACTGCTCAAGAATCATCTGGAATTCTTGTTTAGGACTGTTTATGTTTCCCTACATGAAGTAAATGGCCCTTGTTCCAGGACAGGACTGACTGCTCAAAGTCTGTTGAAGGAATGTGAAGGAAGGTGATTTATGTAATGGAACAATCAAGTTCCATCTCATTTCTGAGACAAGCCCAACATCCCTCTAAAAGTTCTCTCTCCAAAGATTATCTTTGGAGAGTTATTTTGGAGTAATGTTGATATTCCCTGATGCATGAGGAAAGGTGATTTGGTAACAGCCTGTTACACATGGATGAGGAGAGGAGATGGCAAGGGATAACACCCAGATGGTCTGGCATCAAAGGCCACCAAGTTTCCCAGCTGCAGCCTG
Organism: Empidonax traillii; assembly: GCF_003031625.1. Lineage (NCBI taxonomy): Eukaryota > Metazoa > Chordata > Aves > Passeriformes > Tyrannidae > Empidonax > Empidonax traillii. The sequence continues at coordinate 864,040 of NW_020955557.1, forward strand.
TGCACACACTGCCTTCACCCACCCTTGCAGTATCCACACACACATACTCACCAGAGGTGTTCTTCTAGAGCATGGCAAGAAGCCAGTAAAGGATATCTGAGGAGTCAAACTCTTGGAGGCTGTTGCAGAGCTTGGGTTTGTTACACAGCTGCTTGGTTGAGAGGCCTTCCCCTGCTACTTGAAGTTCCAAAGAGGATGTGAAGGTAGAGCTCTGGTTTGGTTTCTCTTGCTGTAGAGCAAACATTACCCTGGTGCAGAGAGTCCTGTACCACTGGGATCTAGGCTGTCAGTTCTCTACTGCAGACTCTTTTCAGTTCCTCCTCATAAAATAGACAAATTGGTATTCTTCTCTTCAAAGCTATTTGAGTCTCTGGGCACAAATATATGCAGACTTGAAAGGTTTTTGAACTTGCATCTACAATGCTTCACTGTCCTGGACCAGGTCACAAGCAATGCCCTTCTATTGCTCTTATTTTGTGAGCAGCTCAGTTTTACATACAAATGTAGATTTTTGAACATGGCAGAAGAAGATTACCCTCCTTTGTGTTATCTACAAGCTTACGAGTCCCCCTGTGTCAAATTTTTTTAGTGCATACACCACAGTTTTTTGTGGTGCAATGCCCATGGTGGGCTGGTGAGGGGAGCCACTGGTCTGGATGGACAAGGGGCAGTGGTTGAGCCAGGGCCAGAATGGCATCCATAATGATTGCAAGCCCTAATTTTGCATATAAAACCAGGTTTTTCTCATCACAAGCTGGTGTGGAAAAAACAATGAGCTTTACTGCCTGTTTACAATGCAAACAGCACGGAAAATTAGGGCTGAGTGTTCCAATGGGAGTTTAAGGCTGAACCAACAGAGGACACGGACACATCTGAAGTGCCCTTACATTCTAAGTACTGCTGACTGTTCCATCAACCAGTTTCAACAAGATTATCTGCAAAGTTAGAACTCATGGAAGAACGTCCCATGACTGATCACAGAAGTAGACAAATTCATGGAGTGAAGCTCTACAAAGGCTTCTAAGCACAAAGAGACATCATCTATTGTAGGAAGTCCTTGGTCTAGAACTAAAAGAATTTACCAGAGAAGCAACAAAGACAGGTACAATTTTCACCCTTCCTCAACTCTCTGCTGCAGGCCACCATCAGAGCTGAAACCCTGGGTGAAATGGAAGTTTGGTCTGAGCCATTAAAGTTTTGTTTCATTAATGTGACCTCTATATAAACAAACACAATCAGAAAAAAAAAAACTTACTGAAGAGATACTATTTGTATTCCTATGTAAGATATGTTTGGCCCTCGTTGAACTGTAGAGACCTAAGAGAAATAAAGATTATTTTTAAGTGTAGATGTCTAAGTTTAGGAGGAGGAAGTGAATTTCAGTCACTAAAAACCACTGAGCTGATTGGGCAGTTTTGATATGCTCCTTAGACAGAGCTGCACAAATTCCCAGGTACATGAAGAAGTGAAATACACACTGGCATAATAAAAATAAAGTTGTTCTTTGTTTCAGCGGCCACCAGGAATTGTACTGAAGACACGTAACAGGTCAAACTTCTCACCAATGAACCTTTCCAGTGACCCTCCTGGGTACAATTCCTCCAGGGGATGATTAATTCAGACTCTCTAATGGCTCGCACTTGGACTTCCTTCTAGCAGAGATTAAGCTGCTACTGCTGAGAGATTATGCAAGGTTTTGCCAGTATACAAAGAAAATGGATTACTGGTTCTGACAGTCTAATTTGAAGCCTATAAATGCACTCCAGGTCAGTCCAAAGCGGAGCCAAAATAGAGGAAAAATCTAAACCAAACGTAGTCTACAACTGCCTGGTTCCAAACACTTAATAAATATGAGCAGGGTCACACTGTACTGGTGTTTTTCTCTTTTTGGCATTTATGTTGGTGATGCATATGTGGCATTTAGACTAGAAATGTTATTTTCTCTTCAGTGGAGAAATTAGATAACTAAGTAATCAGGTGATGCTAGAGCTGAATCCTACTACAGTTGTCTACCAAAGCCCTGGATAATTTTAGTTTCACTCCAAAAGCTCCAGACAAGTTCCTGTTCTCCTAAGATGAAGTCATACCTATTCATATATGAACAATCTTAATCTAAATGAGTTTAAATCCACAAAACCACTAAACCCAAAGGAATTGCAAACATTTGCATTTTAGAAAATCAGCCCAGTTATTAAAAAAGTTAATTGCTGTCAACCTGATTCAAAATGTTGGCTCTAGACTTTACATTATTATAAACAAAATAGTACTGAAATACCCCTTATTTTATTACCTATCCCTTCTTACACCAAATATATGCCCTTAATTATTACATCTCGTTACCCCAAGTATTTGCCCATATTTCTAAAAATTAGGAGACATACGACTCTACTTATTTGTAGTCAGAAAAAGCAATTATTTTGTTTGACAACACTTCCCTTCATATTTTCTGTTTAAACCTATTTTAATCAGTTGGCTGCACATTTCACTACTTGTCTGCAGGCCTATTAGCATTTACTGGAGTTCATTTACAGATATGAAAGTCTGAAATAACTTCTAAGACCACTCCATGGGTTATGCTGTTTGTTTTTCACTAGTTTACCTTGGTTTTATTCTACTCTCTTGGTGAGAGGCTTAGACTCAAGAAAATCATTCTGGAATGGGGGATTGAATAAATCCAAGGCTGTTTTCTCTCCTCTGCTCTTTGTGCCTCACAAAGATGCCATTTGCATGGCCAGGAAGAACAGTGTTTGAATTCTAACTTCTGTCAGGCTGAAATGTTCCGGGGAACAGCGACAATTGGGAAGACCTATAACATTTTTCAGGCTGCCCAAAGGCCTTGTGCTCTTCCATCCAGGAGCCATCTTGTAGAAATGCACTCAGAAGCAGAAAAATGAACAGCTGTGGAAAACTTGTCAGTGACATCAGACGCTTTAGGAGTTACTCCATGAAATTGTTTATAGAACACACAACTAATTGAAATGGTTTAGCAGTAGGGGTATCCTACCCTTGCAGGCATCAGGTCAGTATTAAGAGGGAATGTCCAGCCTTTCCAAACAGTCATGTTCTGCTGTGCCTCACTTCAGGTGCCCAAGCCCAGCCTAACCAAGCTCTCTGGTCTCGCTCTGCCAAACTGCACATTTGCAAGCCGGGAAGAGGCTCACAGAAGGATTTCCAGAAGGACAAAAAACCCATCAGGTGTGTCAAATCTCTGACATTCAGAAACCATTTGGGGAAAGCAGCACACGCTGACTTAAGCTCTAAAGTATGGATGCTTTAATTAATCCGGGGTGAATTTAATTGCTTTAGTTAAGTGGAAATCGGGTTAAAAATGATGCAGAGCATGCTGGGGTGTGTTAAAAACATGACATATGAGTTGGATGAATCGATAAATTAAAAGTGCACAGATGTTTTAATTAAACCCAGGAAACTTAACGAAGACCACTAGAGACTTTTAAGGCTATGATTAATTCAATTCATTTAAAATACCTGTAGAGATATGGGGATGCCTCCATTTTGGGAGGTAAGAAGTTCTCGATCAATAAGTACTTAAGCTGTTCTACAAAAAAAATGGCAGGATTTTTATAGAAGTGGCTGAGCAGCACAATGAATATTTACGTTTTTCTGAACACTCAGCAAACTTTTACCTTGGCAAAAATTTATCAGAAATATTTTTTCTCACTGCCTTCAGTGTGAGCCTATCTGTCAAAAAGACAACACTTACTGTTCCTGTCTCTACTATTGTACAAAGCACCTATTTCCATTAGATAATTGCTTTGCTTAACAACTGTTACAAAAATCCACCTAAGAATTACAAACATGTCTTCCCACACTATCTAGCACCAATTTCCAGAACCACAGCAAATTTTTCAAATGATCTCTTCGAGGCTGGTCACTTGGTACAAGAAAATTTTGCTTGATGAATTGACCCTTATGAATATTTTCAATAACGTTAACAATGCAGTCTGTAAGAATAGGGAAAATCAAAATCAAGAAAATGTCAAGACACATTGGAACCATTTTAATGGTGGATTGAAAGGACTGAAGCCCCATTACTGCTTTTGTGAAGATGAGCTTGGACAATCTCACTAAACATCAACAAAGATCTTAGTTCTCTAAAGATAGTGGAGCACAGCAGGGGGAGAGAAAAAGATCACTGTGCTGTCTCACTGGAAAAGCCACAGCTGAACATAAAATGATTTTTAAGTGGCATAAAATAAACTAAACACTGGAGACAGAGAGAAAAAAAAGGACATTTGAGTGCACTAGACACTCGCTAAAGCTGTGCCAGGAGTCAAATGTCTGGAGGACTTTCTCCTGTCAGTACATTCTGGATTCAACACTTGGTCACAGCCTGTTTGCTTCCCCCTCCACTACTGCAGAAGCTCTGCAGCTCTCACTGCCCATGTTAAAGGGAAGCCTGGACTTCTCTGTGCTAAACTAGAATGATTTGCAAACGGTGGATTGATTTGCAGCCAATCCAGTTTGGGTCCTCCCCGTCTCCTGCATCCTTGAAGAGCAGCACAGTTCAATCTCGTTTTCACATGCATCAGTGCATTCAAGGAAATGGAAGTTCCCCTGCTCTGGTCCTGGCTTACCAGAGAAGAATGTGACTGATCAGTTTGCCACATATTTTATGCCTTTGAAAAGGGAACAAACAAACAAACAAACAAACAAACAATCAAACTCTTTTTCTGTGCAAACAAGTAACACAGAATCAGAGCTGTGAAATTCCTGCTTCTGATATAAGCAGTGAAGTCGATACAAGAGCATGCAGAGAAAGGAGTTTTACTTTCTACCAACAGATGGAAACAAACAGATGTTGAAATCAGCTACTGTCACAGACAAGCATGTAGATCTTCATTTGTGTCTTGATAACTTCATCACGAGAAAAACTGAGGAGGAAGGGAAAACTAAACTGTATCAGAGGTTTCAGTTGCTGTCTCAGTGGAAAGAACCAGTGAGAAATCAGGAGATGATGCTCCAAGCTCACAAAAAGCAGCAGTAAGGACAAACAGCAAATACCAGAATTATCCTTCCAAACACAGGTGTTATGATTCACAACAGAGAAGCACTGACAGCATGACATCACTTGTGCTTCTAAAAGAAGGAAGAGAAAAGTGAGATATTTCTTCCAATATTTTTGGTAAAATTTTACACCTTTCCCAATGAATGCTGTAAAAGCTATTGCTCTTCTCTGGTAATGGTTCAGCTCTGGCTAAACATCAGTGCAGTAGACACAGGATTACACCCACACGCTGCAGTTGAGGGTATTTAAAAACCTAAGCTGGATTGGTCTCATTTTAGTTACTACTGTTTGCCTTATTAAATTTACCAGAAAAGATTTAAATCGTAACGTGTTGAACTTCTCAGTCCCACATTAGCTGCTGATATTTAAACATACTTTTAGATATAGGTATTTTCTACATTTGAGTTAGAGATTTTTTTTGTTTGTTTGAGACTGTGAAGGGGATTGACAGCTAACTGGATTTAATCTCACCCAAATAGGAGCTAAATATAGAAAAATATCTAAATCACAGGTTCAAACCTAGATATAATGTAGGTATGAAAAAAAGTCATGCATGCTGAAATAGGAAGCTGTGACTCAGGGCTGTTTCTGCTATTCAGGGATGCCAAATGTCAGAGGATCTTTTAAACCAGCTGTATTTCTATGATGTGATTTACAATACTACTTAATCATAGTTGCTTCAGTGACATTTACCATCAACACAAGGACTCCAGGATGATCCCAACACAACTGCAAAGGCAAACTCTTAGAACTTAATGAAATAAACAAACACCAGGACAAGTCCAGGGAGACAAAGCAACCTAAAAACAAAATGTAGATTGCAAGACAATTAAATAAGCTAGCCAATTAAACACAAAAACAAATTACAAAGCACACAGCACAGTGAGCACAATTCAGCTCAGCAGAGTATGGTTAGAGTAGAGAGATTCTTGGCCACCAATGGAAGTATTAGAAAGGAAAAAAGATTTGTGGCCTGCCAGAACTAAGCTGCACAGTGGTCTGTGTCCTGCATGTATTTGTATGCATGTCCACTTCCCTGCTGCACTGGGAACCTTTTGGAATAATCTACTTATTGGAACAGAAAATATTTGTGCAAATAGATGTGTTTGTGCTGCACATATATAAGAAGAGAAGAAAGATAAAGTAAGTAAATATCTGATAATACAGCAGCCTTCAAAAGCAGCTGTGAGAGATCAAATGAATGTACCCAGTTTTTAATAAGTTGGAAAATATTATATAATACTGTTGAAGAAAAATCCATTAATAAGATGTTACTGTGTTTCCATCTTGGACATAAGCTAAGCAGACTTTCTTACCATATTAAGCCAATAAAATTTGGTTCCAGTTCAGCTACAGGACTGCCCATGGCTCCAGTCTTTGGTCTCTAAATTTCTACATGCTGGGTAGTCAACGATCAGATTAAGATACCTGAGTGTTCACCAAAATCAGAGATTCCTTATGCATCCACTTTTTACCTCTAGTGTTTTGTTTATCAGTGCCATTAGCAACTTCTCTCAGTTATTATCTTCTTCCTTCACTACTGATCTCCTCAGTATTCCCTATTTTTTTTTGCTGATCCTTTTAGCTTTGTCTTTGAAATCTCCTCCTACAGAATAAGTCTGCCTTCTTAGCTGCAACTTGAATTTGGAAACACAGGAAGGGGCAGTGCAATCCTCATGCACAGGTTTGGCTGTATGTTTACTGGTATTTTGATATAGAAAACCCTACACTAGATGCAAGTATCAGGTATATTTAACAACATTAGGTGAATAGCTTTAAAAAATTTAAAGCATTTTTGTTGCCCTGTAGAGGCACAATTATAACACCAAAAAAAAAGGAAAGGTGCGCCTCTAAACAACAGGAGCATCCCCACTTGAAATGATTCAGGACTAGCTCTTTTGTAGATAAATTCTTTATAACCTAAGCTCAAAGCTGGAATCAACAGAAGCCATAAAACCTTTAAGAAAAATGAGAAGTCAGTATTTTGCATGTTGAAAGCTATATTTTTAAAGCCTGTTTTCTCAAACATTCCCAAAGCTAAAAACAGCTCCTGGGTCCTATTTCAACTCGGCAAATATTCTCTTACAAAGAATGCAAAGGATATGAAGCACCCACTCCAGCCCAGGGCAGGCTGGGGAGTGATCTGAGTACTCTCCTGTCACCATCCTGTCACACACAGCACTGCTAATCCTCTCCTTTAATCTCCAATGTACTGCAGGGACAGGAACATACTTTTAAACAGCAATGAAATGTTAGGATGCTAAATGACTTGTCTTGTAACAGAAATTTAACAAGGTATCTGTTGTAGAATTCTGGAGTCCAGGCTCTCCAGTCCCCTGTTCTTACTTCTAATCTCCCACAGAATTCATGAGGATTGATGAGGAAAGCTGCAGACTAGACACGAGGGCTCCTGTATTCTATTCCCTGGCACTACTGACTGTGTGCCTTGAGCCCCTTTTGGAGCCATGACCACTAACAATCTGAAAGAATTCAGTTTGTGACCCCATCAGTTCTTGGCTCCTGTTTAAATTGCCAATTAGCAAGAGCTGGAGTGATGGATTTTGTGTTGGCTCTACTTGTCTACCTGACACTGGATCAAACCTACTATCTCATTTCATGCAGGCAAGTAGCAGCTGACAGACAACAATGGCTGTCAGTCACTGTCAAAATAGCTTTTATGTCCATTTATTTATTCTCTAATTATTTTAGGCAGAGTTAATGGCACAAACCCCTTTCTACAGTCTACTTCAGTTCTGTAAAACTAAGAAAAACGAGGGCAATCACTGTCCTATGCAGAAAACTCACTTCAAGGCAACTGAGGACATGATCAGTTTGAAATGAAATAAGTCTGCTAATAAAATATGAGACTGGGAAAACGAGAAGAAACTTTGTAACAAAGGCTTTTTAAGGAACTGAGTCGGAGAGGTGGGAACTGCTGGAGAGGAGCGTTGCCAAAGACAGCCTTGTCTGTTCAAGTATCTAAATGATGCTTCCACCCACTGCGAGGGAAGATTTGAGTGACAAGCCAGGGCTGTGCTGCTGCTGCAGCACGCACAGAAGTTGGCACACATACACACACAAACACACAAAACCCAAAAACAAACCCACCCAGAAACAGATACAAAGAGAGAAGCTGAACATGCTGAATTTTGTCAACTGCAAGAAAGGATGTGAGATATGTGTGGGTGACAAATCAGGAATGCAGTATTTCCAAAGAAAAGCACACATTTTTTTTCTCCCAAGAGTATGATGTAAGTGATGAGACATGCTGTGATTATGAGCATGTAAAATGCTTACCAATAAAATATTTTCTTCTTTAATTTATCTTTTCTCTCTAACCCACTATTTCTCAGCCCTACCCTGCATTCTTGCTCTGTGACTGTGGATAATACCATCGCTCTACCTATTATTAAGGTTCATAATCTGGGTATTTTTTTTTTTTACTTCTTTTCTCCCCTCACATTCAGGTTTTGACAAAGTCTTACAGATTTTTTTTTTTTCTGCATTGCATCTCTTGGTCAGAATTCTGCCCTGGCTTTCAGCAAATAAAATCAACACCAAACAAATGCCTTTTTCTACACGTTGATAAATTCAGTCTTCCTCAGTCATGTTTATATGCAACAGTGCTGCAAAAATCATGTTGGTAATTTATTAATCTATCCTTCAACTGTGTCCCTTTTCTTTCCCAGTCCTGTTTCAGGTCTTTTCCTCCTATCACACAGAACACCAGCTCATGCTCTAACTCCACTTATAGATCCCCTTCACCTCACACTGCTCACTGCTCAAATTCTGACTTTGACCTTTCTAGGACTTAGGATGCTTTTGAGACTCAAATTTTAGAAATTCTTTCTTTGAGCTGTTTCCTATGGTCAGTCTCCCCATTTGCCCTCCCTTATCCACAAGATGTTATCTATTTGCCCTGTTATCCCTCCTAAAGCTTTATTTTACACAGAGCACTCCCAAACTGAGAACAGTCACACTGCTGGTGTGTTTTTAAATACTGTATAATAACTGGTTTTCCTTATACTTCCACATTAATTCCCCTTCGACTTGTATTGATCTGGTTAGTTCCTGGAGTCAGGCACTGCTTTTATTTATTTTTTTTGCATGTAAAGAACTACCCACAACAGATCACCTTTAACAAATACTATTGCTCATGAAAATCTATTCATAATACCACAAATCCAGCATTTTTCCTATTCTATTGTCCCTCTCCAGCTCTTTGCTATGCAAGCCAGTCTGGTGTGTGTGTTTAATCTGACCAACTTCACTTGTCTGATCTGTAACCTGTTACTGCAGTGAGTCACCTGAACAGTACAAGACACACGTTCTATTTGTCTGTGCCAGGGAAGACCCAAAGTGCTGCCTCACCTCTGTGAGGTCACACCTCCTCTGTGCAGGACAGGCAAAGGAAAAAGGCTGTTCAGTATTCGACTTCCAAAGTCCGGGGGACCTTTGTCTGCTTGAGCCATTTTTAGCTCCCATAATTTCAAGCCAAGTTTTGAAGACAAACACTGCTTTCTTTACTGACAGAGACAGGAAACACAAGCTCCCATACATTACCAGCATATGCCTGATACCATTAATTTGCGTGGGCCACGTGCTCCACACAGCAATGAACCAAGTACTGAATTATTCAGCAGGATGCACCCCAAAATTCATGTTTTCTCCATTGCAATCACTGCCAGAATATCTTATGCCACTGGGAGCATTCTGGACACGGCACAAAGAGAACAGTTTCAAGCAGTGTATTCAACTGATGAAAAAACATTACTTTATGCACTACTGTCCAAGCAACAAGCCTCCAAAAAACCCGAGTGAGAAGAGTCTCAAACAACTGAAATCAGAATAACAACTGAAAAAAAGCATGAGTTGCTTCTTCTAGCAATTATACCTTACTTACCTAATAATTGTCAGCTTTTTTACATTTTTATACAGAGTTAATAGCACACACACACAACAAAGAAAATGGCAGTGGTAGGAACTCTTATTGTGGTGCAAACAGCAAATCCATTAGAGTAAATTTCAAAAGAGAGAGACTACACTTTACAGCTTAGTAACTATTTCAAACTAAATAGATGTTGCAAAAGAAATAAAAAGAAATTTAAAAAAACCTACCCTTCTTTTTATACTTATTAAAGTGGCGCCGTCCTTTGCCAGTAAGCCAAAAACAAACAGAATGAAAATAAAATAATGAAAAACCCACACAAGGAGAACAGGAAAAGAAACCGCGAATAACATAAATCTGATTAATTAGAGCTCTTAAAAATCAGATTAAAAAGTCAACCGATCAAACATCGCACAAATTTTTGGTTTTAAAAAAATTCTAAAGCCTTCAATCCATTTAGATTAAAATATTAAACATGTTTCTCATTACATTGCATAATCAACTAAAAGTATCTGCTAAATGGCGACTTCATGGCAGTTGACATAAGCTACTTGAGTCCGTTTTTGTCCTTCTTTTACTAATCAGACACCATCTCTTAGCAGGCTATGCTCATCATGCCAATGTACAAATCCCATGTGATGGTGCATTGTTCACCTTCTCAGATTAGCTAAAGATGCTTATGATGCAAATCCTAGCATTTCAAAATGCAAAATTAAAGGAGGCTCTGTGCACAGTTGCAAAACAGTCTATGACAGGGTCTTTGGAAGCAGCTTTGTTAAAGGAGTGGAAGAGTTGCATTGCCCTTCAAATACCTTATGAGATAAAATTAAATTGTAGCCAACTCTGGGTCACTTCTAGGAACTCAACTCATTGTGTCACTGAACCCTACAAATGGTAAATGCAGGATGCCTGCTTGCAGATCTACCACAAAACTTGGAAAAAACCAAACTATGATCAGACATCAACAGCAGGAACACTAAGGAAAAAGGACATCTTGATATAACTCAGCAGTTATGCCATAGGGATTATGGAAAAATAGAGATGAATATAAAAAGGTGACAACACACCAAAATAAGATAATCATAGCTGCATGTCTGATTCTTTAATTGATCCTTGGCCATAGCATCACTTTTCATCAATAACTCCTACAGATAATTGTGGGCAGGAGGTTACTCACAGTGCAGGTCAATTCCCAGCAAATCTTCCACTGGCTTTAACTGTACACACTTGTTTTATCAGGACTCATCTCCACACACTGAATTATCCTCTGATCAGCAGATTTCCTTTTTCTTTGTATGCCATATCTTATCCACATGAGATCAAAGTGTACCATTACCTTTTCTGTATGTTAGATGAAATTCTTTAACCTTAATTAGGTTACACTCCAAATGGTTTCAAAAGGAATCCTGCCTCAGCAAGGAGGGAGTAAATCTGTTGATAGTGGATACCTGAGAATAAGCTAATTCCATTGGTAATGGTAAGAAATAAAACTCCCTCCCCAGTATTTGGCAGGAGTGTTTCAGAGGGGGAAGGTTGGACCACTTCAGTCAGGGTACCAAAGTACTACAGCCTGTGGGGTTGGGCCTCTGGTCGCCTCAAGATGAGATCTGTGACAGGGCTACAAAGGATCATGTTCCCTATCTATCAAACTTGGGTTTCACCCAAAGTGAAGCTCAGGTTGCTGTCTTGCTGCGTGGACCAAGTTCTAAAAGCCACCTGAGGAGTTTGTTCACATTTTCCCCGTGTCGCTTTATTTGAGTCTCGCCTCAAATTGTTCTCCAGTAGAGAAATGAGACATTGAAAGATGTGTTGCTAGGGAAATAATAACTTTAAAAATCTGATGGAAAGAAAATCATTATACTTTCATACTTGTGACAGCTTAAATATAAATTTAATATTACTGTAAATGTACATTTAACATGTGTCCATACATGTCATATGCTGGAAAAGATGCAATTCTCTATCTCACTGTACTGTGTTTTACCACGCATACAATCCCAATTTTCATTTCTGTCTTCTGAAACTGCTCTCACACAGAGTAAAGTGAGCAGAAAAATCTGTGGCCTCGAGAACAGGCATGGAAGTGCCTGTGAAATGGGTGAGGCGCAGAGTCCTTGCACCCAACTCAGCCACAGTTCTGGGCAGGGCTCACAGGGTAATGCTGTGCAGTTCTGTGCCTGCACAGAAACACGAGTGCTGTCAACGAGCCCGTGTTGTCGTTTTATGTAGCTTTCCAAGCTTCTTTGTTCTTTAGAAATACCACGGTGTCTGACAAGAAAACAGTAGAATAATTGAAAGAAGCTTCCAAGAAACCATTCCTGCTTTTGAGGGGAAAGAGACAACACAGAAAGGACAAAGCAGGAAGCAGAGGGAACGCACTGAGGGGCAGGAGAAGCCTGACAGATACAGATACAGTTTGACACCCTAGAAAAAAACCCCTATTTTATCTGTCACAGCCTGAACAAAGTATTTTCCAGCATTAACACAGCATACAGTGTTACACAGAGGTTGAGCACACAATGCAGGATTGCTCCACAGCTCAAAATGCAAATGAGTTGATATAATGGCCATGTGTGTGTGAAGGGTGGCAGTGAAGCACACAGTCACTGCATGCACACTTTCACAGGTTAACACCACAGAAATGCATACAGCTGTCAATCCGTATTTATAGCACACATTATCACACCATTTACTTTGTGGGATACAGATATCTCCTCTCTGTATTTGCCAGTTGTCTTAATTTCTCAGGTAATCAAACAACATGCACGCTGCATTTGAAGCATTCTTTAAAATGAGCAGGGTGAGCACTGAAATAACAGCATTAGCTTTCCAAGGCCCTTGGGGTCTCTATTTTTCTTTTCTCTATTTTTTTTTTTTGTTGTTGTTGTACTGGAGCACCTTCAAGAGCCAAATATGGAGACACTAAATGGAAATTACTCCCTCCAGTACAACTATAACAGTTACTCAAGGAGTATTTCATAGACATGTATACTAGATGCTACAGCAGGGAGATAGGTGGGGCACAAATAACTGTCCTCAGGACTGGATCAGGAGTCTAAGAAGAAATGAGGAAATTTCTAAGGCCCTTCAGGTTATTTCAGAAAGCTTTCTAACACCAGGCATTCCCCTCTTTGAACTCTAACAACCCTATCCCCGTGGAAAACAACTGTAAGCACAACAGTGATAGTGTGCCTAAATCTTACACAAACTAAGAACGAAGCAAACTGTAAAATGTTTGTTATGAGTGTCCTCAGGAACATCAGGGAATACAAACAAGCCATTAAATTTAGACAACATATCTGATACTAGCTGTGTAACTGAAGAGCTCCTCCTTTATGAATCTTTTCCCTATGACAGCTATCCCAAACTCTCAGAAAAACTTAATAAACACATTCTGCCAATCCACAGATGTCATTTAGATTTTTGCTTAATCCCTGATAGTAATGCATTTCCCAGTTTTAGTTGTCAAAATTTACAACTGACATTTAAGGAAAGGTTTATTTTAAGATTTTATTGAGTCTTACTTATTTTCCTACAAGAGGAGAAGTTCCTTCAGTGAAAGAGTAACTGTATATGCAAGAAAGATGCTTTGTGCTAGAAGTAAGGCTTAGGTAAGCCAGAATATATACTACATACTGTCAGTAAAGAAGTCTTTTGTTGCAGACAGTTAATGATTATCAGAAAGCATTGATAATTCATCCACTTTTACAGAAAATAAATTTATTTTCTGCCATTTCTGCCTGTTACCTCTGCCACAAAAAAGATGTAGCTATTCAAGCTCATAGGTAATGTAGCAATACATCCTCTTGATCCTATTTAACTTGAGATCTAAGGGGAAAAAAAAGCATATTGATCTATTTGAATCTAGCTTGGACCCATGCTAGCTAGCAGGCACTGCAGATCCTTACATCACAAACACACACTGTGGTTATTTGTAAATATAGGGAAAATGATACCTTTGGCACAGTCTGCTCCATGAAATCCTGGAAAGCAGTGGCAGACACCTGACACACACTCGCCGTTCCCGTGGCAGTGACGTGGGCAGTCCTGCACCGAATCTGAAATACAAGAAACGCAGGCAATCAGCCTACTCATTCTTTGCCCAATTTTTCTTCAGTTTATTTTGCCTTCAATACTTAAGAGTAACAACCCCTACTAATATGAACACCACAGGGTTTGGGTGAAGCAGAATGCACCGAATTTTGTGGCAGCAAAAGCAAGTGTTGAGATCTGGTGATATATCAAAGTCTCTGGGCACCATTAGAACTCAAAGTCTTCTGATAGGGCTCAAGTCCTCTGTTCCAACAGATAGGTGGGACCTCTGAAGACCTGAAGACCTATGTTGGGATTTATATTATGTAGCAAACATAACATTTCACCAGGAAAATCAACACTCTCCCTCCTGCAATGACACTTCGCTCTGGCACAGCCACTCTGCCATGGGACACATTATCCCAAGGACTGGATCTTCTTTGCCTTCTACAGACATTTAAAGCCTCATTAATTAAGCTGAAATATCTGCTGAACATGACAAAAAGGAGCTTTTTTCTTCTGGCAAATAAGTATACTTGATTCTAAAAAAAAAAATATTAATTAAAAAGGTGTAAGCAACTCTGCAAAAGGATGAAGGAGAGTTCTGTAAAAACTGAGGAAAAGTTTAACAGAGTGACTGACTGAAGTGATGACTTCAATAGTATGAGGACAATAGGCACATCAGTCTGATAACATTTTAGCTGTACCAACACTAATTTTCCATGATTTCTGTTATTATTCGGATAATACATACACTACTTTGCATAATAACAACCCAGAAATAAAATTCCAATTTTGAAATTAATTCTTAAAACCACTTTAATTTGAAAGCTGCTGGATTTCAGTGGAACATATTTTCAACAATGAGTTATTGGAACAAAAACCTAACTGGGTAGTTGTTACTCTTCGCTATTACTCCCTGTGGTTGTGTGACCTGTGCCTCCAAACTAAATGGCTCTGTCAGTCCCAGACACCAAACCAACAGCATCTGTACAAGACAGAAAATAAAGTTTGGATTGGGAACCAGCGGAACCATCCAGAGTATTGTTTGTCAAATTAAACTTCAAAGAAGAAAAGGACTCAAGCACAACTTTAAATCTAATTTCACAGTTGCAGGACACCAAATACAAACTGTCTAAAGGAAGTTCTCAAAGAGAATGTCATTAGCTTGGCCTCCTGAAACGATTCATGTAAACGATGAAGAGAAAAATTGAAATGTAATGCCTAAAGATATCAATTTATCTTGAAGGAGCTTGTTTATAGATTTATTCATTATTTTGCTTCATGGCATACACAAAAGCATTCTTCTGTGTATTCAAAAATCATGGTAAATTTAGTACTGCCTGGGAGTTAACATAATTCCTGTTATTCTTTCTCCTCTTCCACACCAGAGAGACGTTCAGCTGTCTCAGATCCTTTGATTATGAAGTGTCTGATATGGGTGTGTGTAGAACCACCTCTGAACTGGACAAAATACTATACTTTTCTCTGGATTTCATTCCAATTACTATCATTGCACTACCAAGTAGTCTACCTGACTATTAGACCTTTGATGGTCTTGAAAGCTGTAGCCTAGACCAGGCAACTCTTCTAAGGGCAGCTTATAATATCCCAAGGTTTTCTAAGCACAACAGGGGCGTAACAAGACAAAAGCATGAATGTTCTTGTTGTTTTTGGAGAAGCAGAAAAAGCCTTTCATGGGCAAATAAACAAGTCTCTCTCTCTCTCTCTCTATTTATATATATCTCAACATGTATAGCACCTTATAAGCTATGAAAAAACAATAATTTTTTCATGTTAACTGAGGTTAACACAAAATAATTATGTTCACACTTAATGGCAGTATTGACTATCCACCTACACCCTTCTTGAGACTTAAGCCAACAAACTGAATTTTATACTAGTGTAAAAGGAAAAAAACTAATCTTCATATTGTTAATCAGACAAGGTTGGAAAATACCTCTGACTATTTCATGTTTAAAAACTGACCTGCTCTTTATGCAGCTTCTCTTTCCCGAAACTAACAGGAATTACAGACATATACAACACAGTGCCATTTAACACTTCACCAGCCAGGGCAGAATATGAGATAGACTATCTCAGAAATTGTTATGCCCCTGTGACAAGATAGTCAGCAAAGTTCATTAAGTGCTCCAAAGTTCAACAAATATAATAAAGCCTGGAGAATTTAGACTCACTTTGATTTTCAACTAAATATAACCCTGTTCTTCTAATAAAACTGCAGGCAAGATGTTTGGCTCGTGATTCCACCATGTTGAGGAGATGACTCACTATTAGGTGAGTGGTAAGCTGTAAGACAGCATACAGCTAATTAACTGACTCAATTAATCTCTAGGGTGGCTGCAAACAATAACCTCATTTGCAGGTATCGTTTTCTTGAGCTGCCTTTCTACTAAGATTAAACAGCTCTCCTGTTGGATCCTATTCCACCTGGGTGTAAAAGAAGCTTCTTCAGAGAAGCAAATAAGAAGTATAAAAATGACAGATAAGGGAGAGGAATATTAACTGGGGAATGCTTCAAACCAGACTGAACTTATCTGAGCCTTGTTTTCCCAAACTAGACTCAAGATGTATGGAAATGCTAAAATCTAAAGAGGGAAATCAGCAATTAAAAGTGTGCTCTTTGTCAAGAGTAGCGTTGAGGGAAAAAAAGCACAACATAACATAAGGACAAACAGCCCAAATACTGAAGATTGCAAAAAAGTATTAGAACTTTAAGTAAGGGAAGGTGTAAACAGAAAGGAAAAATGCTCAGCTGGTGGAAATACCTACCCAAAATGACTGTACTGAAAGAGACCACTTCCTTGTCCTTGCCATCATTGTAAAATGCCAGGTGCCACAAACCCACATCCAAGTACTGGACAAACACGGCCTCGTTCTGAACGAGGGTCTGAATGCTCCGACGTTCCCGTGGGGACTCCACCACACTCCATTTCTCTTTGCCGTCCAAGCGTTCCATGAAATCATACTGCAGGGGGAAAAAACAGGGGAAAAAAAGAACAAAAAAACCCCAAAACAAACAAACAAACAAACAAAAAAACCCCACCACAAACAAACAACCCCCCAAACAAACAGAGCCGAATACAAATAATATTTCAGCTCAAAGTCTCTCCCACCTTGTTATAAAATGGTATTTGTGACAGATACATCAATGTGAAACTACCATTTACCAGCTGACCATGGAACACACATTCTGGGAATTATGCATCTTTCCTCTCTAAAGGTGATCAGAAAATGCACAAATGGTATTGCTTAACAGGGTGGTTTTTTTAAAAAAGAAATGAAATCTATGATTTGGTCCGTTACTTTTAGGTTCCAGCTTTCAAAGCTGGAAATGTTCAACTTTGGAGGCACACACCCTTTTCTAAGTAATCACCTACAACAAATTCTTGCTGCAACAGGAGCAGACATATGAGATGCACCTCCAGACATACCAATGAATGGAAGATCCCAGAATGTGGAATAGGAATAGCACAAACAGGAAATGTGTTTGTCTAACGGGTAACTCAGCGTCTGATAAAAATACACTGCACAAGTTTTACATCACAGAGGAGAAGTTGCTTACCTGAGGTTGTTTGCGGAACAATCAGGGGCAAATATGACACAACAACCAGAGGGAGCATGGAAAGGAATAACACAAATCAAGTGGCTGAAGGAATTGGACTTATATTAAGGAAAACTGAGAATTTCTGGTTGGATGGTTTCCAAGTACAAGAGAACATTGCATTAATCTTTGGAAAAGGGATCAAACAGAGCAAGTGATTATTTAGAGTATAAGAGGGATGGCACCATTAATGGCATGGAACTAAAAAAAGAAAGAAAGAAATTTAAGATGAATGTCAGATAAGTTTCCCATCTATTAAGCTCAGTAAATAGCCTCCCAATGGAGATGCCACAATTAAACAGGACTGGAAGAAATATTGGTTAGTCTACATCAGGGAATAACTCTGCATAAAAAAGCAGCTGGACTAGCTTTCCTAATAGGCTTTTTTTTTCTGTCTTTATTGTCTGTGATTCCGGAGCTCTCAAGCTGATGCTAATGCTCAACTGAGTGGCTCTCATAGTCCCTATCTAAGGGAAGCCCTCAAGAAACAACAAAAACAATATATCTAATCTTTTGATAGTCGTATAACAAGTCCCCTATGAAAACACATCTTGTTTTAGACACATTTATCTGTGTAGGAGTAGATAGAGATAGATAGACATGTCTAAAGAAAGATGTATGTGTTCAATAAAATACAGTAATAGTATGTGCTTGCTTGCCAGTGGCTTCATTACATTTCCCTCCGTTATCTCTAACACATACAGGCTGTGCTTGCAACAGCTCTGAGAAAACATCCACCTTCCCTTGCTTTCAGTTTAAACAGAAAACTGTCATTTTGCATCCTAAACAGAATAAACATCCACGGAGGGCTGTCTTGTACACTGCATTCCACTCATTAACAGCGAGTACTAGCAAAGAGTATACAATATGCAATAAAAGGATGAAGATTCTCCTTCTAGTGGAAGAGGCTGAATGGATTTAACACTTTAGTGCCATGCCTCGCCTCTGTCTAAAACTGGGATACAAAAGCTCACCTTGCTAGTTGAAAATTTCTAAGTTATATACCAGCAATACACTCTGCCTTACAACAAAGGGAAATACATGGAAGTACTATTGACTTCCTAGTAAACACGTGGATCTGATGCCAATATGCAGCCACAAAGGAAATCTCTGGCAGGGAGGAATTTGAGCCCAAAACCTACTAATGCTAAAAGCTACCATCACAGGGAGTGCATTATCCACTCTTTCCTATGTCTTTAAACATGGGACAATGCAAGAGAAGTGGAATTAAAAGTGCCACCACACTGTCAGTATCAGACTGCCATCCACTTGAGCCTTTTCTCACATGGGATTTTTACAGGGGAAGGTAAATCAGGCAAATTGGTACATTTATGCCAAAGCACACCAGAGATTTAGAGAATTCTGAGATGTCAGTAACTTTCAGAATATCCAAGGTACCAAACACACATATCTCTATCTCCTAAATCAATGACATTTGGAAATACTGCTGAAACCCACTGTCTGACAGCCAGAGGTTAAGGACAGACTCATCACCTCCTTGGGAAATGTTGTTACTGGGGTAACATCTTGGGGAAAAGAAATTGTGCTCTTCAGAACAATTGTTCACAAAGGGTCAACTAAGGAAGCAGCAATAAAAGCTGACATTTCTCACTGGCAACATGCTGTTCGTCTCTGCTTGTGCTGGCAGGTTCCTCTGCCTCCCCTCTGTTTGATGCTGATTCCACCTCAGAGAGTGGAGAAGGCTCAGCAGTTGGCCAGATCGAAGGGGAAGAGTGTTCAGCCTGAAACTGCTTGAAGCAGTTTAAGCTGCACAATCTCTTTTCACCATGCCGGGGTGTGACCCAGTGAGAGCAGATCCCTTGGCATGACCCCCTGTAAGGTTATGATTTTAACTTCGGTACAGTTCAGGCTGGCATTGCCCCTCTTTAATCAAACTATGAAAAACAATTTAATGCTCAGGTAAAAAATGGCTAAACCTGAATAACTGCATGAACGGTGAAGTACCAGTGCAAATTGATACAGAATATAACTATGCATTTTTATCCCTCTTTGGATTCCTCAGGACTGAGGGGGAAAAGAAAAAAAGATAATGATCTGCTGGTGGTTCCCTGGGTGTACTAATCTCAACGTGTCAGCAAGGACTAGGTATATATGTACCCCAAAATTGAAAATCCCTGACTGAAGAGTCACTGAGATGGCACTGTGAATTCATAACCTGATAAGATTTCTTCACACGGTTGGCTGAATCATCATTTTGCTTCTCCTGGCCCTGTTGATTTTCTGATTTACCACACTTGAGAGATTAATTACTTTTATATAATGTTGTGCTGAAGATATCAGTCTTGCTTTAAAGCTACTTATTGGCATATATGAATAGATTAGAAGACCCATCTACGAAAAGAAGGCAAGTAGTTTCATGATCATTAAGAAGCAACTGTGGAATTCTTAATCTAACACACACAACACAACTGCTAGGGAAGAGACCGCTAAATCACATGAATTAGGGAATGGATGTGTCAAACTAAACTAAATCTCTGAAGTAATTTGGAAGTTTCACTGACTTTTGAATTTTTTTCCCCTTTTTTTAATGATCCTTTATATTTCATGGTTTCATACTGAAAGTCACACAAAAATGGCAAAAACTGCTCAGGAGCAACATGCAGCAGAAATCCCAAATGGCTGCATCATCAGAGTTCAATTCTGCAGCAGGGAGTACTTACTATGATTAAAGTTCCATATAAGCAAGTGACTTGCCAACCTACCTCGCTAAACAAATTCCAAATTCACGCTCTCAGTGAGTTTGTTTATTTTTACTACCCGGCATATCGAAACCCTACTGCTTACTTTTATTTACAAACCTAAAATCTCATACTAAGTTCTTTCTGGGCAATTTGTTTTTTATAATTTCTCCATTCAGTGCTTTCAGCGCATTTTATTCATAGGCTAATAAGGACTTTCTTTTTCCAGTAACCATGGGGAGTCAGCAAAACGCTTTTGGAACTTCACATATGCAGTTGTGACTCCACTGCACGGGGCCATCCATCCAGCACAGATCCACTGAGCCCAGTTTCACAGACAGAGTGAACTTGTGAGCACTGCAATGCAGAGAGAGCTCACAGGGGTCAAGGCTGAAAATGTAGAGAGCCTGCAAGATCTTCAGGGCCTTTCTTTCTTAGATTTGAAACTATTTTCACGCCTCCACAAAACGCCTGTTTGAAATTAGGAGTTGAAGAGAAAGATTTCTTAGAGCTCCTGTCTTAATAATGGATGCATATCCAAATGGAGGGGGAGAGTATATTTGGCACTGTGGCTCTTATTTGCCTTTATGCCAAAGCCCTGCAGGATCTAAGCAGCCAAGAAAACATATGTCGGGGAAACTTGTTTGCAAAGTGCTTTAAAATTAGTTCTTCATAAAATCCGGTTGGTAATTATTAATTAAAATGCAGCCATGAAACATCTGATACCCTCCATGACAGCCAACCAGTTTGTTTTCACACTTGGATGTGACATGAGCTGACCAGGGCAGTGCAGCACAGCACAGGCAGACAGGGGGTGGTCAGAGCACCTGAATGTGTTTGAGCACTGGCTAAAACCCAAGCTAACATTGAAGCTCCCCAGCTCTTCAAGTTGTTCCAAATAAAGCCATTTTCTCTTCTGAATGAAAACAGCTTTCATTTTGACACGAAAAATTCTGTAAGTATAACACACTCTGATGGACATGAAAACAACACAGCTCCGTGCACTGCCTTCTCCAGACATTCCAGTGATGTTCCTATAAGGTTACCTTATTTCATGCATCATTTGGAACGTTCTACCAACATGTAGCAACCTCATAATTGCTGTAATCTCAGCAGAGTCACTTCGTGCATTATTTGACATTTACTGTTCATTTTCTGTACAGTATCAACTCTATTAATATGACTCTCTTCCACTAAATTCCTAACGATCATTCAAGCCTGCAATGTGCATTCTGTTATTTCCACACAGTACTGCACAGGCTGGGAGGATTTTGCTCCAGAGCACTGCGTTCCTGTTTGCAGTCTGCTTGCCACTCAAAACTGCATTTTTACTGCTCCTCCAGAGCCCCCCTCCCTGTGCACATGGCACACGAGGCTGCATCCAGACAAGTTTACAGCTACATCAGTTTGACTGACTAAACCAGACATTTGGAATATTTGCTAAACAGTAATACTGAGAAGGTTAAATCTCAGCAGGGCTCTCAGACAGGAACTGCATCTTGTTGTCTCAGGTTAATCATGTACCTAATTTGCTGATTATTGACTTGCTCCCACAAAGGATTTTACTTGGCTTGACATATCAGCACTGATCAGTGATGAACTGTCAAGTGTGGCTGTTACTGCTTTAGAGCTCATGTCCCCAACCTACAGAAACAAGGATTTTAAATTTCAATTTTAAAATATCGCCTGGTGTCAACTTCAGACTATTTTCATTAATACAAAAGCTTTGTGCTCCCTTCTCTCAGAACAAGGCTTCTTTTGACTAACTCAGGTCTGCAACAGCTTGCCTTTTTTTTTTTCCCCCCCCCCTAAAATTATTTCTCTTGGTAGTAGCTTGACTGAATTTTGATTGCTGGGCAAAAATACCAAGGAATCTTCTGCTGTACCACCCTGTTAACAAGCACCAGGACCCTCCATGGATGTGGGAAAGTTTGTACTGCAGATTTAGACCAGATGTAGACTAGTTTATAATGCAGATTATACTAGTGGATTTCAGTAACCCTACTTATAGAAGAGGTTTGCAACCTCATCTAAAGCTGGAAAGCAGCTTCTCTGAGGAGAAATCCAGCTCAGGAGGTAACACAGTTGGTATTTCTCATTATTTAATTTAACAGAAAGGTCATGAAATTTATATTCTATGGATGTGGAGTGAAAGAAAAAAAGAAAACTTTGCCCGATCACAGCCTTCTCAGATAAGAACATAATGAAACCTAGAACAAATACATCTGATCATATTGCAATATAAAGTTCACCTTGAATTAAAAAGAAAAAAATATTTGTGACTACCAGTTACTTCCCACTGGATTTCTTATAAAAGATACAGGCATACCTCCACCACGTCTTAGGTCAAAAAATTATAATTAACCTGTATTTATAGCAAATCTTGATGATTGCTTTGGAGCTTTGGTTGCCCTAAGTAATTTTCATTTCATGATTTCTACTTTTGTTTGTTTTCCTCAACTAAATGGCCAATTTTTTTCATGACAGAGTAGGGGAAGTAGTGCCAAAATTCTGAATTAAATAAGACATGCTCCATGAATTATGCCATTACCTCATTGCAACAGCTGAAGATCCACAGACATAATTTCACCCTCAAGACAACAGATTGAAGCATTACAGCCAAAACATTCTTAAGAAAGGCTCCCACCCTGGAATATATTATCTGTGGGTATTTTTTGTGTGGCATGGATGTCTGAAAACGGCTTAAAATCCCTCAACAGCCCTCTGCAATTTCCCCTATTTATCTAGACTTTTAAACAAATTTGGGGGTGCTGCATGATAATGTCTAGTTATCTGGAAAAGTGACCACATGCCCTCCCCTCCTTGGGCTGTGGGCTGCTGATCCTGATTCCTTGCCAGTCAGATATACCCATTCAGTAACTCAGGGAACATTTTAAAAGAGCATACTATACAGTAAGTTAAACAGTCAAAGCTCCTTCTTCACCAGTTCTTAGCAGCAGAGGACATAAACCCGTGTAAACCTCCTCACTCCTTTCTTCCCAGCTCTGAGCAAAGATTTTGGTCCCCAGTTAGGACTACAGGAAAGAATAAACACTGAGCAATAAGAGGCAGTGCAGAAGAATTCCATAAATTTGCCTGACATTGGGAAGCAGGTCCAAAATTCAGATAACGTAAGAGTAGTTTTCCCCAGAAAATTAATTGGCTCCCTCCCTGTTCGTACCACGAGTTTGTGCATGCACACGGACACAGCTCACCCAGAGCTGATATCTCTTTGCAGGCAGTATTATTTTCCCTACATGGCAATATGGAGCAATGCAATTATGTTAAAGCCTCTGGGTTTTTAGCTGGGATCATGTATTTTAACCATTTCTGCAACTGCAGTTTGCTTTGCCAAAAAACAGTGAATCAGGGCAAGCCATCTAGAAATTTTAAATGAGACTTTCCCAAAAGGAATCATGGAATCATTGCTTTTTGGAAATCACACACTAAATAAAGCATTTAATTTTAGCTGAGAGTTTCTGAATAAAGAACTAACTTGTAGTAGCAAGGATATACAAAAAGGGTCCTTTTTCCAAAAGATGTTTGCTATTTCTGCTTTCCTTCCACTCTAAGGAATGGAGGCTCTTTCCTTTTAGTATGTGTAACTGCAAGTATATTATTTCTCATATAGTTCTAAATTAAGTAAAATTAAGTAAATGGGAATCTTTCCATTCACATTAATGAATTGTCAATATAATAAAGAAATTCTCTCTGTAACAGAAAATATCGCTACACCTTCTCATAGCAAAGAAATTAAAACACCTGTTGCACAGCCTAGAAGAAAAAGGTACTTAACTTTACAACTACCTTACCTACAGCCCTTAGCTCTGTCCTACAGGGTCACTCTAAAGTGGGGTGTTACTGACTTCTCATCTCCGAGGCTGGGTAGAAATCAAGAAGAATTGGGTTTCCCAACTGCAAGACTTGCCCCATGTCTGAGTCAGATGATATATCTAAATACTGCCCTTGAAGGAAAAGGGGTAAATGAAAGCTCTCCAACACGTGGCCACTGTTTCATGCTCTCTAATGTGCCTGGGTGGCAGAGATGCCAAGGTCTGCTGCATCTCCCAGTGATGCCACCCAAACTGCCTGTGGAGATCAAAACTTCTCTGAAGGTAGAAAATTCCATGTTAACACATCTGGCTGTGCAGGCACTCCCACTGTACGCAGGGCTGTGAAAATGGGAGCTTGACCAACACCACCCATCATTTTGACTGGTGCATAACTGGATGGGTTTATCCCAGTCGGTGCCAGATCTATCAGAGATTTGAAACCTGGCTTGAATTGCAAGACCATCATTCCTTAAAAAGATCACTTCTTTTATCAATGCATTGTTGAGGTATGTAACAACCTAGAAATGTTAATATCAGGGTGTTCAGTCAAACACAAAGTAATTCACAGGAATCCCCAAACTTGAGTTCCATAAACTTCAACACAGATGCTCTAAAATTTTTGCATTTTGACATTTAAAGGCAACGAACACATGGATAAAGTACCTGGGCATGTGATGGTGGGAGTCCTCTTCTTATATAAACACCAAAAAGAGCATCCTTCCCTAAGGATATGTTGAACTTCAGGAACTGTGGCTGGCTGATATGGATCTGAGACCTCCAAAAAACTCCGGGGGGCACCTCCTGGGTGACCCTGTGTCCAACTTCTGTTTCTCCGCTATCGATGCTGCTATTCCTGCTGACCCATGGTCCTGTGAAATAAAAGCAAATATAAATCAAATGAGAGAGAGCTGTTTACAAGACAGGTAAGTTTTATTCATTCAAGATGAGCATCTGTGGCAATGACAGCTCTTAAATCAAACCGTAACTTCTTTATTCTGATGCAATCTGCCCGCTATTTCAATCAGTAAGAATTTGGCCCTTATATTTGAAGTAAGAACTCTGTGAACATTTTTTCTTTCTTTCTTTTTTATTTTTTTTTTTTTTTGGTGGAACATCTGCAATCTTCTAAGCCCTCAAACCCTTTAATTCTGCAATTGCTTCTTACTGATCAAATATAGTAACAGTAGAGAGTCAATCAAGCTCATGTGAATCTCCCTGTGCTCTTTTCAACTGAGTCTTTTACACAACCAGAGTATAAAAAAATTACAAGAAAGGTGAACTGAAGGGGTAACTTCAATCTATATTAACTGATTGTAAATTTTTATTACCAGTTTCATTCACCAAAGCAGGGCAATAAACTCAGACAGGTCACAGACAAAAGAGTGGACAGAAGAAACAAAATGCACAGAAAAGGGTTTAGAGGACAATTTCTGAACTCTAACATGCATCTTCTCCTTCAAAGTAAGTTAGCACAACTCAGTGCAGTGCATTTTAAGTTCTCTCTGCCTGAAGCAAGGTCTATCTACAGGTCCTTCTCCCTCGTGCTGTGGTTAGTTAAAACCCATCATTTGTTGGTTCTTCATCATGCGTTATTGAAGACAAGATACAAGACCTTTCTGGTTGAGTGCTCTGGCTTCCAGCCCATGAAACAGTGAACCTGTAAAACGTGGTGCAAATCCTTTCTGAATGGGTTCTGAGGCTACATGTATTTTAAACACAGAGTGTGATATATGGAATGAGCAGGGCTTTGATTCTGAGTTCTATATTCCCAAATAACATGGTATTTAAAAATTCTTACAACAGACACTATAATGACCAGAAAAACCACAGAAAATAACTGTTAACAATCACAGAAATTGAAAGGCATCATTAATATCACTGTTAAGATACACTGGATGGTAATGATACCTCTGATACAACCTGAGAGTGTTTGCAAAAAGCCCGATGTTTACTTGGTGCTTTTTTTTTCCATGGTGCAATGCTATTTTCCATAACTGGCGAGTTACTGTTGAAATATATTCCAGCACTGTATGAATGCAACAGGATGGCACAGAATAACATATAATTCCAGCAGGTAAGTACATAACAGCTTTTCTGTCTTGACTATCTTTAATTGAGAGAGCAGCAAAAGCACTGTTTCAATTATAGACTCCAAATTATCTATGTTAGCAGCACTTACACTTGTACATAATGAAACAGATATTATGTTGGCAGTGTTTTGAAATGGTAAAAGAATGCTCTGAGTCCCAACTGCTATACAGTTTTCAGCAACTTGTTTGTTTCTTCATTTTCTATGTTAATGGGTCTACAATAACATCACAGCACTAACAAAGAGAAAGGAGGAGATGCTGGAACAGGCTGCAAAGAAAGGAAAAATGGCTGAGAACATCAAGGAATGTGCTTTTAGAGCCGCCCAAGAGCACAGATAGGAACGAGATTCAAACATGTACTGTTTCATAAAAACCACAGGGTGTCATTTCTAATGCATTACTGCAACAGAGGATATCTCAAAGTTCCAATCTCAGTGCAGTCAAGCACCATCTCACTAGAATTTAAATGAGTCCTTGCCCACATGGGCAGGCAACCCAGACACAGAGCACAGAAAAATCACCTGCTAGGTGCTACACTGGAATCACTGGCAGAGCTGGGAAGTCAGCATAAAACTGAGGGCTCCTTCATCTCCTTTGAGTACAACATTACTCCACAATTCCAAGCTGTGGTGGTAAATGATGAATTTTTGTCAACGTTCTTATGGAGCATGCCGTAAATCATTTCCTTGGAACCAAACTGTGCACACCTTAAGGAACATCAGCTGTATCTAATCTGACAAAAGCTCCTCGATACACTCAAAGAACCTCGTCCTTCAGCCCCAGTATATCAAAACTGTCAAAGAAAAAGCTATTTCCAGTAGTTATTATTATTATCCAGTGCAGCAAATGTACTGAGCATGCAAATGGCAAGGCTACCACAGTCCCTGTTGGCAGTTATGGTTTCATTGGCTCTTTAAGCAGCTCCAAAACACCACCATCAGTGACTTTTGCTAATTATATTGCTTCCAAATCTGTTGAGTATATATTCCCTAGAATTACAACTTTCAGCTCTAATGGAGACTCAAGTTTTAGTATTTTTGGTTAAATTCAGTCTTAACATCCTTTGGATTTCCAAAATTCTGTATGGTATTTCTATCTAGGAAAGGGCATTTTTGAGGACTCAAATACATCAAATAAGCTAAAACTATAATGTTCCAGCATTCAGGAGAACCAGAGTTACATTTACACTACTTCAGCATGCAAAGATAAAAAAATATATCAGATGTCAAACTTTACTGACCAAAGATTTTTAGAAAAAGACCATTTCTTCATATTTCTTATTAAAAATTAGAAGTGATCATCTTAAAAATTGGTGAAAACTGCAGATAAGACAATTGAATTTGTGGTTATCAGTCAGCCTAGAGAGAAATTTCAGGTTCCTAATACTGAAATGATTCCGTTCAGGTTTGATATTCTCTTTGGAAGCATTTCCCTAGAGATGCTCTTTTCTTTTTGCTCTAAAACATAACTGACCTGGTTACTAGTTCTCCAAACCACTCCTTCTGGAACATTTCAGTGTCTCAGGGAAATTTACCTGGGAAGAGAACTCTGACAGGGGCTCAACGCAGCAGAGGATATTAAGAGCAGGTTAGATGATCAGCTATCACAGGTGATCAAGATGTACTTAATGTACACCAAAGAATGGAACAGATGGGTGACTCTTTTCAAATCTGTATTTTTAGAGTACAGCATCCTCTGTATCTGCTCTATATTCAGCCTGTGCCACATCTGTGACAAACAGCTGCTGCCTCACCTCTGGCGTTCTGAAATGGATCCTTTTCTTTTGCTTTTCAGAATTTAATACATGACAACCTGGTTTTATGGCCCTACCTTACAATACTGAAATAACACAATTAAGAAATGGTTGAAGTTGTACCAAAGTCTAGGTTTCATATCTGCAAGTTCGACTTACAGCTTAGAAAGTTTTAAGTCCAGAAATATATCAGAGCTCTAAGATTATGCATTATTGAATCATAGTCTTACAAATTCCTGCTGAGTTATTCCTGTTGATATGAGACACAAAATTAGTGACAGCATCTTGGTTCTACTCCTTGCTTTGATGCTGCCAGTGCACCTGAGTTGGTCATGGCCTTGATGTTCTCAGATGACTGCTTGTGAAACAGAATAATTAACAATGACAGAATTATTAAAAAATTCTTGGTGATGAGGACCGAAGAGCAGTAACATAAAAATACTAAAGGAGGTGTCTCAACATCAGCCCTTTCATGTTCCTTCCTCCCCAGGCTAGAAATACAGAAAGGGAATGCAAACTAGGTATGACCACTGAATCTGTTTTCTCAGTTAAATAGGCTTAAGTTTATTTTTTTAACCTGAAAAGTAGACCATCATCCTGGCTTTTGTATTTGCAATGCCTTTTATTTCCTACTAACAGCTTCACTGACAAACCCTGTCTCTACAGATTTAAACTTTTTCTATAGCTCCCTTCAGTGCTCACCTCCTAATGCAGAGAATCTATCTTGCCACCTGACTCACTCCCCTCCAGCTATTTTTAGAAGCTTTTCCATTTTGATGGACCACTGCAGATCACATTCAAAGAACATCAACTGCACTTAAGTGAAGTTACAGATGTGACAAACTGACAAATCTGGGAAGAAAGACTAACCCCAACAACTCACACTACTGGGAACAAATGAATACCAAGATCATTCTCTCTGCTGTGGGTGACTGTTGCAAAGTTTCATCTGTTTATCTTATAACCCCATGGATACTTGATTTTTTTTCCCCCCTGTCATTTCCTCTCTGTAAACATCTACAAAAGAGTTTTAAAAGCATACTACTTCATCTTACCCAGGGGAGCCATTTCAATCACTCAGTCAAACATATATTCATCAACTAAATAACTCTTATTCATTTAAACTGCTGCGTTATTTACCCAGTTGAATTACTATTTTGGCATATACATTTGAAAAGACTGTTTTAGCATTCAAGCATATTTGCCTTTGAAGCTATCAGAGAGGCAATACATGACAACAGCAATGCAAACTCCCCCTGCTAAGTTGTCAGCAGGTCTCATCTGTGAGCTGGAGGTCAGATTCAAGGTGGCAGCGGATGGGACATGCCCAGTCAGCCTTTAATTTAACTGATGTCAAGCAGTGTCAGCTCTGGAGGCAGAGCTGTATTTACACTGAAACCAGATATACTTGAGTATTTATAACTACAGTATCCCACACTGCAGTTGAAATTAAAAATAAAAATGAAATCTGGCTACCGGCAGTGTCACGCCACAGACATCACACTGGAACAGCAATTAACTCCAGGGCTGTGACTGTGCCTTCATCACAGGGGTGACTGTAAACTGCACCTTGAGAACACTCTTGGAAAGTGACTATCAGAATAACCACTCCAGTGGATCCATAATGAACTACCAAGATCATGTGGACAATCTCAAAGTAAATACAAGCAATAAGTATCACCAGTGTTGGTTAAAGAGAATTCTCTTTGATTTCTTTTCCTATAATTCTGTGTTACTTATAAATCACTGCTGCAGACATAGCTTTCCTCACCTTTTTATCTAACCCCTTTTTCTGTTGCTGTTTGTTATACAGCCAGGGATTTTCACAGATGACTTGGAATTCTGAAGAAATTTATGGCACAGCTGTGTAAAGGAAACCATTCAATGTAAAAACACACCCCACTGACTTTTTGCCACAAAAGAATGTGTGAGAATGACTGTGGTTCTCAATGACAGTTTAATTTTTTTCCTCAGGTAAATTTGCTACTTATATGACCAGACATTTCTTATTGTTCCAGAAAGACAAATAATAAAAAATAATAATAAAAAAAAGTCTTTTCTATACAAATATATTCAGTGGAAAAATCAGTGCTATGAACTATTACCATGCTGATGACTCCCTATATGAACTTATGCTTCAAATTACCTACTGCTACCACAGCAGTGCCCTAGGACTCAAGTGAAAACAGATTCTTTTTGAAACGTGTACAATAGATTTACTACTTCTACAAAAGAAATTCCCACAGTCACAATGAACTAAAAAGCCAGGCAATGAGAGTTTGTCTGGAGGAGCTGCTATGGCACATCTTGAACCTCAGTTATGCTGAAGATGCTGAGGTACCAATGAGCTCTGTTTCGTGAAGTGAGGAGGAAAGAAGCTTCTGAATTTGTACAAGCTTTCAAGAGCCCAGTAAAACAGTTTCTGATACAAAATCACAATCTCAGGTTGTTGGGTCAGCATCCCAAATTTCTGTTGTGGCTAGAGGAAAGAAAATCTTCAAAGGGAGTGTCTGTTAA
Organism: Empidonax traillii; assembly: GCF_003031625.1. Lineage (NCBI taxonomy): Eukaryota > Metazoa > Chordata > Aves > Passeriformes > Tyrannidae > Empidonax > Empidonax traillii. The sequence goes on from NW_020955557.1 coordinate 894,503, forward strand.
GATCCCTGGTCTGGCTCAGCTGCAGCCAAACAATGTGGCCCTGCAAGTGGAATCAAGCATCGTGTTTTAACATCCTTGATACACCTAAAAATTTAGGTACATCTTCACATGACTGTGAGCATGAAGATGCACTGTTTTCAGAATCCAAAGCAAAATACAACCAATATAAAATCAAGATCTGTTAGTTCACTGCATTTCAAGAACAAATGTAAACTAGTGTCACTTTCTACCCGAGCATAACAATAGTCTGACATTTTATAATGCACTTTATCACCTAACTTTGAACACTGCAACTTATACTATCACCATTAACATCATCAAAACCTAACACTCCTCATCTCTCTTGCTGAATTTAGCCAAATATTTTGCTTTTGCTAAGACAGCCCTTGAACTTGGTGTATTTTCAGACGACCACATCTGCAAGCCTTCATAGAGTCCATATTAATAGTTCTGCTTGCTAATGTGTTAATTAAGATCTACATTACATTAGACTCATAACTACTTAATAAGATTAATCCACCTGGAAAATGACAGCATGTCTTGATTAAATTGAACGAAGGTAACAGAAGTGACATTTAAAGCACATTGATTGTTATTGCATTTTGATCATCTGTTTCCAAGGGTCTGAAAGGAAATGGTGGAAACCCAAAGATTCATGTTGTTTACTTTGTTAATGAGGTATGAGTTTATCTTTTACAACATGACAAAGAGTTCCCTCCAGCTGTTCCCAGAGTCCTTACGCCGTCTGCTGAGCAGGTTTCCAGAGGAGCACAGTTGGGGGTAGCACCAGTGCCTCGGGCAGTCGAGTGAGGAACTGTTCTTTTTGCGCCTGAACCCCAAATCGTCACTATGCAAGGGTGGCAGATCCTCCCATTGCATCATTTTGTTACTCCTTTAACACTGCCTGTCTGCTGCATTCCTAATAAAGTAGCTCAACTACTATTTTCTGTGTCCAAACCAAAATGTGACTTGCAGCTGCATCTGGCAGAGCTCTCAGCATCATTTGGAGAGGGCTGAAGACAACCTGTACAGCTCCACAATGACTGCTGAGCTCAGCTTTCCACATTTATCCATGGAAAATTTCTGCTAGATCAGTAGGAATCTGTTTTTTCTCCTCTCTCATCTCAAGTAAGAAAGATGGCATCAAATTTAACAGCAAATTTAACTTCCTTTGTTTCATTATTGCCACTATATTTGCAATGCTGAACGTGTTATCTGGAAACAAGTATTTTTTGTGATACCTCAATACTTTATTATTTAATTAACTGTAATTGTCTTTTTGAAATCCACACACATTGTGGTAGATTTAGTGAAATATCTCAAACTGACCATGAGCCTGAATCAAGCTGGTTGGTCCAGTGAGACACAAACCCTCAATTACAGGAGTCAGAACACAAATTCATGTCTACTTTTCCCAATTAGTATATTTATTGTACATAAAGTGATCTTTCAGGTTTACAATTGCCCACAGTTATCTTTGGTGTCTTTTAAAATGAGGATTTCCAGGATCAGAGACCTCAATCTCTTACTGTGTTTTTCAGCTTCATAGAACATTATTTTAGGAAATAATCAATATAAAAGACTAAGTCATTTTTGAATTACTACAAAATCTGCTAAATCTGTGAGCATACCAAAGGCAATATTTCCTAAACAAAAAAACTCTACATCAAAGCATTCTTTATGTGGATTTGCAGCTGGAGTTGGTTTGGATATTTCCACATAAACGGTAGGTTATCTTAGGTGTCCTCTGACATGATTTTAGTTGACTTTCATGGTATATTCTGTCAATTAAAAAGGAAACAGCACATAGTCACTTATTTTATGGTAATGTGTGTCTAACCTTCTGCATAATTTTAAATCCAGAAAACATTTCTGGCACAGATTAACAGAATCTAGGCACAGAAAAATCCCATAAGGTCATCTAACTCACTTCTTCATGAAGACGCAATTACTTCCAAACATGCCTCTTTTTCCCCCCACATTTTTCCCTAATTTAGATTTACAACACCAAAATTCTAACACTATCCTTACAAACTGTAAGAGACAAACGGGCTTCACTCTCAGAAACCTTTTATTAATGTCATTACAATCTACCTCGTCCCTGTAGCAATTCCATGGCAGTGACAATTTTTCTTTTACCCACTATGTAGGGATACTGTGTTATAATTTGTATAAAGAGAGGAACTTTACTTTTGTCCCTTAATCTAAACCCCTAGTTCAGCACAGCTTTGCAGCATGGTGGACTTCACTTGCAGTTTTACAGCAGCACTGAGGATTGTTCTACCCATTGCACTTGCCTCCTCCTTTCAGACATACCCAGTTTTAGTGAGATGTAGTGTGTAATTACAAAACTCCTGAAACTGTGTTATCTTAATAGTGAATTTTGTTTTCATTCAGGTAGGAATATGCAGTAATAAAGTAATTTACATTCATCCTAAATTGCAGTTTTATTATTTTGTACCAGAATTTAGTCTCTTAATAAGGAACAAGCAGATCAAATTGAATATCTGCTTTTTTTCTTCTTCTTTTTTTTTTTCTCCTTTCAAATTGCTCTACTTTAAAATGCCTTGCTTGCTGAGTAGGCACAGCTTGTGTTTAAGTGGCCCTTCTCAGACTAGGGGTTAAAGGTTTCTTTGGGAGACCCATGTTTTGAAAAGAATGGCTTCATCCTGAGTTGTGTCAATTATAGAAAGGTCACTCTCCACAGCCAGAGCCCTGAAATGGTTGTTGTGTTAAAAGCTGTCAGAGGCTTTCCTAAAAACTGCTGGGATAGCAATATTAACTTGGACATAATAAAAGGAAAGGTGAGGCAGAAAAACTTTTTACCCTTCCCTGCTTTAAGAATTTGTCTTTTCGTTATTCCTTGTGTTCATCCAAACCTGTCATTCATTTTATTCCACTGTGGAAGATTACTTGCTTAAATATTGTTCTTCCCCATTCCCCCAGGTTATCAACATTTCAGCAACCTTCTACAAAATGTCAGAAGAACAAGTAAACTTTTCCAACATGCTCTGAGGA
>NW_020955557.1:897818-899730 GCF_003031625.1 Empidonax traillii
AAGAATTTGTCTTTTCGTTATTCCTTGTGTTCATCCAAACCTGTCATTCATTTTATTCCACTGTGGAAGATTACTTGCTTAAATATTGTTCTTCCCCATTCCCCCAGGTTATCAACATTTCAGCAACCTTCTACAAAATGTCAGAAGAACAAGTAAACTTTTCCAACATGCTCTGAGGAAAGTTAACTGAAGCAATTTAAGGCATAACCAGCAGTTTTGTCTCCTTGCCTCCTCTACAGGAGGTTAACACTCCCAAAACAGCGGCATCTCCACCTCTTCAAATGCGCAGAGCTAATTAGAGTGGGGCCGGAATAAACCGCCAGAATTTGCACTGAAGTGCCCCAGGCAGATGAGCACATTCCAATTCAACAATCCTGCTGCCCTACATTTGCACAGAGATGGCAACAAAAAGCTGCAGGGGAGGGAATTGGGAAGCGTGTTAAACACTGCAGTTGTCTGCTAAGTGACCATAATTGCAGAGCTGAGCTCTTCAGGTTCCTGCCCAGAACCAGAGGGTCTCTCACCTGTGCACAACCGGGAGGAAGTTCGGCAGCAATAAAACATTCTGCCTTGCACTCAGGGATGTGCTGTTCATCCAGTTTGACCTACAGCCAGTCAGAGATGAAAGCCAAACCAACGAACACTTGCCTAAAAAACTTTAACGAAGCCTCCACAGAGAACAGGAGGAAGCTGAGGTGCAGCAGCATTTATTGAAAACAAAGGCAAATCCATGAAACCATCAAGCCAATAAAAGAACAACTCATCTTCCTCACCCAGCTGTATTTTAACTGATTTTTTCCTCCCCTCAGTGCATCCCATGCAAGTATCCTGTGTCAGCACTTGTTTCTAACACTCGCTTTGGCAATTAGCAAGTTTAACACGGACCACAGGTCCTGAGAGCAAGATGCTGCTCAGCCCTGAACAGAACTCTTCTGTTGACCAAAAGCAAGTGCTCAGTCACACCATCCCATCATCACAGCACACTGAGGTCTGGGAGGTGCTTTGATTAATTGAAACATTCTGTTTTGCCTTCTCATCACAATATTTGCGATAACCAGAGAAGGCCTTGCTGTGGTGTAGCAAAGAAAATCCCTGAACCTCACCAGGAAAAAGCACTCTATTTAGGTGATTAAAGTCCTTTTCATGACACGTAATTTCTCTGTATTTTTAACATATGCTTTCCTAGCTTAAGAAAGTATTTCTGGTTCTTATTCTTTCTTCTCATTGCCCTGCCTTTGTCATCCTCCACTGGAATACAGTTTTTCTTAAAGAGAAAAAGAATCCATTTGTTGCCTGCATTGCTCATACTAGTACCACAGCACAGAGTGTTTACTATGGGTCAAATTTTGCTGTCCTTGATGTTTGATATCAGAATTCATCTGAGAAAGAAGAAGAAACAGGGATGTGGTCTCAGCTGCAAGCCAAGGTTCTTGACTTCCCTCAAGCAGTACAATGCACTTGTACTAAACCAAGCTTTTCACAGAATCACAGAGGGGGTCAGGTTGGAAGGGACCACAGTGGGTCATCTGGTCCAACCTCCCTGCCCCAGCAGGGTCATCCCAGAGCACATGGCACAGGACTGCATCCAGACAGGTCTGGAATATCTCCAGTGAGGGAGACTCCACAGCCTCTCTGGGCAATCTGTCCCAGTGTTTGGTCACTACACAGGAAAGAAGTTCTTCCCCATGTTCAGGTGGAACTTCCTGTGCACCAGTTGCCTCTTGTCCTATTGCTCAGCACCACTGAGCAGAGCCCACTCCATCCTCTGACACCTCCCTTTAGATATTTATAAACATTAATAAGGCCTCAGTTGCCTCTTGTCGAGGTTGAACAAGCCCAGCTCCCTCATCTTCCTCTTCCTTTAAGATCTCTAACTATACCTGAAAACAGGACATCTACACAGTAAAAAAAA